>NC_081764.1:13952935-14262935 GCF_963082965.1 Carassius carassius
AGTTGTTTCTACAGTCGTGACTGGTTTGTGAAACTGTTCTTATGCAGATTTCACACACTAATTCATCCATATACCCACAGTTAGTGAATGAGACCCAGAGTATGTGGACATCAGCGGCATTTGCTGCAAATTACATAGCACAGACTGTTTGCGGGCCTGAGTGAAGTAAATATACCAATTCTGTTAACAGTATTTTCTTTGCAGGGTCTCCAACTGGCGGAGTTAAACTGCATCCCCTTGTCTCCATTTGGACTTGTTTGTTGCCAACTATGAAATGATTACACTGCCTTTACATATGGTTTCAGGAATGCCTGTTAAACAGCTGGTTCATAGCACTGGCACTTAGAATCACTGATGCAACTGCTTAGAGAAAGATAGACTTGCAGAGTACAATCAGACAATAGTCCACAACTCACAATTCCCTTTGATCCAGTCCCTGCCAAGAGAATGATCCAGAGCTATGCAACACTCCATTTCTGCCACACCTGTTCTGTCCCATGAGATTCTGCGCTGCCATAACACTAGTTTGATAGCAGTGTTAAGTGTTGCTGGTTTACCGGAGAAGCATTTAATGGCAGCTGTGCCGTCCCACTGGGAATCAGAGGATGAGCCCCTAGGGGATTGCTGCAGAAGCAGGAGGGGAATCTCTCGCTGTCAATAATGAGATTAATGATGTGACAGAGATGGAACGGTGAAGAATCGTACTGCTGTTAAATGGAATTAGTTGTCAAATTTGAAGACGGGATCAGAGAACATGAGATGACACAGCTTGATAATCCCTAAGAGGATGCAGTGTCACTGCTGCCCTGTTATAACATTGATGAGGAGTGCAGGGAACATTCCAGAAAGTGTGAAATAAATACTGTAGCAGTTGTCAGGAGCTAAGAGTAGCTCTATTTCAGTTTCAGAGAACACATTAGGACCAGGAGTTCAGCTTGAATGTCTGTATTTCCTTTTGTTCCTTCCTTTCCCCAGCTCTTATCCTTCAGGTCCTTTTTTAAACATGTATTTTTGGCATTTTTGACTTTATTTGGACAGGACAGTAAATAGAGTTCAGAGAAAATGTAGTGGGAAAGAGAGAAGGGGACGGGAAAAAAAAGACCACAAGCCAGGGCTTGAACTTAGGTCGGCCGAAGAGCGACTGTTCTCCCTGTCGGAGTGCTGCCCACAAGCCTGTCGGGTCTGACCCTTTCCTACCTTACTCCCTTCCTTTCATCCTTCTTTCTGTCCTTTTAAAAATGTCCTTTTTATTTCTGCTTTAAATACCTTTCTTCCTTCCTATCCTGTTTCCTGTCTTTCATTCGTTTCATTTCAAACATCATTCTTTTCCTTCTTTCCTACCTACTTGCCTGCCTACCTTAATTTCCTTATTTTCATCTTCATTCATTCCTTTCCCTCTTTTCTTCCTTCATTAATTTCCTCATTTTTTTCTGGCTGTCTATCTCCCTGCACATTTCTGCTTTTCTTTCCTTCGTACCTATCTAACTACCTTTGCCTTCTATTCTTTCAAACATCTGAGAAGCAGAATAGCTGGCAACCTTAAAATTGGTGACAGTCGTGTAATTTCCAAGATTTTATGTGTAGGTGTAGTTTTCAAAAAAAAAAAAAAAAAAAAAAAAGCTTTTCCTTTTAACATTAACATCAACACTCAGTTATCACAAGCACCTCAACATAAAGTCCAGAGGGTAGACAGAAAAATAACATGGGAACCTGCCAGAAAAATGAGTCTGTGTGTGTGTGACAGTGAGGGATAGATAAAGGTGTGAGCTCGCTGCGCTGAAGCCGAAGTGAGTTGAGTAAATAATCGGCCGTCTGAGGAGCCGCGGGTGAGGGGCTGGTGCGTCAGCAGGCGATGGATGAGTCCCCAGGCCTGATTGTAAAGCCCAGCAGGTTGTGTTGGTTGAGTGAATCTGTGCCGAGTGGAGTCTCAATCTTCCCTCTAATAGGCCACTGACAGGCCTTTACCACACACATATACACACACTTGCGAGTACACACATCAATAAAAGTGTTGTGACAGGGACCACAGCCTCAGCTTTGGTACCTAGCGTGCAGTACTACACTAAACCGGCTGCACACAAAGACATGGGTGGCATAAATTCTGTGGTGCCATCATTGAACAATAGGTAAGGTGGAATAGTACAGCGAAGTGCATAGTATACGGCTGGCTGTGTAAGACACAAGCTCTCTGACAAGCCGTATTTGTCATCTGCTGGGACGCAGGCAGGTCCGACATCTGCAGTACAGATGAAAGGAGTGTGAAAAAGTGACTTTGAACTAGACAACTAATCTTGCAGCCTCACATACAAGACCGCATGTCGCAGGCCCACACACAAATGCATTTGCCCCCTCGCTTATGTAGTCTGGTCATATAATCCACTGCTCAAACACTCCATCACATAAAGCAGACATAAACACTCATAAAGGATCCTCTGTATTACACACAGTCATACAGTCGGACCCATCCCTCCGCTGTGTGCCATACTGGGTCGGGATCTGATAATTGGTAAATGTTTGTCGAAGATGAATTCCCCGGCTGATACTGAAGTGTTTGTGTGTGTGTATGGGTCCAGTGATAAATGGAGAAGAATTCCCTTGAGTAGAAGACATGGAAAAAATAAGTGGATGAAGGTTTTCTATTGCACCAGGAAATGTGAGTTTCTTTTATAACATTATGGAATTGCCACTGAACCCTGTAAAGAGTAGATGTTCAAATGACCGGGGAAAGTTGTATTACCAAAACAATACATTTGTCTTTCTTTCTTTCTTTCTTTCTTGCTTTCTTTCTTTCTTTCCTTTTTTTAATTAAAATAAACGTTCAGCCAAAGCCCTTCAGCTCTGTATCTTTCCTCCACTAACCCTCTATGGTTTTCTTAAAATCTTGAAGTAATTCGATTTTACCGTTGGCTTGTCTAACATGCTAAATCGTAGCTGCTGGGAATAAATCTTTAAGGTTTTTAGCTCTAGTGTCCAGCGGCAATGAGCGAAAGCTGCCATGCCGAGCCCATCTTCTACTCCACCCGCATGCATGCATGTCACTTCATCCCAGCCACTCATAAAGCAACATGATGGATAAATGAATAGAGAAAGAATGAAATAAAAAGCACACTTATTCTCTCCCGCTCATCCTTTCCTCCACATATCTGATGGATCTGTGAAATGATATAAGGAATAAGACTTAGAGGGAGAGCAAAAGAAAGGGTTGGGGTGGAGAGACGGAGATGATTTATTAGGCTGATAAAAATTCAGCCTTTGTTATTCAGTCATTTTTCCATGTGCAGCTTATTAAGGAGCGCACCTGCCACAGGAAGAGTTTGTGTGCACCAGTGGGTGTATATCTAAATGTGTGTGTTCCATGGAGAAGGAAGACTCGGACCTCACAGAGCCAGTTTAGATGACACCCTCTGTCTGTGTTAAGTGTCGTATCTTTATGTCTAGCAATGACTCCCTTTAGACCTGGCATTAATATCAGGGGTTTTCAGTGATCAAGTCACAATCGATAACACTTAACCACATTAAAATCCATGGGTAATTGCACCCAATACACATTGTGAATGAATCACTGAAACCACAAGCTATTTCTTCAGTCTGTCAAAATGAAGAAAATAATCTCTATCAATATTGTAAATACAGTTTTTTTTTTCCAACTTCTATGTAAATTCCATTGTCAATTTTGCAAATGCAAGTTATCAAGATACCAAAAAAATGTATACTATGTAAAAGTGCCCATTGATCATGTTTTGGGCAAACCATAGGTTGACTAACTAATGACTCAGTAATAGCTCATGTGGGCATCATTAGGTGATTAAACATTATTGATAAGTGAAGTGACATGTCAACTATTAATTCCCTTGATCTGTTTCTTTGCAGGCCCCTTCTCTTTGTCGGTGCGAAGCCCGGCATCACATAGGGTCATCAAAACACGCTACAAGATAGACACACGCAAAGCGCATACAATCCACCACAACCCTCCTCTTACCTACAGGGTCAAGAGAGTACATTCTGCCAGGTAAGTGATGGGAGCTTTTCTGGTCAAGGTGGAAATGACCAGCACTTAATCCACTTCAACAATGCTCATTTCAATGGCTTTATTCGATCATAAATTGTGCGTTTGCACATGTGTGTGCATCCCGCTCACAATCTCAGCCCAGCACAACCAATTACCAGACTGATTAAAACCTCTCTGTTGACATTCAATGTTTTTATCAGTGTCTCAGTGCTTAATAAATCATTAAATAACCGCCTGGCCCTTCATAACGCCACATAGAACCATAACTAACTGCCTCATCAACCCTGATGATGGCAGAGAGAATGTGCCGCTTGTCATGGTAATCTATTACTGGGACCATAATATTACTCCATAAAGATGTTCTACGGGATGACCCACATGTTCGCGTGGACATGAGGGTAGTTACCAGTGTTGGGGAGTAACTAGTTACATATAACGGCGTTACGTAATTTAATTACAAAATTATTGTAACTGTAATTGGTTACAGTTACTAAGAAAAAATGAGTAATTAAATTAGTTACTTATGAAATTTTTAACGATTACAAAGGGGATTACATTTGAATATTTACACACATCCACGTACAGATTTAACTGATTTATTTCCCAAATTGCACTGACTATTCTGAGACATACCGCCCGAAATATGCCGCATTTTGGATGACTAAATCAAAAGTAGGTCAGTACACTTGAATCAAACATGACATCGACTAGTGTCTGTGAATATAAAGCCCCAAAAATGCAATATATGACTTGCACATTCTGCGTGTCTGTGGAAATCAGGCGCGGAATGGACATCGGGAGAACCGGGACAATTCCCGGAGTCCTGGCAGCCGATTTTGCCCCACTATTTAATATCATTATTGTATAATTGCCTGCCGAATGTACTAAAGCGATCATTTGCGAATCCGCCATTTGATAATTAAATCTCTAATAAGTCATGAAGTGTTAGTCATGACTTGCGCGCTCTCCGCGCCTCCGCCAAACGGTTTGGATCAGACTCAGAGTAATCAATGAGAGAGAGAGAGAGAGAGAGAGAGAGAGAGAGAGAGAATAGAGTGGACTGCTGGAGCAGAGAAGCAGAACTCCTGTTCAGGGTTTCAGGTCAGTTTCATCTGTAAAGATGCTTTTTTGTCTTTGTTTTTTTTATTTAATCAAGCAGCAGCACGTTGCTCATCAGTCATCACTCAAAATACTATATAAAGGACATCATTATTATCTGTTGTAATGTTACAGTAGGAATTTAGCTGAAAAAAAAATCCGATTTTTTAAATAGGCTTGGGGGGAGCTACGACAGACAACAACACAACCCTTACGAAAATTAACATACTATAACTATAAATCCAGAGAAATGGTTACTATTGGTTAACTGTGGTAACCAAAAATGTAAAATTATTTTACAAGTGTATTTATTTAAAAATAAATACAAATCCATTTGCAAAAAAAAGTTATTTTACTTTTATATAGGCTAATAAAAGCATGTTTAACTTTTGTAAGGGAAAAACATGACTCGTGTACAGTATTAGGATTTTTCTATAAAGATATTGTAGTATTGTATTGTAAAGTAGTTTTGTTCAATCTTGAGTATTAAAGTCATGAGAGAGATGCATAACAGGGCAAAATAAAGAGACTGAAGAGAAAAATGGAAGTGAAGATGCAGTTAAGGAGAGAACTTTTAATTATTTTGCATGTCCCCAAATTAAAAATGTAAACCTTTTTTGTCAGGTCCATACAAAAAATAGTTTTGTCCATGAATTTGTTTGTATGAGTTTGAATTTTCCAGTCTGAATTTTTTTCCCAGTCCGCCCCTCCTGTAAATTAATGGCAAAGACATGGTTTCATTTACTATAGGCCTACTGAAGCTCGCAATGTTTTCAACCTCTGCTGCCTCAATATAGGAGTACACGAGCACATAAACATAATTTCTAGAACTGCTCTGTGTCACTTCATGTGCATTTTACTTATTTTGAGAAAACTATCATCATATACAGAGACAGCAGTTTCAAAAAAACACCAATGTTTCAGGAGTTTATTACACAGAATACGTCACATGCTTATTAGATAACTGTATTTAAGTTGATGTATATACTTTTATTTATTATTCTTTAATTTTCACAAATTTATAAAAGTAATCAAAAAGTACTCAAAAGTAATTAGTTACTTTACTTTAATAAAGTAATTGAAAAAGTTACACTACTATTACATTTTAAACAAGGTAACTTGTAATGTGTAACCTATTACATTTCCAAAGTAACCTTCCCAACACTGGTAGTTACTGAGATAGAAGCTTTTAATGGGGTCTTGAAATTATTTTTTTATATAACAACATTTATTTTATTTTATTTAAGGGTAATGGGCAATTCACACAAAACTTGTTTTTGCATTTAAAAACCTGAGACACAAGTGGAATCAAGAGAAGAAAGAAAGTTGTTTTTTTTGAGCGAGACAAGCTACAAGCACAGTGGTCAAAGTCATATTGTAGCACATTTTTTTATAAATAAACCATGTAAAAGAAGTAGTCAATTGAAAAAAAAAGAAACATTCTGTGTGAACTAAGTGATATGCAAAAACAGATGAACAGGAGATTGTAATTATAATTTACATTCCTTTACAATTGACAGTACTAGCTTTCCCTTTTAAATCCATGACCTAACAGTTAGCATAGGTGCCTCAGTTAATGTTTAAACAATGGTGTTAATGCAAGAGGCAGGAGCTTAGATTCAAATGACAAACATATTATTTGATATGTCTGTGCAGTCTAGCAGTTTTTGTGTGAAAGAGAATGACTGCTGCACAATATGAGGTGTCTAGTTCTCCACTGTGGTTCTGTTCACACATTATTAGCCTTTAAAGCAAATTTAAGAGCTGTTGGAAAGCTTCTGGATTGTGAATGCTTTTGGAAAGACATAGAGAAGGAAGAGGGGTCACTGCTGTGTCTGTATGGCATTAGCTTTAGTCTGATAAGGGGCCACTGAGAAATCCTATTCACTTAAGGGCGTAAATGAAGCACTCATGCATATGGGTGTAAATTTTTTTTAATTTCCCCTCTTATCTACAGAGTTAAAATGATCTTCATAAATCCCCCTACTGTGTGGGCCTGGCTTAGCCATGTATAAAAAATTAAAAGTGTATATAAAAAGTGTGGATTATAGGTGTTACTGTGTCTTTCTTGTACTGTCTTTCTGGACTTTTCTACCTTATTGAGGATTGCTTTACACTGCCTTGATTGGATAGCGCTTAACAAAACCACTTCTTTCTTGTCCTTTCAAGCAAGTTCAGTGCATGATATCACTCTGAATATCTGATTGGCTGCTTAAGCAGCTGTAACTTTTTGTTAATGGAGAGAGAGAAAGTTGGGGGAGCTGATCTGTTTACGTCCATGGGTTTTAAATCAAGTAATGTAGTTATCCATGTTCATTTTGTAAGAGCTAATAATAGTTTCTTGAGGATATGTGCTTTTCTTAGTATATGTGTTTATCTTTCTCATTAGAGAACAATGAGCAAAAGCTTAGAGATAATCAAACCATACACACACACACATATGTGTGTGTGTGTGTGTGTGTGTGTGTGTGTGTGTGTATATATATATATATATATATATATAAAAAAAACACTTGAACGAGCTGTGTTCAAACAAGTCTCTACATTTCTCACAAACAACAACCTCCTTGACAGCAACCAATCTGGCTTCAGAAGTGGACATTCAACTGAGACGGCCTTGCTCTCAGTTGTTGAAGCTCTAAGACTGGCAAGAGCAGAATCCAAATCTTCAGTACTTAACCTGCTTGATCTGTCCGCTGCTTTTGACACGGTTAACCACCAGATCCTCCTATCAGCCCTACTGGCAAAAGGCATCTCAGGAACCACACTTCAATGGTTTGAGTCTTACCTATCAGATAGGTCCTTCAAAGTATCTTGGAGAGGTGAGGTGTCCAAGTCACAACATCTAACTACTGGGGTGCCTCAGGGCTCAGTTCTTGGACCACTTCTCTTCTCTATCTACATGGCATCATTAGGTTCTGTCATTCAGAAACATGGCTTTTCATACCACTGCTATGCTGATGACACTCAACTCTACCTCTCATTCCATCCTGATGATCCGACGGTTGCTATTCGCATCTCAGCTTGTCTAACAGACATTTCTTCCTGGATGATGGACCATCACCTTCAACTCAACCTTGCCAAGACAGAACTGCTTGTGATTCCAGCAAACCCACCGTTTCATCACAATTTCACCATCAAGTTAGGCACATCAACCATAACTCCTTCAAAAACAGCTAGAAGCCTTGGAGTTATGATTGATGATCAGCTGACTTTTTCAGACCACATTGCTAAAACTGTCCGATCCTGCAGATTTGCTTTATTCAACATCAAGATAATCAAGCCCTTTCTTTCGAAACATGCTGCACAACTCCTTGTTCAAGCTCTTGTTCTGTCCAGGCTGGACTATTGCAATGCCCTCTTGGCAGGTCTTCCAGCCAATTCTATCGAAACTTTACAATTAATTCAGAACGCGGCAGCAAGATTAATTTTTAATGAGCCAAAAAGAATACACGTCACACCTCTGTTTATAAATTTACACTGGCTTCCAATAGCTGCTCGCATAAAATTCAAGGCATTAATGTTTGCCTACAAAACTACCACTGGCTCTGCACCCATTTACCTAAATTTGTTACTTCAGACTTATGTGCCCTCTAGAAGCTTGCGTTCTGCAATTGAACGTCGCTTGATTGTGCCATCCCAAAGAAGCACAAAGTCACTTTTACGGACTTTTAAATTTAATGTTCCCTCCTGGTGGAATGACCTCCAGGTCCTTAGCCATCTTTAAGAATCGGCTTAAAACACATCTCTTCCATCTTTATTTGACCATCTAACTTTAACACTCACTATTCTAATTCTATTCTTTAAAAAAAATCTAACTACCTTTCTAATCTTTTTGTATTTTATTCTCTTTTCATTTATTATGCAATTGTATGTGTGTGTGTGTGTGTATGTGAAAAGATCTCTAACACTAGCTTGCTCTATTCTTTTTTTATTCTATAGGTTTTCTTTTTTTCTTTTTCTTTTTTTTTAAATTTTTTTTTATTATATTATTTAAAATCCTGTGCTACATGTACTGTGTTAACCTAACTGAGACTTGTTATAGCACTTATATATCATTGCTCTTTTTGTTGTTTTTGATTGCTTCCACTGTCCTCATCTGTAAGTCGCTTTGGATAAAAGCATCTGCTAAATGAATAAATGTAAATGTAAATATATATATATATATATATATATATATATATATATATATATATATATATATATATATATATATATATATATATATATATATATATATATTGGTCTGCAGACATGTAACAGCTCTTGAAATAGATGTTTAACAGGTCTGCAGGTCAGACTCTCATCTGAGCTCATTACTGAAGAGATGCTGACATTTTGACCTCAGTGGCCTGCACACAAGTATTCGATATGGTTTATATACCGTATAGTTTTTTAGTTTTTTTTTTTTTTTACTTAAGTAATGAATATCATACTGAAAGTATAGCCTAATTGCTTTGAGGAAAACTATATACTATACACACATACACAAACATGTATGTGTATAACCCGCTGATCAAGAAATCTGAACCAATTAGAGCACTTACAAAATACTGTATGCTTTGTACAGGTATCCAGACTTTACCCTAAAATATAAACTATTATTTGTCACCAACTAAAGTATTATATATTATGCAACATAGACATTTTTGCATCTTTGTGTGCAGGTCAATGATACTTCATTCATGTCATTTAGATTTGCTAGGGCAGTGCTCTTTGATTTTTAATGGATAAGCGAGTGTGTTTATGGGGCTTCATTTGTGTAATGCAGATTTTGTGAGACGCGTGCTTGGCTTCAGACTTCCTTTGAGCTGTGGTGACTTACCGCCATTCATTTAGCTGCCTGCAATAAATATTGATTCATCAAGGGATTTTCAATTTGAACCTCTGTGACGCACTGTGAAATATTACAAGAGAGAGAGAAATGAGAAAAGAGAGAGCGAAATAGCATGCAGGGTAGAGAAGATAAGGGAAGATTTTTAATGATCCATCTCTCTTTCATTCATTCATTAATTTGTTGGTGATGCTTATTTTTAGAGTATTTTAGAATATGGCCATCTGTCACATACTTATATTTACACATTTGGCAGACATTACATTTACGCTTTTATGTGATGCGACTTGTAGTGCATTTAAGTTATGCTTTTTACCAGTGCATCCAATTCATGGCTATTGAACCTGTGATGTTGTCACTGTACCAGTTGAGAGCTAAAGAATGGCCACACAAAATGCTTAAACACCAAGAGTCTCTCTGTATTAGTTAGTTAGCAAACACATACAGATGGCCAAACACAGTCCAACACCCAAGAGTTCACGCAGGAGAAGCATGGAGCTCTTTAGCCCCTCACCCTTCGGTGCACTGACCCGGCGTCTGGCACAGCGAGCTGGAGAGCGGTGGGAGTGTGTAGTCAGCAGTGCAGCTGTGTCTGGTGATTGAGTGTTTGAGGGGACCAGGTGGGGGAGAAAAGGCCCTCGTAAATCCCCGGCAGCCACCAGAAAATAGATATAATCTCAACATTAACTACATTAATAGTAGCAGGAGTTGAATTAAGAAAGCCGTAAAGCATGGATGCCTTGGCATAAATTACACGAGCATGCGTGTATGTGCACACACACATACACATACAAACTGCCCTCCTCCCATTGCGCACTCTTCATTTTGTTCTTTCTTACCTAGATTTTCTCATTTATTATTGTGAAAGTAGAGTTCAGTTCTTCTTGGACTTGGCTCAACAGGCCACCTCTTAATATCATCTTTTATTTCTCTTGATATTTTAAACATGAATTAATTAATTTATATTATTAATATTTATATTAATAATGATTCATATAATATTATCAATATCAAGATTATTATATTTAAATTAATCAAAGTATTCTGATATTGATATTTCTTCTAATAATAAATATGAATTGTGTTATTATATTAATATGTTTGATATTAGTAATGAATCTTATAATATTATCAACATCAGTATAATTAATTCATACTATATTATTGAAATTAATTGTAAAATAATTGTAAAATAAATGTACATTAAAGTACTTAATACAAATGTGGTTAATTTTACTGAATTAATTTTTTGCTTTTTAAAAGAAATCTTCACCTCATTTGAGAAATAAAATAAAAAGGGTGAAACATTTGAATTATTACTATTTAAAATAACAGTTTTTTAATGTAATTTATTCTTTTGATTTTCAGCTGCCATTACTCCAGTGTTACTTGAATATTATTAAATAATATAGTATTTAAAGTAATGATTAAAATGTATATTACAATAAAATGATTGTGAAAATTATATATCTCTTGATATTGTAATCACCAATGTTAATTATTTTATTAGTATTCATATTGTTTTTATTAATAATGATTCATATAATATTAACAAAATCAACATTAATTCATATTATATTATTGAAATTAATTGATATATGTACATTCATATAATTAATATTTGATTAATTAAACTGAATTCTTTTGTTGCTATTATTTGTTTATACAGCAGTAAATTGTTTACATGTGAGTGATGAGACCTTTAATCAAACATTCGTAATCATAATGTTGATTAGTTTTCCAGTTAATTCTATGACCCTAACATTTATACATTTATTGTGGTATAATAACTGCTTTTTCCCACTGTATAATACCACTGTAAATTTCTGAAAAAAAAAGAACAGTTTTAATCTTCACATTTTATTAAACTTTTATTTATATATCGCTGGTCGACTCACTCTCACACGTGCGGTCCTGCACTCTCTCAGTGTGGGTGGAGTGGCCCGCGTGGCCCTCATCAGGTTTAGTGCTCTAGTATTGATCAGCACAGGATATGCTGCAGCACTGCTCCCCTCTCCTCTTCTCTTCTTCATCATCTCTCCATTCATCTCATCCACCCATTCTGGGAGAGAAGGGAGGGTATCACGAGGGAGAACAGGAGGAACAAGAGAGGTGAATTGAGAGTGCTAAAAGACAAGGTAGAGCGTAATAATTCAGATATTAACACCAAGAAATGTTTGAGTGGTAATACATTGTTGAGATAATAACAAGAGCCCGACCAATATGGGTTTTCTGGGGCCTATACCAATATTAGGGGGTAAAAAAAAGGCCAATATAGATATATCAGCCGATATTCTTTGTGTATATTATAGTACAGTACCAGTCAAAAGTTTGGAAACTTTCCCATTCTTGTGTCCAAACATTTGGCTGGTACTACAGTATATATAGAATAAGGTAAATGCGTAAACAGAATATATATACATTAAGCAGAGCCGGACAGTAACGGAGTACATTTACTTGAGTAGAGTACTTAAGTACAATTTTGAGGGATTTGTACTTTACTCGAGTATCATTTCTGGGGAATACTCATGACTTTACTCAAGTACATTTGAGAGGCAAAAATTGTACTCTTTACTCTGCTAAATTTCTATCCATAACCGTAAGTACCCGTTACTTCTTCGGCCTCGTCCACACGAAAACGCAAAGGCAGCGTTCTCAAATTTATCCACTCTGGGACCCGGTTTTCAAAAAACATCCGTTTCACTCTTTCAAAACGCCGGATCCGTGCGGACGAAACGCCTATCCGCTAAAAAATTTGTGCATATTCACAGAAACGCGTCTCCATGTGGATGGGGAAAAAAGAAACATCTCGGAAACCCTGGCTGCATCCGAAAACTGAAAAATGCTGCCTTCGGAGGACGCATTCCAAGGTCGTGCGGTATCAAGGCACGTCCGAATTCAATGTTAGCTTCATTTCCTGTCTCCTGAGATGCCTTCATCTGGCCGGTTTTTGAAGGTAGCATAGATGTATCCTTCGCTGCCTTTGATGTCCCACAATCCTGTGCATTCCATTCTGTGAGAGTTAAGCCAAAAAATAAAGATGGCGTCTGAAAGTTGCGGTCGGTGGTCAGTTTGTGTGTAAGTGTATGTTTCTGATCAACGTTTTCCACTTTTTATGTCATTTCTAGCGAGAAATTAATATTGCAGTAATGAAATATCCCCTTACTTATAACCAAAGCTCTCTATATTTTGCTGTAGATCATTAAACCATTACACTGCCTCAGAAGCCTGTCCGAAATCCGTTTAATGAGGTGCCTTCGTGCAAAAACGCTGCCTGCAAAGTCATTGCCTGATACGGCAGCAAGGCGGCAAGTCACCTGCCTAAGTTTTCGGATGCAGCCCCTCAGTTTGTTGTTTCCCTCTCAAACGTGATTGGATTGTGCAGGTGCCACTGATTGGGACAGCCTATCAGCAATCCCCTTCAGCTTTCCGCCAAAGACTTCATGACATTTGATTGAATTGAAGTACAGTACACACACACACAGAGGTGTCAAGTAACGAAGTACAAATACTTCGTTACATTACTTAAGTAGAAATTTGGGGTATCTATACTTTACTTGAGTAATTATTTTTTAGCCGACTTTCTACTCCTTACATTTTCACGCAAGTATCTGTACTTTCTACTTCTTACATTTTAAAAATAGCTTCGTTACTGCTATTTCATTTCGGCTTGTTTTCATTCCGGCTTGTCATCATTCAAAAAAAAAAAAAAAAAAACTATCCAGACAAATCGCGCCATCCGGATGGAGTGAATTTGATTGTGGTTGGATGAGAAGTATAAACAGATACCATTCCGACACCCTATTGGTTTGTACGCGATCCATCGCACCTGCACATGACACAATTCACGTCACACTCCAGCCAGGACATAGCCAGTTTTGGGTTCGTTTATCAAAAAATATATTTCTTAAAAGTAAGGTTGGATATGGAACCGGTATGCACCTTACTGAATAAGAGGAAGCAGATTTCGGTGCCTTTTAAATGCCTGAGCGATCGATTGAAATGTTTGTCCTGGTTCTCCGAAATGTACACAAGAAGCACGGGCATCGCTAGGCTTTTTTTAGCGGGGCTGTAGCATTTAGCTCCATAAACTGTATACAAATTTGTGATCGCCTCAGAGTCAGTCCCCTTAAGTTTCATATGAAACCGGCGTCAGACCGGTCTCCTCTCCGTCTTTCAGCGCGCTCTTAAATCCGCAGACCGCGGCGGAGCAGTGCGAGCGGAAACAAACACAGAGGACACAAGGTATGTGTTTATCGAAAGATTGTTAGAATATCCGTATCTGTGCAGTTCTTTGTCATAAATACAGTTTACAAAAGGTCACGAGGGAGCAGTCGGTTTCTCATCTTCTGTAAAGTTTTCGCTGCGTTCACCGCTCATCACTAAACAGCTGTTTCCTCCAGCAAAAATCTAGCCCTTAACACATGTGAACGAACACTTAACACTTATTTAAACATACACCAGCTACTGTGCAAAAGTCTTGGGCACGTTAGTATTTTCACTAAAGAATGGTGTTCGGCCAGTTATTTATATACTTTGCTGTTTCAGTATAAAATATCTGTTTAAATTTCCAAACATTCATTTCGCCGTTGTCAGACTGCTTGTGCATTCAAAATCGCACTAGATTATTAATAAAATTAATGGCAAACTGATATTTCCTACTGACACACTACAGCAATATATAATATATAAATAACTGGCTTAAAACCCTTTTTTGGGGTGAAAATACTAATGTGCCTTAGACTTTTGCACAGTACTCTACTTTACAAACGACTGTTGCTACTTTATAAAGAATGAGCATACAGTCATTCACAGAATGGATTAAAGACAGTGACAGACAGCACTCATCTTAACTAAATATCAGAGTGAGTGACAGAGAAACAGTCGAAACATTGTGTGGTTTTTGTATTAAGTAATGACCCAGATTATGAAATACATTTATTAGCCTTAGATTAAACATAACTTGGGAAATAAGAGCATCCAAAGTGAAAGCTATGTATTTATTTTAAATATTTGTAATGTTCTTTAATGTTATCCATAGTTTTTTTGTGGGTCTTTTTTTTAAAGTATCGGTTCAGGCACCGTTTAGGCGCCGGTACCGTTTTAAAAGTATCGAAATGGCACTGGATTATTTCTCTCTGGCTCATTTACCAAATGGGTGCTTTCTCTTCGTCCTCCACAAATTAAGCTACTGTAGGTAGTTCGGTAGCAAGACGTTTTAATAAATTATCGTTTGCGATTGACGACGCGATTGACAATGTTGTGATAAGTAGGCTATACCAACTTTGTAACTCGTATCAGGATTATGAGTTTTTTCATTTTTAGTTTTTGATTAATCACTTGGATTAATCATTCACTTTGACAGCACTATAATCTTTCTTGTATATAGACAACCATACAAGGCTAATTGTTTTTTAGCCTCCACCAATGTTCTTGTCCATTGCCCTCGCAGATTCCTGCAGCTAAACTTGGATGTACACTTACATTCCATTAAAGGTTATTGATGACATGCCTCTGAAGTTTGACTTTTTGCACCATAACAATACTTATAGGCAACTATAGGGTGACCATATGAGCCATTTTCCCAGGACACGTCCTTACCAGGATTTTTATATTGGCTAAAATATCCAGATTTTGGCTGTTTGTGCTTTGCAGATCGATCATTGTATGGCATTCATAAGTGTCATAAAATGATTGGTGCGCAGCGACGCTTCAAGTTGAATGAACGAACAAACACCTAACATGTACGTGTATTTGCATTACTCTGATCGTTCTCTGTAGATCTCACCTTATCACACGCCACGACTGGTTGATTATGTAACATACCTGCATGTTATTGGTCAAACTACTTTGGATGTTTTAGGCAATATAGAAATTCTGGCAAGGGCGCGTCCTGGGAAAATGGCTAATATGGTCACCCTAGGCAACTAGTCATCATATCTCTAGTTCTTTAATGTATTTGCATTGTACTAAAGTACGTTCATTTTCAATGGGCATATATGCGGCTGAAACAGGTAGCCTAGTGCATCCCAAATTTTTCAACATGAACATTTTAATATAACATTATAGTCATTATGGCCTATGGCTTTTAGAATAATGTTTTTTTGAGGAGGTGGGGTAGTGCACAATAGGCCCCTGTGGCGCGGCCTAAGCTTTTGTTCTAAATGGCATTTTTTTCCCTTACATTACTTTTACTTTTATACCTTAAGTAGTTTTTTAAACCAGTACTTTTACACTTTTACTTGAGTAAAAAGCTTGAGTTGATACTTCAACTTCTACAAAAGTCTTTTTAAACCCTAGTATCTATACTTCTACTTAAGTAATGAATGTCAATACTTTTGACACCACTGCACACACACACACACACAGAGAGAGAGCAAGAGAGTTGTCACACATAGATTGTGTGTGTGAGAATGGTGTTATTCAGCTGAAAGTATTTTCTCCTGCCTTTGCCTGTATGTCGATGTGAGAGAAAGGAGCTTAATACTATCACTCAAATGAGCTGCATTTTATTTTTCCTCCTTTGTACGCTGACCTAAACACAGCTGATTAGCTGATTTTCTTTATGCATTATTGTTTTCTCTTCTATGCTGCATGTATGACACGGTCAGGTTCAGAGGTGTGTCAGAACATTGCTATATTGCCGCCTTGGCTGATTTAGGTTTATTGATTTGATTGATGAAAAAACAGAGACACTCACATGTACACACAATTGTTAACTGAATTTTCTTTTCTGATATTACACATTAATGTAAGCTGAGCATTTGCTTTGATGTTCTTGAGTATGCGGAGTGTTTAACACAGTCAGATTCAAATGTGGGTGCAAAGAATCCATTAAAACTCTAGCAGAGGTTTGTCAGAGCGTTACCATTGTGCTGTTGCCTTGCGGGCAATTGAGAAATGTTAAATAAAGCAATATGATGAAAAGATGAAAATGACTTGATTTTACTTTCAATTCCTTTTACATTCTCCAAGGTATTAACATTAACATTTTTCATAACTCCATGCAGGGCATTTCTGTACACAAATTTAAGCACTGTGGCAGTAGTAATGCAATATTTAGAAAATGTACTCTTGATACTCAAGTACTTTTAAAAACAAGTACTTCAGTACTTTTACTTAAGTAGACATCTGACTGTAGTACTTTTACTTGTACTTGAGTAAAATTTAGCAAGGGGTATCTGTACTTTTACTCAAGTAATGAAGCTGTGTACTTTGTCTGCCTGTGACGTTAAGACATTTTTTGCAATGATCACTTAAATGTGGTGATCAAACACTTATAATAATGTGACAGAGATATATAATGGAGGCAGGGCATTTAACAATTTAACTATAAACTTTACTATTCAAAATGAGTCTGACATCAGTGCACTGAACAGTAAAGGTGAAGTTTATTCAACTTTAATTGAATTATATTCCATTCAACATTATTCTGTTGAAGATTTCATTTTTAATTTAAGTTTTCATTTTATTTAACTTCGGAACATTTATTCACGGATTTGCACTACTTTCTTTACACAGAAAAAACTTACTAGAGAAGTGTGAAGAGTGACATAATATAGGGGAGCGCGGGGCAAAAAGTAATGCGGGGTTAGTTTTAACACACATTTATTTTACCATCGTAAAATTTAAATTCTGGTTTAATTAAAACAATTTATCTCAGTTTTTATTATTCATTTACGATGAGAAAATTTTTTGTTTGTCTTGTATATATTTTTTGATTCGGTCAAATAAGATTTTAAGCTGTTATGTGGTCAAATTACAACGTGCTCTTCAGATGTTACAATGTACTCCACCTATGGGGCATGTTGTCACATTTGACTTCCATTTTTTGAGAGTACAACATATTTGTACTACTTTAGATAAGTGTAAAATGACTGTGGATAAAAAAAAAATTCTGAACCATATTTGGATTTACACTAACTGAGAAATTCTTTGTTCCCCGCTCTCCCCTACTGCTGTAAATAAAATACAATATAAATTCATGTCTCGCGCACTTTAATGCCCTTTGAATGTATTGCGTACATTCCCTTTGAACTGGAATCATGGTGGAATTTCATGTGAAGTCTGTCGAATAAGACGTGCTTGAATGCTGCCTGAACAAGAAACCTCCTTACTGAAGGGAAAGTGTTGACTGGTGCCGGCGGATCTCCACCAAATTCACGGGATCCCTTCAACTCGAGGAGCCCTCTCGAATGCCTCCCTCCGTGCGTTGGTACCCCCCAGGATCACTAGATTGGGGAAGTCGTGGCCTAATGGTTAGAGAGTCGGACTCTCAATCAAAGGGTTGTGGGTTCGAGTCTCGGGCCGGCAGGAATTGTGGGTGGGGAGAGTGCATGTACAGTGCTCTCTCCACCCTCAATACCACGACTTAGGTGCCCTTGAGCAAGGCACTGAACCCCCAACTGCTCCCCGGGCGCCGCAGCATAAATGGCAGCCCACTGCTCCGGGTGTGTGTTCACAGTGTGTGTGTGTGTTCACTGCTGTGTGTGTGCACTTCGGATGGGTTAAATGCAGAGCACGAATTCTGAGTATGG
Source organism: Carassius carassius (assembly GCF_963082965.1). Taxonomy (NCBI): domain Eukaryota; kingdom Metazoa; phylum Chordata; class Actinopteri; order Cypriniformes; family Cyprinidae; genus Carassius; species Carassius carassius. Next base: position 13,971,414 of record NC_081764.1, read on the forward strand.
GTCACCATACTTGGCTGAATGTCACGTCACTTTTACTTCATCAGTCTACGCCGGACCGTGAATTTAACCACCCGTAACTCAGGGGTGGTCTCATTCGAAATAGGGCCTTTTAGACATACACTCGATATGCGGTCAAGAGGGTTTACTCGAGCTGAAGGGATCCTCTGAAAAATCCTCTGAGCCATTATGGAGATATGGGCGTTCAAAGTTTAAGTGGTTTTACATAGACTTAAGCTTTAAAGCATTTCATCAAGGTCGCCAGGAGCAAACAATGGAGTGCACTCTGCTGGACAAACCAAGTAATTGCACCATTTCAATAATTTTGTCTGAATTATATCTTCTGTAAAAAAAAAAAAAAAAAAAGTAATATAGGTGGCAAATTCGCAGATATTATCGGCGACAGGCTCATATCGGCTGATAATATCAGCAAAGCGATATATCGGTCGGCCTCTAATGATAACATACATACATCCAGCTGTATTTACTCAGTGCAATTTATAACAGTGAAAGTTATAATACCAACATGTCAGGAAAAGAAAAACTAACCCTTGTGTTAGTATTTTGTTGAACCACCTTTTGCCTTAATTACAGCCTTTTGTCTGTTGGGACATGTCTCTGTCTCTACTAACTTTTCACATCTAGACTTTGCAATATTTGCCCACTCTTCTTTGCAGAACTGTTCGAGTCTTCAAGTCATTCCACAGTTTTTCAATGGAGTTTAAGTCTGGGCTCTGACTAGGCCATGCAAAGACATTCCCCTTTTTCTCCTTTAACCACTGTGTGGTCAGTTTTGCTGTGTGCTTTGGTTCATTGTCATCTTGAAAGGTAAAGCTTCTTCTCATTGACAGCTTTCTGGCAGAGGGCAGCAGATTTTCCTCAAGGATTTAACAGTATTTTGCCCCATCCGTTATCCTTCTATCCTGACTCCAGTGCTCCAGTCCCTCCTGCTGAGAAACACCCCTATAACAGGATATTACCACCTCCATGCTTTACTGGAGGAATGCTGTTATTTGGATGGTGAACTGTATTGGATTTCTGCCAGACATATAATTTGGTGTTTTGGCCAAATAATTCAATTCAAGTCTCATCTGCCTCAGAATCTTCAAGGTGCATTTTGGCAAAGCTCAGTCGTGACTGCATGCGGCCTTTCTTGAGGAGTGGCTTTTTTCTTGCAAGCCACATTTGTGGAGACATTGTGATATCATTGTCATATGCACACAATGACCACTCTTTAATAATTTCCTGGGCTGCTTCAGAGTTTCTGTAGGTCTCTTGGTAGCCTCTCTGACCAGTTTCCTCCTGGCTCTTTCATCGAGATTGGAGGGACGTTTGATTGGAGGGTCTGTGTTGTATCAAATGCCTTCAACTTCTTAATTATAGTTTTCGCTGTGCTTCTAGCCATTATCAAAGGTTTTGAAATTGTATGTATCCATCTCCTGACTTTATCCCAGAGATCTTTTGACAGTGCCTTGCCACCTATAGTTGATTGTTTGCTTCAATTGCACTACCAAGGACTGACATGCTCCAGGAAAGCTTTTTTCATGCTGAGCTAATCAAAATGACCACCGCTGGTCACGGTTGAAAGTTGAATTTTCTATACTGTGTATATATACATTTTATATAATTATTCACTACTTCCTGTGATGGCAAAGCTGAATTTTCATGCAGCCATTAATCCAGTCTTCAGTGTTAGTTCTTTGTAATATGCTAATTTGGTAGTCAAGAAACATTTATTGTTTATTCATTATTACTCTGTGTTGAAATTGATTGTGCTGATTAATATTTTTATGAAAACCGTGATACACTTTTTTTTCAGGATTATTTAATGAATAGAAAGTTCAAAAGAACCACATTTGTTTAAAATAAAAAATAAGGTGTTTTTTCGGTGTAAAAGTCTTTATTGTCATTTTTTTTCAATTTAATGCAGATTTTTTTTATTGAATTAATAATTACTTTAAAAAAAAAATCTTACTGACCACAGACCTTTGACCACAGAGACAACAACATCTGTAGTACCACTATGCTAAGTCTCAGCTAGTGTAGTACAAAAGCGAGAGCAGAAGGTTTTTGTTTGTTAATTTGTTGTTTTCAGACAGTGCTGTGCGCAAAGTGTGCATTACTTGCAGATGGCACTCAAGATCCAAACAGTCAGAGAGATTTGCCTCACATTAACTGTACATTTAATGTATTTTAAGATGCAATCAAATATGTTACTAAGCAAAAGCATTTATTGTCATAGGCCAATCTGAAACATGCCACATGTCTGGACAAATAAGCAAAAATACCCGCCGTTGCAAAAAATAGCAGCATTTGGCTGGTGGCAAGTGTTAATTTCCCACTCTCATGACACCTGTCTAATTGACCATGTCATCTGTCTCTCAGTCCTCTCCCCTTTCATTTTTTTTTCATTTTTTCACAATTATCTGTCCTTGAGCAGTTGATTTTTTTCAAACATTTTAGATGTCTTCTGTCTATTAAGTATCCTTCATTATCTACTTTGCTAGAAGCAAAAACTCATTTACACAAGGAAAATTGGTTAAGTGAAACCAGCTAGCTCATTTCAAGGGTAACTCTTTTTGTCTATTCTTCAGGATGAGCTTACTAATGCTTTCTCTGCAGCCAAATAGACAAGACAAGCATTATTGTGAATGCCCGTGCGGCCTGTGAATTCCTCCCCGTCACCAAAACAAAAGTCACATCGTTAATCACCCTGCCGGAGTGCTGATTCGCTCTCTCCTTCATCTGTGCTCACCCTGCGGTCGAAACACAACAAGACACATACAGGCATGCACATGGTCTTATGTGAGAATAGTTTGTATGATCGAAAGTGACTGGTGACTGTTGCTAACTTTTCGGAGAAGATTTTTTTATATACAATTAAGAGGTTTTAACTCATACTAATTGTTTGGCCAGGATATGGATTCTTCCCCAATCACATGCACCAGTACTGATGTGTTTTTTTTTCTTGACACAGGTGTAAGTCCCCCGCACTCATCCTTGCTGATGGTTGCTTACTGTGCCCCCTAAATATGCCACATACTAGCAAAAAAGAGATTTGTGTCTAGTGGGAGTGATAAAAATCATGATGCCTCAGAGATGTTTGCTGTAAAAGAGTTTATTTTGACAGAATTAATTAAAGGGACAAAAACACAGATTCGCTCCGGCCCCTCGAGGTATGGGTCATCATCAGCATATTCAGCTTTGCATTTCATGCATCCTTAATGTAAGCACAATATAAAAAATATATATATAATAAAATAAGATTTTTTTTTTTTTCAGAATCTTAAATCAGTGCACTTTGATGCATTCTGATTTTTAGGTTCTCAGCTATTGTATTAAAAATCGTCATATAGAAATTGTTCCCTTTATTTCAGACATGAAATTTTTCAAGGCAAATACAGATTTGTTAAGCAAATGGCTTTGTTACAATTTTTTATGGCAATTTGTACATATATGGAGCACACAGCAGTTAAAGGAAAAAAAGGTGAATGTCCTTGCATGGCCTAGTCAGAGCCCAGACTTAAACTCCATTGAAAAACTGTGAAATGACTTGAAGACTCAAGCAGTTCTGCAAAGAAGAGTGGGTAAATATTGCAAAGTCTAGATGTTAAAAAAGTTAGTAGAGCCCGAGACATATCCCAACAGACTAAAGGCTGTAATTAAAGCAAAAGGTGGTTCAACAAAATCCTCAGTTTCCAACAAAAAGTCATACAATAATTATATACTTTATGTATGGTGTCATGCATGCTGGGAATTCACCAACCTTTAACATTTCAGCAACATTGTTGAATTTGTTAAAAGTTACGTTTTATGTTCAGACAGCCGTGTTTGAAAATTTGGGTAAAATCTGTTGGTTTAAGTTGGTCTCTTTATATATGTATATATATAAATCCACGTAATTCACATTTCTTAGTACTTGCAACCCATAAAATGTTAAAACGTTTTTTTTTTTTTTTTTTTTTTTGTTACAGTGCACCTGACATGATAAAATTAAAGTAAAAACTTCTCTCATATCCCCCAGCAGACCCTTGGAAAGAGCACAAAGAACTTTTAATATCATAGCCTCAGGGTCAGAGCCCCTAAATGCTAAATCACATCCTACTCTAACAGTGCAATTACAACCCATCGTGTGTCCCATAAAAATAATTCCCCACTGCCATTCAAGTGATACATGGGACGATGTGATATGTCCCTCCAGACCCCATGTATTAGCATTGCTGCTTCCCTCTGCCTCTGATATTAGATCAGCTCTTTCGCCTTCCAGCCTGAGTTACTGTGGCAACAGGAAACACAAACATAACTGATACCAGAACAGCAACTAAAAGCATGTATATTGTGGTGACCTGTGATTTAAAGAGTGCTGGTTGGCTGAAGATAAGGTATCACCGTTTAAGGGTCAAGGACGACTGGCTGAGAGCTCCAAGGATGATGGAGCTCTCCTCTTTGCTTCCTTTCTTACTTTTATTTCCATCTTTTCCAGAGTTAAAAAGGAGATTTAAGAGGTCACAAGGCATCTTGTGTTTACAGCGTTCCCCTCACTTCCTCTTAGACAAAACCCAGTGGAGGAACATTTGCATGCTATTACATGTTCTCTTCTTCGGAGTTTAGGCTTCATATATTTTATCCATTTGTCACATGGGTTAACTGCCTCACATGTTCCATGTCCATGTCATGGCTACATTAGGCTCCATTATGGTTCTTTGGTGCCCTGCCTGAGCTCCAATGAGGGCAGCAACTGTTCTCCCATTACGCCTCATTATTGCTCCCACAGCTGCTGTCACTGAGCCGTTGTGGACCTTTGTGGGTTATGATATATGTATGACATATGCTCTTACAGCTAAAAGGACGTAGATGCATTACAGGTTGTTCGACACTTTGGTCTTCTATGTGAATTTGTTAAAGTCACAATAAAACTGAAAAATCAACAGATCTTTTATTTTGTGACATACATCCAAGTGTAATGGATAATTATTAGTTTACCCCCAAAAATTATAAGTCTGTCAACAAGTATGATAAACCTAAGCTTAGCTGTATTACTGTACAAAGTTTTGGTGGAATGGGTTGTCAGTTTAGTGACTAAACATATAATTAAATCAGTGTTATTAAATTATATCAGTGTTACATTAAATTAGTCATTAAACATATCTTCATCTGTGTTTTAAAGATGCACGAATGTCTTATGGGTTTTAGAGAAACACAAGGATGTATAATTGATGACAGAATTTTTATATCTAGATGAATTATCCCTTTAAAATATGAAAGCTGTGGAAGCTCATTGAAAAAAGGTTTGCTATTATTATTCTCATTTCTAAAATGGACAATAAAATCCCATAGACGTATATACATTGAAGGATGTTCCCAAGCCATATTGCTGCATTACAAGATAACACAAACCTCTCTTCTGTGGAAGTGCAAAACAGAAGTGAAAGTAGAAGTTGTTGTAACCAAAAATTAAAGATTCATTTATTTATTTGTTTGTTTGTATATGCATGGACATTTAGGAATTTGTTTTAAAAAATGAATTAGCAGTATTAGAAGATTATTTATATCTTATTTCTATAAAGAGTACTATTACATGGCAGTTCATGGGGTCTTTTGGTTATCAATGTGGGTTTGTCTAGAAGCTAGTGATACTTTCTGTGTGTGTAGGAGTGCTCAGGCTCAATGTTGATGCTGTGCTATATGTGTGGGCTGGGGTTGGACATATTGGCCCGAGGCAATAGATTGTGTAGTTGAAGCTCTTGTATTGGGTGTAGATTGATGTTGGAGGTGATTTGCTCTTGGGCTCTCGAAACGTTTTGCACTAAAGTTCATGTCTCCTAATACAGAGTAGTTACTCTCATACACTCCTTCACACACAACTTCCCCCACAATCAGTCTTAAATATATCATTTGAAAGGTGGGATAGACTATATGGTATTGGGTCTATAATACTAGTATGATAATAAGCATGTAGCATTGATGGAAGTGTTCTCAATGTGTAGCAGTGAATATGTCTTATTTAATTATTACACAAGAAAACACACTTTCAGTTATTTTTAGAAGTAATTATCATTAATAGGTTTGAAGCATTTAAATGTATTTCTGTTCATTTTGCACATATATTTCCTAATAAATAAGACTGAGAGATGTGTCCTTTACACATGTGCGTGTGTGTGTGTGTGTGTGTGTGTGTGTGTGTGTGTGTGTGCGCTTAAGAGGGAGAGGAAGCATCAAGGAGTATGTTTGGGGGGCAGTCTCTCTGCTCTGGCCTCATGCCCTGGCAATTATCTCAATGATTTCCTCCTCTTTTCAATTCTCTCCATTTCCACACGCCTGTCCCCTCCATTAAAGGAGCAATTTACCAGAGTGCTGTGACACAGTAGCCAGGAGAGAGAGAGAGAGAGAGAGAGAGTGTTTGGGAAGGTGAGGATGAGATTAGAAAGGGGTGTTGAAGAAGGGACAATAAGAAGGAAAAAATAATAACTGCCTTGCTGCCCTCATTCAGAAATGTGATGTGACATGATAGATTTAAACAAAGATTCTTAAAGAAGGCAGATCTTAAGAAGTCACATTTTCCTTGATGTTTTGGAGTAAAGTTTATTTGAAAAGTTATAGTTACTTTATACACTGGCTTTCAAAAGCTTTTTTTTTTTTTTTTTTTAATCCAGCAAGTATGCATTAAATTGATCAAAAGTGACAGAAGATATTTTTTTTACATATTGATATTTATACTTGGTGGTGGAGGGAGTAAATGGCTGTTCAATGCCATTACAGGAATAAATTATATTGTATATTATATTGTATATTATATTTAAACAGAATACAGATATTAAAAACTTTAATAATATTTCACACAATAAGCTTTTAAATGGTAGTGTAAGTAATAATTATTATATATATATATATATATATATATATATATATATATATATAATATATATATATATATATATATATATATATATATAATATATATATATATATATATATAATATATATATATATATATATATATATATATATATATATATATATAATATATATATATATATATATATATATATATATATATATATATATATATATATATATATATATATATATATATATATATATATATATATTTCTTCCATGTTTTAATTTTAATAGCAAATCCCCTTTATTTACCAAAAAATAAAATGTTTAAATTTCATTAATTAACAAATTAAATTTGGGTGAAACTTGTTTACTGTTTTTCATAATTATATTACTTATGAATGGCATTGGTTTTATTTTTAGTGATAAAATTGTTTTATTTTATTCTATAAATTTTTTTTTTTAATTAGCATATTTTTGTGTTTTGCTTTGGTACCGAGAACCGTGGATTTCACTGGTATCCGTACCGAATACTGACATTTTGGTACCGTGACAACACTAGAATCAACACATGGTCACAGTCTAGTAGTGGGCTTTGTTTTCAAGTGCGCAACTCAGAACTCTCGCCATTCGCTGTTCTTCTGCTGGCGGTTATCAAACAGCATTGCAAGGATTGGGGGTGAATTGCCTGTATTTATTATAAGGCCTCATGCACCGAACCAAGATGTCCGTACCGTGACAGTTCGGTATGAATACATGTATCATTCCACCCATAATATATATATATAATTATAATTAATTGATTTAAAATGTGGATTATAATTATTGTTTAAATGTTACTGTAATTTGTCTGTCTATTTGGAATTTTTTTTATTCAGAATCCTTCTGCAGAATCGACTAAGGACAGCTTCAGAAAGGCAGTGGAGCGGACGAAGTATGAGATGGATAGGCAGAGCGCTATACAGAGTCTCGGCAAATAAGCTCTCTCGCACTCAAACCACCTGCAAAACTAACAGTAGACCAGGTAACCATTTTGCAGAGATCGTTACCTGTTTGAATATACATTGCCTGACTAGTTTGCTAATATTTTAAACACAAAAATGACATTTGAAATGTGTGTTGCCCACTTTTTTTGCATACATGAACATGTGCCCCAGAGTTATTACAATTGTGGTTTTGTAGGCTTTCAAGAGTCAGTATATATCGTTTCCAGATTATCAACCCATCCAGCAAGAGAGTGGAAGGGGGCTAGAAGTCGCCTTCTGAAATAATAAAGCTGTCATCTGTCACTGGCTACAGGTTGAGAGAGAGACACAGAGAGAACGAGAGAGATGGTGAAGGGCCTAGATTAAACCCTAACGCCCTAATCAGAAAAGGAATTAAAGATCAGCTCCTGCTCTGTGACAGGAGTTCCACACAAACACACATTTCATCTATTTATGATCTCCCCAACAAACTGTAGTCTCACCACACACAAGTCTGGTACAGTTAATACCACATGGACATTTTCACATGGATTTCACAATTGCATCCCACATAGCCAGCGAGCCATTTCTCACATGCACTCGGATCCTAAATTCCTTGTGCTCTGCCCTAATTGCTGTATCACTCAGTGCTGCATAAAGTACAGTGTTTATATCTACTTTTTTCTCAGATTGTCATTTGGCTATGGTTGACAGACCCTGATGTAGAAATAAACAGCATATGGTAGCTTGTCTTAGTTGTACTTGCTGGCCTCCGTCACTACCAATGAATGTGTTGACCTTTAATTACATGCTATTAGTCTGGCTTGTTATAAATAAATATGCTTGTGCACTAGCTTGGATGAGGCAAGACGAACAAACAAGCACTGACCAACAGCTCACTTCAAGCTATAATATCTACATTACATTCACAAAGACATGAATGACAATGCATTGCTTTATATTGGCTTTATATTGTCAATCCAAACCAAACACAAAACCAAAGAATTTCTTTCTTCCATGAAAAACAAAAAGTGATGTTTTGCAGAATGTTAATTCTGCTCTTTTCATTCATACATTGAAAGCATTAAGTGACCAGGGGATGACAAGTACCAAAAAAATGCCAGAAAAACACTAAAAAAGTAATACAAAACCATCATGAAAATAGCCCATCAGACTTGGAAAAATATGAGTTTTGTGTGGCAAACAGACTACAGAGTATACATTGTTATGCACTGTTAAACCTACTTTTGTGTTTTACAGAACAAAGTCATACACCTCCATAAAATGGTGTGTGATCCTTGATCTGTTGATGTGTAATGAGTCATCTTCTATAATTATTATTTTTTCTATACTACAGGAGAGTGGTACAATCCATATGTTTCTTCGACTGGTAATCAGGGAAGAACACCAGCCACACGTAACATAGCCAGGTTAGTATCGTAATAGGTGGTTAATTTCAAGGCATAACAATAGAAAACATAGGACTGCCAATTTGTTTACTGTTTTTTTTTTTTTTTTTTTTTTTTTATGTATATCAGTCGTGCTGTACAGAAGAGTTTAGCTATAATACGGCAGGCCCGACAGAAGAAACAGAAAGCCAAGCAGTACTGCATGTACTATAACCGATTCGGCAAGTGTAACCATGGCGACACTTGCCCCTACATCCATGACCCTGACAAAGTGGCCGTCTGCACCAGGTACTGAGTATCTGTGCACACTCTCTCATTATACAATATGTCTAACTCTTTGATAGCCAGCTTCAAATTAAACTTTAAACTTTTAAACAAATGAAACTTAATTTGTTGCCAGGTTTCTCCGAGGCACATGCAAGCAGACAGATGGGACTTGTCCTTTCTCGCATACAGTAGCCAAAGAGAAGGTACGTTTTTAGGATAAATTTTAAAGGATCTTCTATCAAAAGCATAAAAAAATTGATTTAAGCATTCTAACGAGCTGTTTGTACAAAATGCGTACAAAAAATTTAACACTATAATGTACAATGCTAAACAAAAAGTCAAAGTTAACAATCTAGTGCATGTTTAGATAATCAAAATGCTGCTTCAGAGTTTTGTTCAGATGGTGTCAGTTTTTATAATTGTTTTCTTCATATTTAAACCAGATTTATCTGAGATAAGCAGATCTTAAACTAAGTGACCCAATTTCAGTCATAACTCAAACATAAAATGTGCAGCTACTGTATTTTATCTTTGTAGGGCAGTATTGACAGTTGGATTTATGCATAAATCCATAAGATTCTTAACATAAGTCATGACTGGCCAAATGTGGTAGTATCAGGTTACTGTCAGGGCTTGCTGGCCTGTGGGGTGATAATTAAAGATACTATGTCAGGTTCTTAGCTTTCTCTCTCAGGTTATGATGGTGTGTTACAGTCTCAATATCTGTGAGGCAATCTGACTAGATTCCTGCGTTAAATACTTTTAGGTCTTTGCTTAGGCATTGCCGTCATGGAGACAGGTGGAGATGGGATCAGTATTGAAGCAACATGTGACCCATTATATACTAGTCTAGATTCTCCTGAAGTGAACATTACGATCTCATTTCTTACCTACCCATCTCAGACAGGCACACACATGGGCATGGTCATATTTTTCATGGTCAAGATTCTTTGGTCTCAGAGTTTGCTTCCTCACCTTGTTAACCCACTCCTCTGAAAAGAGTCAAGCTCCTAGAGAGGGGTGCCGTGGGAGGAGCTAAAGAGTCTTGAATGTGCAAAGCTTTTGTGTAACGCTCATCTGTAAGATGTGACATTGACACAAATAAAACAGGAACAAAAACTTAATCGACTTAAACTTTATGTAATTTGTTTATAAAACATTCATCACCGAAATGCTGAGAACAAGCAAACACACTTGTACAACTCGATGCACTATGCTGCCACCCCGGAGAAACAAACTGCATCCATTGTTCTCTTAACGCAGGGTTCTTTGGGAAGCTGAACAAGGTTATCTTTCCCTCACAATTAAAAACACACTTCTTTGGTGACATTGTTGTATTCGTGGTCTAAAAACAAAATGACAAAACCTTCTTGAGCAAGTCCTGTGCAGCGCTGCCGATGACTTCCATAAACGAATGAAGCACGCTGATTGTTGTGCTCTCGCTCTGGTTGATGTGTGCGCTCTCTCCTGGGAGAAGTGCCCATACAAGAAATTCGGCCCTTTATGGTGTCAAACTGGGGCTTTTTTTTTCTTTTTTTTTGACCATGTTTAGCATGAGATATCAGAAATATTCACTATTTAACTGTAAATAAGTCAGGATGCATGAAATAGCATTATACCTTCCCTTTAATGAATTGGTCAAACTGATTCACAAAGTATTCTAAATGATTCAGCTGCAGATCAAGACTAGCAGATCAAGTATCCAGTAATTACAGTTGACTGGAAATGTCCAGGAAAAGTAATGAACATTTATTGGTTAAAAAATAAATACATTTGTGAGTTTTGTTTTGTTTTGTTTTGTTTTAAACTTCGTAAACTGTAAAGCTCATTATATAGAAAAATGGAAAAACTAACTGGTGTGACATTTCAAACAATATGAGGATAAAACAAGTTTGTTTTAGGAGTTCAAATCAGCTTGCCAGAGTGAACTAAGTTACTTCCGACACCTTCAAACTACTTTTGCCACCTTTGCTATTGCTATTGTTCGGCCACCTTTGACACAGAAAACTTAATTTCCTCTATTAAGGTCAGACATCAACGAGTAAAAGCATCAACACACTGGAGAGCTGCTTCGCAGTAGAAATTGAAGTTAAAATTCTAATTGAAAATGACACTTACTCTGTTTTTCATGTGTTATATTTTAAAGCTGATTGCTTTTAAGGAATCTATTGTATAAAGTGTAAAACTTTTTTTAGCAAAGAATGAAAAATAAATTGACTGAGTATATTGGGGCCTTAAAGTCCGGGGAAACACCAAGCCCCTCTGAGAGCATTCATTTACTGTAAAACACACATACTTTCTCTCTGCTCCACTCTCTCCCTCTCTTCATGTTCTAACACTTATTCAGACTTTTGCTTTTATTCTGTCCAAGGCCCTACTCATCCAATACCACCACCAAACACCCCCACCCCCCACATACAAACACATCGAATCACTGCACCTGTGAAAGTCGTCACCCTTTACCCCTCTAGTCCACCAAGAGACCAGCTGTCTGCTTGTTTTAAAGGAGCAGAGCCACCTCATCGCAGTGCATCCCCACCTGCTAGTCCCAACCCCAAAAGCCCCCTTCTCCTATTCCTCCAGAAGCAATGGGGCTCAATTTAACCCCGCACCCTGTGTCATCCATTTTGATGCCATGAAGCATGGCTTGAGATCACACCTGCAATTGAAAACGATCCAGCTCCCCTTCCAAATAACTGAGGAACAAGACCCCCAACCCAACCCCCAAACCCCTTTACCCGAGTGGTTACTAGCATCCATTCCCCTCCCCTGCACATAAACACGTTATGCAGGTGGTACGACACCCCACTTGGGTCAGTATTTCTGTTGCAGTTAATTAAGCAGAAATGATATGACCCCCACGGAAATTAGATTCCAATTAAGAGGGCAGCGGCTCCCCTCTCACTCATTGTGTGTGCGAATCTCACATTCTATCTTAAACCCAGAGAGCACTGAGTCACGTTCAGATTATTCATACATGCAGATTGTATTCACAGGGAGTAGGTGCAAATCTGTGCCATTGACATGCACATAATTACTGATTAGACAATGTGTGATAAATGCGTGTTTTGACAGGGACTTCAATAGATAGATACGTGCATGATAAAATACAGGTGCAATATCTGTAACTCACTTACTTTTTCCAACACTTAATTTATATTGACACACATCTGTTAGAAAGTGAATTTAAAGGCTAAGCTGTATTGTTACTGCTTTTATCCTTTCATAAGTTCTTTGGTTTTTCAAACTAACCATATTCATTAACACTCATTCTGTTCAGTGCTGGAGATTGGCTTAATGTTTGTGGTTACTCGAGGTTTAAAGTTTGGTTTCTAGCTCTTAAAGTCGTTGTTTCTTTCTTTGTAGATGCCTGTGTGCTCGTACTTTCTGAAGGGGATCTGTAATAACAGTAGCTGTCCTTATAGTCACGTCTATGTGTCTCGCAAAGCCGATGTGTGCAAAGACTTTGTCCGAGGCTACTGCCCACAGGGAGATAAGGTAAGACAGTTCGATTTTTTCTATGCAAACACGTTGATTGAAAATTCAATTAGAGACAGTTTGACTACTTTTTGAATCTTGAACATGAAACTGTTTCTTCTATGTTATAACATTTGCCACATGTCATGGAATAAATATATGAAAATATAATGTAAATATAATATAATAATATAATTTAATATAATAACAATTTTCTAAGACACTTTTTGTTGGTAAAAGTCATATGCGAGTAGGCGTCAACTACCATGAATATTATTGCGATTTACACCTGAGAAGACAAAGGCCCGCATAATGAGCTGCATAATGAGCCTTTCAGTCAGCTGTGTAACTGAGAGGGAGGAGTTACACGAAAGAATGTGAGGACAAAATAAATGTATATAATTTTATGTTTGTAGTTTATTTAGAATATATTTAATTATCCCACAACATAATTTAATATCCACTTGCGAGTGCAGTTAAACAGTTTATTAGGAACAATAAAAGCTGACTTTCAAACTGAATTTTTTGCATCAATACTCCAGTCACAAAATCCTTCAGAAATCATTTTAACAATCTGATTTTCTACAAAAAAAAAAAAACATTTATTATTATTATTATAATTATTATTAATGTTGAAAAGAGCTGAGAATATTTTTTCAGGTTTTTATGGGGGGGTGGTAAATTGACAAACAGCATTGTTTGTTACATTTGTTAGTTACATTTATTTGTAACATTTATATTATTTACATCAAGCTTTTGAATGGTATAGTAGTGTATATTGTTGTTGAAACTTCATAATGTTTCACTTGATTATACATTTAGTCAGGACTTATAGTTTGGAAAAAGTCTAATTAATAAAATGTTTACATGTTACATTAAAACTAGTAAAAGTATATAAATAAATAAAAAGAGACTTACTCATGTTTATGATCTCTGCTGAATAAAGTGCTTCATTCTTTTTTTTTCTAAATAAAACCAAATCTCAAATCCTCAACCACATCACATCTTTTTGGGGTGAATTGTGTCTTATTCCTTTCATCGCAAAGCAAACAGTAAAATAAAAAACTTGAAGAACAGTCTCGCTGCGTTGTCTTCTGTTTTGGGGCGTATTCAAGCTGCGTGCTTCAGTTTGAAACATTAGAATCTGAATAGCGCGGGGGCGTGGTCACATTAGAAGATAATGAAGGGAGACGTGAAAAACGGACATCGCGTTGTTTTCATATGGATTACTTTATCACAGAATATTTGTTTTTGGCAGCACTTGTTTAGTTTAAAAGTAGACATGTCAAGCTTTCTATAGATATCTCTCTCATGTCTCTTCGTTTAGTATTCCCTGAGTTACAGTTCATTTTAATGACACGTGTCTAAATGAAGATCAGCACAGACAAAGGCTGCAGACAGCACACCTTGTTTATTTTCTTTATTTTATAAATGCACAAAGTTTTGTTGTTATTATGTCTGTGTGCAAAAAAAGTTGACCCTTTACAGATTCGATTGATGTATTGCTCTTATCTGTACGATCAAAACTGAAAGTGTAATTTAAGTTCTTTTCGGGGGTTATCAGGAGAAAATGAATCATAACGCGTATACGCGTTAATCGACTCTAAAGGGTTAAGTAATTCAACTCAAATTGTGAAACTTGTGTATTAAATCCAGTGCACACAGACTGAAGTAGTCTAAGTCTTTGTTCTTTTAATTGTGATGATTTTGGCTCACATTTAACAAAAACCCACTAATTTACTATCTCAACAAATGATTACATGCCAATCAGCTAATCAACTCAAAACACCTGCAAAGGTTTCCTGAGCCTTCAAAATGGTCTCTGACAATCATTGACACCCTTCACAATGAGTGAAAGTCACAAAAATGTATTGCCAATAAGCTGGCTGTTCACAGATTGCTGTATCCAGGCATGTTGAGTGGAACAAAAAAGTGTGGAAGAAAAAGATGCGCAACCAACTGAGAGAACCCCAGCCTTATGAGGATTGTCAAGCAAACTGGATTCAAGAATTTCAGTGAACTTCACAAGTAATGGACTGAGGCTGGGGTCAAGGCATCAAGAGCCACCACACAGAGACGTGTCAAGGAATTTGTCTACAGTTGTAGTATTCCTCTTGTTAAGCCACTCATGTACCACAGACAACGTCAGAGGCGTCTTACCTGGGCTAAGGAGAAGAAGAACTGGACTGTTGCCATTGGTCCAAAGTCCTTTTTTCAGATGAGAGCAAGTTTTGTATTTCATTTGGAAACCAAGGTCCTAGAGTCTGGAGGAAGGGTGGAGAAGCTCATAGCCCAAGTTGCTTGAAGTCCAGTGTTAAGTTACCACAGTCTGTGATGATTTGGGGTGCAATGTGATCTGCTAATGTAGGTCCATTGTGTTTTTTGAAAACCAAAGTCACTGCACTCGTTTGCCAAGAAATCTTGGAGCACTTCATGCTTCCTTCTGCTGACCAGCTTTTTGAAGATGCAGATTTCATTTTCCAGCAGGATTTGGCACCTGCACACACTGCCAAAAGCCCCAAAAGTTGGTTAAATGACCATGGTGTTGGTGTGCTTGACTGGCCAGCAAACTCACAAGACCTGAACCCCATAGAGAATCTATGGGCTATTGTCAAGAGGAAAATGAGAAACAAGAGACTAAAAAATGCAGATGAGCTGAAGGCCACTCTCAAAGAAACCTGGGCTTCCATACCACATCAGCTGTGCCACAAACTGATCACCAAGCCATGCCGAATTGAGGCTGTAATTAAAGCAAAAGGAGCCTCTACCAAGTATTGAGTACATGTACAGTAAATGAACATACTTTCTAGAAGGCCGACAATTAACTAAAAAAAATTTTTTTATTGGTTATATGAAGTATTCTAATTTGTTGAGATTGGTGGGTTTTTGTTAAATGTGAGCCAAAATCATCACAATTAAAAGAACCAAAGACTTAAACTACTTCAGTCTATGTGCACTGAGTTTATTTAATACACAAGTTTCACAATTTGAGTTGAATTACTGAAATAAACAATTTTCCTCGACATTCTAATTTGAGAAGCACCTACTTTCCGTTTTGTATTTTTTAATTTTTGAAAACTTTGAAATACTTAGTGTGATGTAATGCCAGCTATATAGGACACAATATTATTTGCTATAAAAATTAAAATAAGTTGATCTATTTAAATGACTTGAGAGAAATGTTTAAAGAATATATTTTCCTTATCAATAACACTTTAATTTATAATTTATCATAGAGGGGAAGTTAACAACAACAACAACAACAAAAAGCTCTTCAACCTTGAAAAAGTACCCACATGTATTCAAAGAATTTTGTGGTAAATGGTGCTGTTATGGAGAGAGAACAACTGCGAATAGCATTTGGCAAATGACACTTGTGGTTCAACTTTCAGGTCATCACTGTCAACTAAATTTATCTCACTTTTACTTGCATCCACATAGATGCTGTAAGGTCCTCATTATTTTAGTGTAAATGTAGTTTGACATTCATAACATTTGTTGGATTAAAGTGCTTTGCAGTTGATGACAGTTTTATATGTCTTAATGAATGAATGTCATTTATTGGTGATGATTTTATTGAAAGAGATTTAAATAGAGCTCCAAAAAGTTGACCGTGTTCCTAACATTATTCTGAACCTTCATCATGGTGCATATAACATTTGCATTTGGTTTCCTCCATGTTTGTGAGTGAGTGAGTGACATATTGAGGGCAGTAACAAGAGAGGACAACATGACCCACATTTAACAAGTGTTTACCAAGCATCTTTAATCTAGCAGGATCTAACCCATCTGTGACCTCTGTCCTCACCCCAGCTTTGCCCCCCACACGTGTACGCACACATGCTTCTGTTGTCCCCCATCACATCTGTCCCTCAGTCTCATTAAGCCATATAGAAGCATATAAACCTTTGCTTGCATGACACAGGTGTAGCCACTGTCACATTGTAGTACTTATTATATTCTTGTTTTTTTTTTTTTTTTGTATCATGACATTGTATTACCTGTGCTAGTCATTTTCTTTGTTATATTTTAGAAATGTTAGCTTAACGGAATACTTCACCCAAAAAGTTTAAATTTGCTCACCCTCAGGCCATCCAATATGTAGATGATTTTGTTTCTTCAGAACAGATTTGGAGAAATTTAGCACTACATCACTTGTTCACCAGAGTATCATCTGTATTTAATAGGTGCTGTCAGAATGAGAGTTTAAACAGCTGTAAAAAAAAAAAAACATCTTCAATTAATCAACAATTTGTATTTATATTTTTGTATTACAAACACAACTTTGCACTTCACAATATGCTAGGGTGAGTACATTTTCAGCAAATTTTCTATTAACAGTGCATTCAGTAATGTTTCTTTATTTAAAAAAGTTAGTAACACTTTACAGTAAGGTTCAGTTAATTGATATTAGAAGAAAAAAATTGACACCAAACAAGTTGTTAAATACAAAAACAATTCATATACATTGGCAGCAGAAGACTTGTCATATCAGTAGCCTAATAAAAGCACGTTAATGTCTCATGGTGCAGGTCGCCTTGTGGAAGTGTCCATATTGAGATCACACAACCAACCGAATAATTATCTCTGTACACTATTATTATTATTATTATTATTATCTGTTTCTCTGTATACTATTATCAAACATTTTCCAAGACAAGTCCAAGACAACTGCCATGTCCACAAATAAAGAACTACTGAGTGCCTCTGTAGTACCAAACTATAGATTTTAAAACAGGAAGCTTTTGAGATGATAACAATTAATATATGCCAAAACAAAAGTGATGTATTATTTTAAACTGACAGTATGCCTCCCTTCATTAATCAAGGATACACAAAAAATGTCATCGTCGCCCCATCAGTTTCTTCCTCCTAGGATTTGTCTCATTCTAATGAATTATAACGTTTCTCCGCTGTGTTTTCTGCTTCTCCCATCTTCTCTCTTTGTCTCTGTCTGTCTCTCACTCTGTTTTTTTTCCCCCTCCATTTGTTCTTCTTTGCTTGCCCTTCATCATAACAAATGCATTCTCTCGCTGTCAGGGCTCATTTAAATATTTGGGGTGAGAATGAGAATATATAAGAAGAGAGATCTTAATATTTATTCTATTAGCTGAAGTGCTTAGGTCTGTAATTTTGCGCCATCCCAAAAGCACTGTGTTAGATATGATGGATAGCACACCATAATTATGGACGTGAAAAAGTGCTGATGACAGCAGTACAGGAGAGAGGCCAGCAATGGATACGCCAGCAGAGCAAGGGTTAAAGCACACTCTCATCCTCTTCATTTCTCCCTTCTCTGTTCTTTTTCTCTGGCTCACTCTTTCGGTCTGTCATTTCACATGTTTTTCTTTCCTTTTTTCTTCTTTTGTTTGCTGGGCACATCCATTCACACCTTATCCTGATCACTCTTCTCTTGATTCTCCTTCTCTTCCTCTCATCTCTCTATCACTTTGTCACTACTTACATTTCCTAACTCTTTATCATAGCTCACACCACCATACATTCTTTCTGTCTCTCTCTCTTTCTTGCTTTCTGTCTCAGTAATGTAAAATGTGCTGACTCTTTCTGCTTTGTGGCCAGTAGAAAGCTCTTCTAATAGGCCCCAGAGACTTCCCAGCCTTTCTTAAATCAAGTGGAAAATTGTTAACTTGCACTGATATAAAGATGTTCCATCCACTTCTCTTTTTTTCCCTCTCACACTCTTCTCTTTTCCCTCTGTTTTGCTGCTTTTATGTAAATTAAAATGTATGAGAGAGCGTAGTTGGGGAGGACTCTGTCTTTGGTGTTTTCTTTGCCCAGATCATAACTGTGAACATCAAAGTTAATGAGCCATCTCAGTTCTGCGTCCACCTCCCATCAGTGGGATTTTCTGCTAATTAGATATGTTTCCAAATAGCCAATCAACTTATAAGTTATCTAAGATTTATATCACCCATACTTTACATATTGGAGTTTCCACTAATTTGTAGAAATTGAATGTTGGTGGGAATGTAAGGAATGGGATTAGGACTGTTTGCTTGCTTATCATAAATAATAAAATGTTGGTAGAAGTGTATAGACTATATTCTTGATCATTATTATCAATAATGAAAAGTATAATGAAAACTTTCAGTGAAATATATATATTGTGTTAAAGTGTCAATTGGTGGAGCATTGCGCTATCAAGCGCAATATTGGGGGTTCGAAAAAATGCATATAATGTATACGAAATGTTATTAGAAGTGTGTAGACATTATTATCTAATAATATTTTAGTTTATCAATATTTCTCCCAAAAATGGAATTGCTGTCATCATCTTTTGAATTGTTTTTGTCCATAAAATGAAAGTTATGAGTTGATCTCATAAACCAGACTTTGGATTGTACTGGCCAAGAACTCCTCCCACTTCAAAAGGGGATAAAAGAGGCAGGTAAATCTGTCAGTGCTACCAAATAATAAACTGCTGTGGAACAAAATGTCAGCACTTTCAAATAATAAGACTCAACAAAAGAATATACAGACAGCAATATGGAAATCCAAATATTATTTACTTTAGCACTAGCTCTAAAAAAGATTTGATGAAAAAGACCTGAAAAAGATGTCATGAACCTTGCAAACTGGGTGAAATAGTAACTTTAAAGAGGCCACTGTGGCAGCTTGATAACTTATAGCCAAAAACATTTTCCTCATGAAAGACGAATTAAACATTTTGCACCTAATTTCAGGGTGTAGCATAGCAGATAACCAGAAAGTCTGAAATGGTGAATTTAACCAGCTCTGGCCATCTTAGTTGTCAATGTGCATCAAATAGTCTGTTGTCAGCTGAGAGTAGACTCGGTGGAGGCAGTCAATGTTGTTGAATTATAAATGCCCCAGAGATATTGGCCATGATATTGGGGCCCAACATAGCAGAGGCAATTTAAGTGTTGTTGTTTTTAAGATGATGCCAAAACATTGAGTTGATTAGTAATATTTATTTTACTTCAGGTCTTTGTAGAAGATTTTTAAAAGCAACTGAACCACCAGTTTTCTGATTATCAGGAATACTATATATATATATATATATATATATATATAGACACACACACACACACAGTACAGACCAAAAGTTTGGACACACCTTCTCATTCAAAGAGCTTTCTTTATTTTCATGACTATGAAAATTGTAGGGTCACACTGAAGGCATCAAGGGCTATTTGACCAAGAAGGAGAGTGATGGGGTGCTGCGCCAGATGACCTGGCCTCCACAGTCACCGGACCTGAACCCAATCGAGATGGCTTAGAGGTGAGCTGGACCGCAGACAGAAGACAAAATGGCCAACAAGTGCTAAGCATCTCTCAGGGAACTCCTTCTAGACTGTTGGAAGACCATTTCAGGTGACTACCTCTTGAAGCTCATCAAGAGAATGCCAAGAGTGTGCAAAGCAGTAATCAAAGCAAAAGGTGGCTACTTTGAAGAACCAAGAATGACATATTTTCAGTTTTTTCACACTTTTTTGTTATGTATATAATTCCATATATAATTCCACATGTGTTAATTCATAGTTTTGATGCCTTCAGTGTGAATCTACAATTTTCATAGTCATGAAAACAAAGAAAACTCTTTGAATGAGAAGGTGTGTCCAAACTTTTGGTCTGTACTACATATATACATATATATATATATATATATATATATATATATATATATATATATATATATATATATATATATTGTTTTATGATTGGCTGAATGGTTAGTCAGTTACCAGTTAGCATCTCTTTCAGTCAGTCTCCTATAACTCATATTATAAAAAGGAAGGAAAAAAAGAAAAAGAAATAAAACTTAACATTTTCCCCATGAACTTAATTATATAATAATAAAGGTCAGACACTTAATGATTGTTTATATTGTTGTGAACATGAAATCAGAATAGTTAAAGAGGTCATATGATGTGATTTACTTTTTTTTCTCTTTGGAGTGTTACAAGCTCTTGGTGCATAAAGAAAATCTGTAAAATTGCAAAGATTGAAGTCTCAAAAATCCAGAGATATTCTTTATCAAAGTTAAGACTCTGTCATGCCCCCATAAAACGTCTCATTCAAACATGCCCCCAACATGTCTACATCACTATGTGGAAATATTTGCGTAATGCCTCCCAAATGTTCACGCAAAGAAAGAAGGCGTGGTTTCAGTAATCGCAGTTAGTGTTGAAGCAGCCATGTCAGGGAGACACTGTGTGTATCTAGGCGAAAGCAAAAGCACTTTATCTGGCCTTCTGGAAGTAGATGCATTTAGGAATCTTTAAGATTACTTACAACAGAACAGCAATGCATTTTATGCACAACCGTTTCGTGAACCTAGGAGAGGAGGTCATTTTGACTTTGCTACGACAATCTGGTGCTTCTGAATCATGTATGTTTTGTTATTAGTGGAAGTATTTGCTATTGAATGTTATAATGCAGAGTTTTGCACGCGCGTGTGTGAGACCGAGAGAGAGAGAGAGAAGGTCACACAGTGGAGTCAGCTGTCTTAACCGTCCATGGCTTGTGTACTGCAAACACATGCGAGCTTCACCACTGTGTCTATCATGCCACTTTGTTCCCATTTCAGGCTTGAACTGATTGTAAATCTAAGGACATTATTAACTGTCTTTACATTTATTTTGAAAGATGAAGCTTGTGATTATGGAAAGGGACATTACATTTCTGACGAGTGCTTGCGGTGATCGGCCAATCACAACGCACTGGGTCAGCTGGCCAATCAGAGCAGACTGCACTTGTCGGAAGGAGGGACTTTGTAGAAAACGATGCGTTTGAGAGAGGTGGGGCATAGAGAACCTACAATAATGTACAGTATATGAAAAATGTGTTTTTTGAACATCAAAGCATGTCAACATATTCTGTTACACCAAATAACAAAGTAATGATCTTTAAGTAATGAAAAAAAGCATCATATGACCCCTTAAAGATTACAGATGCAGTGTGATTAGATTATTGCACTTCACAATGCTTGTAATTTTTCACAATTTACACATGGGTTCTATCTGCCTTCACCTGACCTTTGAATGATTAAAGCTTGACATGGATGTTATCAGTCAAACAAGAAACAAATGGGTGTTTAAAAAAAAAGAAAGGTCCCAAATGCTCTTCTGAAATGGGGTGGAATTGGAATCGACTGAATTCAAGTGGCAAGGGATTTAGCAAATTGGGCCAATTAGCCATGAGTGTGGTGAGTGATGATCTTGTCTATAGGATGATTTAGAGGACATTAAAGACCCAGATTCATTGTTTTTTTTTTCATGAAAATCCAGTTACACTAGACTTTTGTGTATGGATAAAATATATAAGTTTAATGTTTTTTGTATAACAGTACAAAAAGACTCCATAGTCACACTATACATGTCTTTATGTAGTTAGGTACAGTGTCTATAACATAAACTCCAATGGTTTTTTTGTTTGTTTTGTGTTTTGTTTTTTGTATGAGTGTGAGTTTGGTTTGTTTTTATGTTTTGTTTTGTTTCATCTTGTTTGTATCATATCTATCTTGTACTTTTGACCTCCTAAAGGGCACACAGGATGTATATTCCTTAAGGCTTTACTAGGGGTCTTGTCAAGCATTTTGGCAATTAAAAATGTGGTGCCTGTGGTACTAGACACTGGAAAAAAACCAGCAATATGACACATATGTGCAACAATTTAAAAAGTCGACCAGCTGGATTACAAAAATATTTTTTTCTGTGTGGACGGTCCCTGAGGGTTTAATTTAACAAAAACTATAAAATAAAATCTAATTTCTAAGCACCACAAAATAATTCCTAATAGCTGTAAATTTGGTAATTTTAGGCCGCTTGTGGCTCTGACCTTATCCCTGTTGGGGAAAGTGTCTCTGCACAGTCTGCCCCAGTGGTTGACAGGGAGTCCACAGTGTTCCCGGACACATGATCCTTCAGCCACCCTTCCCTTCAGCACACACATACAGTACATACACTCTCTCTCTCTCTTTCTCTATTTATTTCTGGAGCAGCATGCCCCACACTCGCCCAGTCTTTCTCTCTCACTTATACACACATCTCGCTCTCCTCACCCCATAGTGAGGTATAATTAGCTCCTCTGACAGGTGGGAGGGATCGGGTCTCCCGAAGAATTAAACTACCAATTTACGCCCAAATTACACAGGCACACAGACACTCTCACCTACTCTCACTTACACACACAAACACATGCTCCCCTTCTCTCACATATCAGATGCATGCACCTACTGATGTGTGATCACATACAAACACTAATTTTTGCTAATTTCAGTGCAGTCCTACAGAGTGGGGCACATATGAAATCTCTACTTGATTTTAACTTGACAGTGTCCCACGTGTTCATAACCAATCCATTAAACATCCATTGTCACTCTGGATATAAAGAAATAAAGCATGAATGTTTTGCTTTCTTCACAGTGTAAGAAGAAACACACACTGGTGTGTCCAGACTTCTCCAGTACCGGCGTGTGTCCACGTGGATCCAAATGCAAGTTGCACCACAGACAGAGCTTGAAACGTACTGGCTCTAATGCAAGCTGTGGACCAGCCAAGAAAGCCCATACTAGAGACAATTTAAAGAGGTCAGGATCAGGAACAAATATAGCATTATGATTCTTAATTGTCCCTGATACACGACTGGTGTTCTCTTTCTCCTTTCTGTACTGTAAAAAAAAAAAAAAAAACATTCTAGTTGTGATTATATAAATAATTATATTATTATAGGGAAGTGACCTGAATAACCATGTTAATCTCCCATAAGCATGCAGATTATTTATAAATTAATTTGAAAATTAAATAAAATCTTGTTAATCATAAAAAATCTTATAATTTTTGGTGTTTTGCCTTTTCAGTTCAGATGATGTTCAGACTCTTCAGACAGAGTCCATACAGGCAGATGAGGGCCCGTCCAGCTCGGGTCCTGAAAAGCTGCCTTCCTTTATCTCCTTGTCCAGCTCTCCTGACACGTCAGAGAACCCTGATACCCCAAAGCTCCCTCCTGCTGCAGGCCCACAGGCCAAAGGTGTGTACTTATATGTCTAGAGGACTTTAGATTAAAATGATTTCAGTGTAAAAAAAAAAATTATAATTGTAACATACACTAGATGAAATGCATAAATTGGCACTACAAAGTATATGACCACTTAAGCAAATGTATAAATGTTATTGCATTAGTAAAATATAAACCCAGGTGGTACTTTAAAGAAAGATTTCACATTAAACAAAACATTTCACAAAAAAAGACACTTGCATTTGCTAGGTTTTAAATTATAATTATGTTATTTAAAAAATAAGATAAAATGTTTTTGGGCACTTTCATGTCAATAGTTAATGTGACGATAACTACATCTGTTGTTACTCTGCTTGGATGCCTGTGCGAAAAAAAAGAAGAGGAAATTACTTGATAAGCACACCAAAAATAGAATTAGAAAAATATGGCTCAGAAAAATCAACTTAATTCTAAGAAAAGGTCTTGCAAAATTTGATTGCAGAGGTCACTTGGATTGATGTTTTTGTGTCTAATGCATTGCAATACTATATTGATATCAATTTAAAATTGGCTTGTTAAGTGTGGCTTAAGAGTCCAACTGCTTTTTGGGGTCACTGTTTATATAAAGAGCAAGGAGGTAATAAATATTTAAGGAGTACATAGTTGGGTTACTCAATACGCAGTGATGGGGTTAATAATATCGAGGAGGTTGATATTATTTAAGAGAGGGGCTGCATGAGGTATATAATACTTACTGTAGGGTTACTAATATTTAGGTTTGTTGTTAAGGACAGGCACAGCTGAAGCTGGCATGTCAGTCTTACTGATAGAGGATTAGAGGAGAGGGGCCCCTATATCCTCTCACACACACACACACACACACACACACCAGCCGCACCATATGGAACAGTGTCTTTCTCTCTCCACACTCAAAACGACAAACATGATATACTGCCCTCACACACGTCATTTTCCAGCAAGAAATGATCAGCTTCTTTTAAAGGTCTTAAGAAAATGATTCTAACTTTTTAGAATCCATTTGAACACTTTTCAACTGTCCATTCTTCTCCTTTCCCATGCTTTCATACTTCCTTTCTAAAATTAGTTACAGCGGAACAGAAACTGCTGTGATTAACATCTGACTTTACATCCTAACAGTGTCTTTTCAGAGTCATATGGTCATACTGAAGCATGGCATACACTCATTCTCTTTTCTCAAAACATAAACACTTAAACGTGTGCATGTAGGGTTTCCTTGCATTTCCAAAGCTTTCGTAAGTGGTGGTATGTGTATTTCTGCATCATGTCTGCGTATTTGTACAAATTTATGCTTGTTATACACACGCACATCCCTCTGCCAACTTCCTATTTCTCTCATGCCAAGTTCCAGATCAGTACCCCTTTGGGATCATTGATGGCAGCCCTGTGTCTCAGAATAGCACAGGTGCCCAGCAGACCACCATGGCTTTTCACGTCACTTTCTTAACCTGTTGTCTGAAATCATCTGCTGCACACAGACTGCTCTCAAATTCAAAACTTCATAGCATGAAGTTTATTGAATTTGACGATTCTGATTCTGTACGATATGGATTCCTTAACAGTTCATTATTATTTTAGTTATTTTGATGACAATGGCTAATGTAATTTTTACTGCATTATCAGAATATATCTATGTATCTATCTGTCTGTCTGTCTTTTTCTTTTTTCTTTTTTTTTTGGTTGAGGTTATACTGTTGCCTCCTCATGGTACAACCACATTCACACCAGGAGCAGTTAATTGTAACTAATGACAGTTTAACTCTCACTGTTAAGATTGTGGCCATCCAGAAAAACTTCTCTGCTTTGCAAAAATTAGCCCATAACTCTATGCATCACTGCCTGCATCTTCTCTTTATCCCTCCGACTCTGTGCTATCACTCACCCTAAGACAATCACACTTTCCTGTGTCACTCCTCTATCAGTTAAAACAGAACGATAGCTACTCCTGCCATTATATAGCAGGTCCTATTTATTTCTTGTCTGTCTGTCTTGTTTTTACAAATCAACATTTCCTCTACTTTCACTTTTAGCTTCAGTTATTGCTGTGGAACCAAATCATAATACACTTCCTTAAAAACATGAAAAAAGGAATTTTTCCTCTCCTTTCTTCTGTCTTTTACAGGAAAGAAACTACATATCAAGCCACGATTGTTATCTACAACACAGACAGAAAGCTTGCCAAAGGAGGGTTGATGGTGGGTGTTGGTAATGGTAATACACCATAGAACTTTCTTTTTTATTTAATTTTTATTTAAAATTGTGAAATTCTGCTAAACTGTTACTAAATGGTTTACAAAGACATCTTTATTTGAGTTTTACAGCCACTTCTTGGTGTGAAGTCATATGTTTGGTATCAAGAAATGCAATTCTAAGAATTCCTTTAACATTTCTCTGAATATGTTCATAAATGTTCACTATTACAGAACTGAATTTATGCATTATAACCAAATACTGTTCTGAAAAACTGCAGACGTTCACATTCTTGAAGCTAGTTTCAAAATATACGTAATATATGTAGTTCTCAGGGATTTTTAAAATGGCATTTCTGTAGTGGTTTATGCAAATAAATTTTATCCTTTCGAATGTATTGTGAACGTGTATTATCAAAGAATTACTAAATAAAATTGCTTTGTGATTTGCACGACTGTGTCTTTATTTGCGAGCATGTTTGCATATATAAGTTTACATTTTCCAGTTCTTTAACCATATTTAACCAATTTTTCTGTTGTTAAACCATATAGCAACACAAACCACTTCACTCCCAAGTTGTTTTCTGAATAACATGATTTAACGTGAAAAGTATCGGCATTTCTCTACACGTGTTGTGGATGTAAAGAACATTGCTCATGGCTGCAAGTCTGTCACTGTAATTGAGTCTTAAGGAATCTATAGAAAATGAAAAAAAAAAGAAAGAAAGAAAATAACCTTTTCTTTCTTTTCTGAGCCTCCCTCACACTCCTCAAAACTCTTTTTTTCTTCTCTTCGCACTTTTTCCTCTCTAACTGCTGTCAGACCGAATCCATCACAACTAATTTCTGACAATGTCATTTTCCTTTTCTTCTGCCTGTCTTTTCCTAAAATGCACATTTGATTGAGGAGCCATTCGTAGATGAGCCTGTCTCTTACGTGCTGCCTCCTCCTCCTCTCCCTCTTCTCTATTTGGTAATGTAATTAGTATGTTGAGTGTTAAACAGTGGTACAGAGGGGATGATGGGAGCCGTAATCCCTTGAACGCTCCTCACTGTGCGAAGACTGCTGATATTCAGACTATTAATGTTCCGCTGAACCAAGGCCTCGTGCTCCGTGCGCTGTGACAAACGACTGCTGGTCACGACGGGAAACCTGGTTAACCGTCACCGGCAGCAACGACAGGAGGCATTAATACACCGTGGCGAGGGTCTCGCTGCGGAACACGACACACTCGCTGGCACTGACAAGCCTGCCACCGTGTTAACGAGATAAAGGCCATGCTCATGATGCGAGCCACATTTACAATGACATAGAGGTATGGAGGGAAGGAAAACACTCCCTCATCTGACTTCTGTCTGTCTTTCTCCCTTATTTAATCGATCATGCAGGAAGGGATACTTCACAAGAATGCATGTTGATTTGGGGGTTGTAAAATCAACTAAAGTTGTCATACATCACCTAACGCCTTTTAGCTTATTTGTCTTTTTTGCATTGCAGCTCTTGCTCTCAGATTTTCTTTTTATTTTAAAGGAATTTGATTTGATTTGTCTGGGTTCAAATCAACTTCAGCTTATCATATTATATTCAAATATATAGCCACAAGTCTCAAACAACATCGGTTTACATGATTTTAGTCATGTTAACATGACTCACTTTCTAACGTTTGCTATGTAAAGTTATGTCCCGTTTTACAACTTTGCCTAAACATAATGCCTAAAACCCTCAAATAACAATTAAATTACAATTTAAGCAACTTTACAGGTTTAACAAGTATTAACACAAGAGTAAACTTAAGAATATATTGCATAATGTTGTTTACCATCCAATTAACTCGTCATACATCAGACTACGATTGAAAAAATTCACATAAAATGGTTTTAGCAACATTAACATTAAAATACTCATGGTTTCAAATATATAGCCACAAGACATTGCAGTTTGATGTACAGTTTTACAACTTGCCTAAAACCCTACAATAACTACTAAAATCACAATTTAAACAACTTTACTACTCAAATAATATACACAATTATATACAAAACGCATCAGTCAGTGTTCTCTTTCATTAACAACTTACTAACCTTTGCTGTGTAAAGTTCAAATTTGCAACTTTGTTACCTAGACATGATGCATAAAACCCTAAAATGATTATTTAAACAATTTTACAGTTCAACCAATACATGCGTTTAGAGTTGGTGTACAGGAATTTTTATTATAATCTTGTCATCTCTAAAGGTGCCAAAATAAATGTGAATTTCTCATTAATAGGCTCAGATGCAACATTATGCAGAATAATTTTCAACACACAGACACACACAAATACATATATCAAACAAAATAACCCCTAAATAATTACCATAGAACTAAAAAACTACAGAGTTTGTACAGTAAAGTCATAATCCTTAAGATGATTTATACAGAAGGGCAGAAAAATATGTGAGGTGTGATGCATACATCTGTATTCATGATGCTCTTTAACTATGGTCACTCACCAGTTTCTGTTATCTGCATGGGAAGAGAAGGAGAAATCCAAGTAGCAATCACTCTTTCTTTTCTCACCCTCCCCTTCCCTCTCGTTCTCTCGCTCCGACGGCGAGGATGTAAGTGCCTTAGACAGATGTCTGCTGCCGCTTGTCTCAAAGCTCAACGCGAGCTGCTGAGCTCTGCAAACTCTAATTAAGATCAATATTTCAATTTTTAGTAAAAGCACATGTGAAAGAGAATGAAGGAGGAGAGAGAGAGAGAAAAGAGGAAACACATTCACATTTTTTCGAGGATAATCTCACTTGAATGAGAAGAGGAAAGCATGAAAGGTCAAGTGTAATATTTCTCTACCTCAATAGACCGCCAAGGCATAAAAAAGACAAACTTGTTACAGCTCAGCAAAGACTCCAGTCCATCAATAAAGATCATACTTTCTGTGCAAGTAGTCATTAGTATATCTGTCCTCTGTCCTTTTTCATGCTGCTGTCTTTTTCTAATCTTTCTGCTTGTGGTTTATTTCTGTTGATCTGTTTGCCATTTTTTGTATGCCATTTTTAAAGCTCCGAGTTTTAGTACATTTTTTAAAAAACTCTTCCTTTGTCCATATCAACTTTTTTGGGTTCTCTTGAAGGAATCAGTCTATTTTCCTCTTTAACACTTAACATGCTTATATGCAGTGTTGGGGAGTAACTAGTTACATGTAACGGCGTTACGTAATTTAATTACAAAATAAATGTAACAGTAATCAGTTACAGTTACTAAGAAAAAATGAGTAATTAAATTACAGTTACTTATGAAAATTGTAACGATTACAAAGAGGATTACATTTGAATATTTACACACATCCACATACAGCTTATTTCTTTCCCAAATTACACTAAGACATATGGCCCATAATCTCCGAGACGCGAAAACACATTCGTAGAATCCAGTCATAAAAATGGAATTCAGCCTATAACGCGGACGCAATATGCCACATTTTGGACGAATAAATCAAAAGTAGGTCAGTACACTTGAATCAAAACCCGATATGGACTGATGTCTGTGAATATTAAGCCGCAAAAAGACTGAAATTTAATCCTGCACGTTCTGCGTGCCTGTGGAAATCAGGCGCTGACTGGACATCGGGAGAACCGGGATTATTCCCGGTGGCCTGGCAGACGATTTGGCCTTCTACTTTAATATTGTTATTGTATAATTGCAGGCCGAATATACTAAAGCGATTATTTCCGAATCCGCCATTCGATAATTAAATTTCTAATAAATCATGAATCGGTTAGTCGTGACTGGCAATGGTTGGACTCGCGCCTCGCGCCTCGCGCGCTCTCTGCGCCTCCGCCGAACGGTTTGGATCAGACTCCGAGTAATCAATGCGAGAGAGAGAGAGACCGGAGTGAACTGTGTAAGCGCACAGCTGGAGCAGAGAAGCGACTCTTCTGTTCAGGGTTTCAGGTGCAGGTCAGTTTCATCTGTAAATATGCTAATGTAGTTTTGTCTTTGTTTACTTAGTCAAGCAGCAGCAGCACATTGCTCGCAATCACTCAACATACTGTATAAACGACGTCATTATTATCTTTTGTAATGTTACAGTAGTAAGATACCAGACAAATCATCATATTTTATCATAGGTTTAGGGGGAGCTAGTGGATACAAAAACACAACCCTTAGGAAAATTAATATAGCCTATGGTATGGCACTAACCGTGGTTTAATTATGGAATTTGTAGTAAAAATAAATACAAGTGGTAATTCATTTGCCAAAAAAACAAAATTGCACTTACAAAACATGGTAAAAGTCAAATAAAAATCTTCAGTATTAAAGTCATGAGAGAGATGGATGGATAATGGAAGTGAAGGTGCAGTTCAGGAGAGAACTCTTAATTACGTTGCAAGTCCCCCAACCTAAGGATTCAAATATTTTTGATGTCAGGTCCAAAAAAAAAAAATAGGGTTGTCCATGTTTCAGAATGGGTTGTGGGTGTATGAGTGTTAGATTTCCCAGCCTATTTTTTTCCCCAGTCCGCCCCTCATGGAAATTAATCTCTAGAACAGTCACTTCATGAGCATTTTTTACTTATTTTGAGAAACTATCATCATATCATATACAAAGAGACAGCAGTGTTTCAGAAAGACACCAATGTTTCAGGAGTTTAGTACACAAAATAGGACACATGCTTATTAGATAACCGTATTTGAGTTGATGTATATTCTTTTATTTTTTTATTAACTATTTTTCCCCAAACCATTGTTAGATGCAGTTAGATGCCTGTAGTTATGCAAAGATTTGGTTTCAAAAACAGTATCTATAAACAATTTCTTTTGATTTTAAATCTGCTTTGAACTTCAGATCAATCTCTAAGTAAAGTCTGATTGTGTGGTGGATGTGTTCAAATGTGATCATCTTAATTTAAGTGATGAAGGATGGTGAAAGTCTGACAGTATTGAGCACTACTGTAAGGTTAAACCTGCAATTTGTAAAATGGTTGAAGATGATTTACAGTTGCAAATTAACATTCATTAGAAATTTATAAAAGTAATCAAAATGTACTCAAAAGTAATTAGTTACATTACTTTATTAAAGTAATTAAAAAAGTTACACTACTATTACATTTTAAATAGGGTAACTTGTAATCTGTAACCTATTACATTTCCAAAGTAACCTTCCCAACACTGCTTATATGTTCTGTCATCTTGCTCTTTCTAACTCACTTTTTCGCTGAGAACTTCATAGAACTTTGTATACTTGTTAGTTTGGATGTAGTCAAATGATTACTGCTGAGTCTTTGAACAGGCATTTGTGAGATTCTGAGGCCCACAAAAACCTTTCCAAACCTTCTTCCGATAACCCCCTACTCCACCTCACAACTCTCAACAATTTTGGCTAAAGAAGAGTTAACCGGACAAATCCGTCTCAGTCATTTTCACTGATGTCTACTCCAAACCCCCCTTCTCTCTTCCACATTCTCATACACTTTTACTCCTTGGACGTGCTGATGTCCATTTTGCTTAAATCGGTAGAATTGCACCAGCAGCTAACTCCCAATATGCAAAGGCACAATGAAAGCCCTGACTTCAAAATTTATGTCTCAAGCCCTCGGCCACATCACACCCACCCAACTCCGATCACTGAATGGACGATGGCAGATCATCTTAAATATGGCATTTTCAAAGCGGACTGCTTAGCTTGGACTTTGAGGTCCACTCATGCTTATTTGATAAAACCTCCATAATGACTTACCGCACCTTCATCTTTAAATACCTTGATATGATTTGTCCCGTCCTCTTTGGCTTTTCTTTTTTTCCCCTCCGTTGGCAGATTTGAGCCTCAAGCGTGTCCGTATTTCACTCATTGGCACCTGGAAAGAAAGTCTTAGCATGTTTACATAAAGTTAGCAGAGGTCTCGGATATAGTAAGAAGTATGTAAGTTATACAGCAGATTTTATTTTGATAATTGATATTAATATTGAAGCCCAGAAAATACACGTACATTAATACAAACTGGCAAGTATTAAGCATCTGAGCCAGTTACAGAGTGAGTGCTGCATATGAAAGTAAAGACCTGTCAAACACAGTAATTATGGGAATCGTTCACCCATAAATGAAAATTTGCTGAAAATGTACTCACCCTCATGCCATCCAGGTGTAGATGAGTTTGTTTCTTCGCCAGAACAGATTTGGAGTAATGTAACATTATATCCCTTCTTCACAAATTGATAATCTGCAGTCAGAATAAGAGTTAATAAAAGCATCACAATAATCCACAAATAATCCAGGCTATCAATTAATGTCTTATGAAGTGAAAAGCAGCGCATTTGTAAAAAAAAAAAATAAATAAATATATAAAAATAAAAAATTTGAAATTTTGAAATTTAAACAGTCACTATTGACAAAGATAACAGTCCATAATTCTTCGAAATCCGATAAAAAAAAAGCCCATCACCTGTTCTCTCACATCAAAATGAGACATTTGTTTAGAACTGTTTTGACTTGTAAACAGTGCTTGATCTGTGCATATCTCTCTCCTGATTCAGATGAGACAACTTTTTCACAGGAGAAAGCACTATTATAGATGGACAACTCATATTTTAGGCAAAAGCAACAGTTTGAAGTTAAAAATTGTTGGACTGGAGTCATGCATTTATCAGCTGTATGGACTCTCATTCTGACGGCACCCATTCACTGTAGAGGATACATTGAGTAAGTGATGTTGTTCTAAATAACTCAAGTCTGTTCAGATGAAGAAAAACTCATCTACATCTCGGATGGCCTGAGGTGAGAACAATTTCAACAAATTTCAATTTTGTGTGAACTATTCCTTTAAGTGTCTCTCCTACTCGTGTCTTTCTTTTTTATTTTTCAGCAAAGCACAATGAAATATTTCAAACATTTTTATATTGATCTACATTCCTCTGTATCCTTACACTGCAATAAGGACTTTGCCTCGCATAGGGTGTTAGACTGACCCTCATCTTTGGGTACTTCCTTCAGCGCGAGACTGGCTCATCTGGATAAGACATATGCTATGGTGAAGGCGCGCGCTGCGTGGAGCTTAATTATTTGTCGATCCGCGCAGATGAGTCGAGATGCAATTAGAGGTTAATTGCTAAAGAAATCTGGAGCGTGGCTGGCACTGGCGAGGCGGATCATAATTAACTCATCCGCACAAATTGAGCATTTTTCCTTATCCGGCGGAAATGTGGATTGATTTTATTGCTGGATCACGCATTATTGAGTTCATCACTGCCTATAGGTTATAAGCGGGGAGGAAAGTTGCGTGTGTGTTATCCTATTAGATCAATACACTGAATGACTGTTCACGGGGTCACACATTAAGGAAATATGCAGTTTAATACATAATTATCTAATCCATTTAAACTTTAAACGGTCTGTCCAAACACATTAGGGATATATATATATATATATATCCAATGTCATATCTCCTGGATTCTAAACGATAGCACGCTTTTATAAATGAATAAATACTAACTTAACAAATAATTAATTGTTAATAAATAATCGTTGTGAAAGGAAATGTGATGCTCCGTGAAATAGCCTACGCATAGTTAGTTTAAATTGTTCATAATTGTCGTTGCACTGGAGATTACTGAAGCACATTTACATTTTTTAAATGAGAAAATAACTAAGCAAAGTGTTAAAAGAGCAAACATTGTGTTATTGTGTCATAATTGTCCTCTAATTTTGTTCTCGTTGCAAGCCTATTGCAATTTCTCATAAGATTGACTTTAGTTCAAATGAGCTGCTTAAATCAATCTAATTATATGATCATTTAAAAATAAATTAATGTATGTCTATGAAATACATAATTAAATTGGTCAAGAAAATTCTAACCTGTACCATCCATTTTATAAATGTGTTTAAGTCATCCCTACAGCATTTGCATTGCATATAACGTTTAAGAAATGTTTGCTCTGTTCTAAATAAACATTTTCTAAGTAAGACGAGCAGGGCTATTGCCTTTCCTCGCGCTCACCTTCCACGTGCGGTTGCAGGGGGTGGTGTCGCTAGGGGGCGGTTGAGCGCGTTCGGCCCAGCTGCCACACAGATGCTTTGCTACAGGAATATGTCTACTGCTACGCCTCCTCCCATTGGTCCTTTCCGTTCTCTGGGTGGGACGCTTCATGTCTATAAAGTGGTACATTGCCCCTTTCAGTGCTTCAGTGATACTGCGTGTTAGCGGTGGACAACAGTGTAGAAGGAATCTCTAGTCGTAAACGAAAAGCAACGGTGACAGCAGTCCATATAACTTTAAAAGTGACAGCGGAGGGAGGTGAATTTAGTAGCCAGAATTCCGCATCCTTCGTCGAGCTGCTTTGGAGCGCCCCACTAGAGGAACTTATACTGAGATTTTTCACGCACATTGTTGCGGTCCGCGTTTGCTGGTGACTGTAAGAAAAAAAGAAAGAAAGAAAAGCAGCAGCATCATTCCTTTTGGACTTCGAGGTAAAGTCTGACGTCTTCTCAACTTGATGCGCGCGCATTTGTTGTGTGGCGGACTTTTCTGCGACATGTGAGGAAAGTTTTCGCTTCCTTCCCATGTAAGCTTAAACTTCATAGCCTCCAGTTAAACTGAACTTAAAACAAGGAGGTGAAGAAGGATATTTGAAGTCTCTGTTACTCAAAGGACGAATTCTCTGAAACTCAATGTAAGCTTTAACACGGTGAAGCGAGGATAAGTCTGGTGGTTTTGAGTTCACGAGTTTCAAGTTTCTGCCACCCTGGCCAGTGATATTAACGCGTGAATCTGACCTGGGATAAGTTGTCAACAAGAGGCGAACTGGCAGGTGTATAAGTTCATTTACATGCATGGGCATATGTGTATCTCGCTGCACTATAAATAGAAGCTCGTGCTAATGTATTAAACCCTGGCCACTCATCTTCATCAGTAGGCTATTCATTATAATCCCACTGAAACCCACGCGTGTCGCTTTGGCTGTTAGGGTAGGTGTCGTCGCATGGACTGACATGGCCACCGATCTCGCCATGAGCGCAGATTTGCCCAACAGCCCCCTGGCTATTGAATATGTCAACGACTTCGACCTCATGAAGTTTGAAGTCAAGAAAGAGCCCCCGGAGGCCGACCGCTATTGCCACCGCCTGCCCCCGGGCTCGCTATCCTCCACCCCAATCAGCACACCCTGCTCCTCGGTGCCTTCCTCGCCCAGTTTCTGTGCCCCCAGTCCCGGATCGCAGCCTGGGCAGAACCTCGGAAATGGTGTCAACAATAACAACGGTGGTAACAACAACAACCAAGTCTCATCGGGCAAACCGCAGCTGGAAGATCTCTACTGGATTCCCAACTACCAGCATCACATCAGTCCAGAGGCCCTCAACCTGACGCCCGAGGACGCGGTGGAAGCGCTTATCGGTAACGCGCACCACCACCACCATCACCACCAGCCCTACGAGGGATTTCGCGGTCAGCAATACGTCGGAGAAGACCTCTCGACGGCCACGAACGGTCACCACCACCCGGTGCACCACCACCACCATCATCACCACGGCCACCACGCGCACGCGCGCCTCGAGGACCGCTTCTCAGACGAGCAGCTGGTGAGCATGACAGTGCGCGAGCTCAATCGGCAACTGAGAGGCTTCAGCAAAGAAGAGGTGATCCGTCTCAAGCAGAAACGGCGAACCCTGAAGAACCGCGGCTATGCGCAGTCGTGCCGCTACAAGCGCGTGCAGCAGCGCCACATACTCGAGAGCGAAAAGTGCACGCTTCAGAGCCAGGTGGAGCAACTCAAGCAAGACGTGGCGCGTCTGATCAAAGAGCGGGACCTGTACAAGGAGAAGTACGAAAAGCTCGCGAGCCGAACCTTTAACGGCGGCGGCAACACTCGGGACCCGTCCAATGGCACTCACGGAAAAACCACTTCCACGGAATTCTTCATGTGAGAGTGATTCTTGTTAAAGACTTTTTTTCCGCACCGACGTTTTCGTTTTTTAAACCTTGATTTATATGTTTTTCAGAGTGAATTTTATTTGCAGTTCTTATTTTAAATACTCACAATGTCCACTTAAGATCATACACTCTTAAAAATAAAGGTCTGATGCCATAGGAGAACCTTTTTAAGTTTCACAAATAAATATTTGATTCTCAGGAACTCTAGAGAAACATCTGTTTGGTGTTTTAAAGAACCCAAAACCCAATGTGCAAACCGAGAACCCATAATGTAACATCCAGCACTTATTTTCCAAAGAACTGTCCACTTTTACCGCCAAAATTATTATTGACAAGCAAGTCAAGTCCTTTGCTGAACTTAAAGTGCTAAAAAGAAACTTTAAAGAACCTTTATTTTTAAGAGTGTAGAGTCTAACATTACAGCGACATATTTAAAGTCTCCGCGCATTATTTGTATACATATAGTACTGTACCATAAAAGTCTTAAAGTTGGTGTAATGTTAGGACTATCTTCCACATATAGGCCTACTGCACGGACCCTTCTACTTCATAACACCTCCGATCTAAATATGGGATCACGCATAACCTTCAACGACCTATCAGCTTTGGATTCTGTTTTTTTTTTATAGGTTAACTGCAAAGTCCGACGTGTTTTAAAACATACAGTTGCTTCCTTATTATTATTATTATTATTTTTAAGCGGATTTACGAGTCTTAATGGCGACGAGAACATACTGGAAACGAAACTTCAGCCTGTGAAGGGACTTTGCAAGGAACGATAATCATATTAAAACATTTATTAGCAAGAAAGGTAGATGGCAATACATTCTTGACATTTCTCAGTCAAGAACTGAGGTTGATGGGACTTTATGAACGTTGAGGGCCCTCAAGTCTGCATTACCCCATAATCCTGCATGCGGGACATGTATGGTACTCCAAACGCGCCAGAACCTTTCTCTCTATCTTCCTCATACAGCACTTGGATGAAAAGCATGGCCCTTAACCACTCTGTTTTCTCTCTCTCTCTCTCTCTTTTATTCGTTTCTTCTGCTCGACACAAGCCGTGTATGTGGAGGAACTCACGCGAACCTGCGAAACCACATGAAATCCGTCCTTGCATTTCTTTGCTATTGTTTAAAAGTTACAGAATAAGAACAAAGGGGGAAAAACCGACCTGAGCCAGAGTTATTTATTCCCACTTGTACATATGTAGAGGTCAAATTGTGTGTTAATTTAACTTTCTTTTTAAAGTCCTTTTTGCTTGATTATTTAAAACGTCTTAATACTATGTTTGTATGTAGTAGCATGCAAATAACAGATATTCTCATCCTATTGAATACGTACATTTTCAAAGGAAGTCTACTGCACTACGATTCGAAGAATTGGGATTTATATAACATTTCGCTTCCTCTGTGTTAATCGAATTACTGTTATGGTGGACATAGTCGATCTAAAGTGCATATAAGGTCTTTAATTGCTGCTAATATTCTATGCACCAAATTCAAAAGCAATTAACAGAAGCTCTGATTATGTGAATTTTGTACTTCAAAATAAATGAAGGTATGTATAGAAAACTGGTTAGACATAACTAAGATCACCTCTTGAAGAAAGATATATATGTCTTAATGGACTGGATGATGAACGTCATACTTCAAATATATGACAAGCTTCGTTAGGGCAAGAATGGTTGTTTTAACTTTTTATTGTGACATAATAAAACTGTAGCATACTCTGTATAAAGCAGTTGCCTATTGTTTTGCATTAAAACATTGTCATGGTAATAGGCTTCCGACCATACTGAATTGCACTACAGATAGATGTCAAGAGATTAAATGCGGATATAATTCCACATTAATAGGGCTTGTGCAAACTTCTCTATAAATAATCATGCGCATTTGAGGTTGAAATACAGCCCATGTTGTTCAGGCTAAATGAAGAAGTTGCCAAAGTGGATTATCCAATGCACGTCAAATGTCATAAATCAGTTTTCAGATTATTTCCTACCTTTGTATGCTTAGTTTCCTAACAGATCTATCGTCCAGACTTCTAAAATAAGATGTCCAGGTATGTTCCTTTACCTGGGTTAGTATCTGCTTGATATCTCAGCTGAAACAACTGTTAACATTGACTTTTTTTTTCTTCGGTTAAATTATGAATTATGATACAGTTCGTTATGAAGAAATCTCTCTGCCTATTGGTCTAATTTGAGTCACAGCGGCTTGAGGTTACATAACCATATGTGCTGTCACGTCTGCTGTCTTATGTAAAAAAAATAAGTAAAATGGAAGAAAAAAAACTGTATACATTGCCTATAATTTCTAGATATTTATCGAAATGATAAATGTCCTTACGTGTCATTAAATCCAAACCAAAATGTTTCGAAATGGAATGTTGTTCAAAATCTTGTTTTCATAATGTTTAATAAAAACTCCTGTCAAATGCATCAGCCTGTTTTCCAATCACTTTTCATGGCTAAAATATGTGATCTTCTGTTACACCAAGTACAAAATGTTATTTTTACAATGACATCTATTTGGCTTAAATGACAGATTAAATTAAAATAATAAAAATAAGGCAAGAAATGATTTGTCTTATATAAAGCAGTGCCTCAATGCGCATACGGCGAATCGTACTATTTTAAAAGCTCAATCTGTTATGTTTACATTTGCAAAAATTAATTTCAAAAAATATTTTTGATACTATGAACTATGGAGGTTTAATACTAATGTGGAATAGTGATTTTTATTTTCAATCGAAAATGAACAAGTTCATAATTGCTTGGTAGCCTAAAATGTGACATTCGTTTACAAAATTAAAACGTTTTTGTTTACACGTTTAAAAGGAAAATATTTATTAGAAGAAAGTCGAAAGATACGTAGGCTACACAAACAAGCAAAAAAAAAAAAAAGATTTTTATTCTTATATTCTTCACATTATTTTTCTTATTCCTATTATATTTGGACCAGTAAGAAAAAAAAAATGATTTTGAGTGACACTTTGTCTTTTAATCGATGATAATTAAAAGCTCGCGATCACTTTTTAGTTTTCCCGAGTAATAAAATTAAGCTTAAACGATACGTAGTTTATGGCAAATTGTTTTTACAATGGCAAACATTAAACTCTAATTAATAGTAGCCTAATAGTTTGAGCCGCAATTGACTGTTTAAGGTTATACAGACGCGACAGTATTATGATCATTGACTAACTTCCTACTAATTTCCCCTTACATTACACTAACTGTTCCTCAATGTGTTATTATTATATCAGAATAAACTGCTTTCTAATACTAAATGCTTTGAACTAGACTGTACAAGATTAGTTTGACGTGATATAACGTAAGAGTCCTCATCTTCTAATTTAAGGTTTCTTTGTCCAAGCTGTTTCAGCCTCTCTCTCTCTCTCTCTCTCTCTCTCTCTCTCTCTCTCTCTCTCTCTCTCTCTCTCTCTCTCTCTCTCTCTCTCTCTCTCTCTCTCTCTCTCTCTCTCTCTTTCTCTCTTTCTCTCTTTCTCTCAGGTGCGTAATCTGTGTGAAGATGACAACAGCCTGTTGGTGGCTGAACTTTAGTTTTTGTTGAAGTGTCCCGGCCTCTGCACCTGTTGTTGTATTAAAGTCTAAAGTGGATGGTTAGTCCCTTAACCTCTTTTGCTTCTGGCATTTATTGTATTTGTATTTTTATTTTTTTGAATATCATAGACATCCCAGTTTCAAAGGCTCAGATGATATCAGATTTAATACATGCATGAATGGGCAAGGTACAGGTTATTTTCTCTTACATCACTTGCATGCAAATCTAAAAAACACCCATCACACATGCTGTCTGCTCTCTCTTAAAGAACCATTAATTCACACTGATGAAAAGAGCAATGCAAATGCTTTCAAATGTGTGAGTATATTAAAGTCCAGCACTTTGGGTTGGCATGACTTGAAGTTAATATGTTTCAGTGGGCGTAATGTTGCATTACTTTTTCTCCATCATGCCTGCCACTCATGAGCCATTTCGCCCAGCATATAAAGATTAATAAGATTAAATCCAAAATGTTAATTTTTTTTTTACAGATTGCTGTAACCAAAATGTCAGTATAACTCTCTGTCAGAGTTACTTTGGCCAGTAATGCATTGACATTTTTACAAAAATTTGTAATTTTTAATACAATTTGAATAACCCATCAGGTGAAGGTTTTGTTGGAATAACGAGACCTGTATTCTTGTATGTGTGACTTAGTTGGTCTAGTGTTTTTTAAGCCGTTCAGCTCATTTAAAGTAAACCAAGGGAGAAACAGTGGGGTTCATCATCCCAATTGTGCCTTTTTTATGTGCATTTTGTTTGTCTGGTAATAAACAAAGTGTGGCGGATCTATAGGGCAAGTTAAAGAAAGCAAAAAGGTTCTCTGACGAGCGGTGTCTGGAATATTTGCCCAAATCATACAAGAATGTGTCTCTCTTAAAATTTTAATTTATTGGTTTAAAAGAAATTTTTTTTTTCTAAATCACTTTTTTTCTGTAATGTGTAAATACAAAAGGATGTTGTTTATAAAGTGGTTTAATACTTTAATCACTTTTATTTCATTCTTTTTTTGAACACTCAAAGGGAGCATTTTTATTTGCTGCTGTCTTTTTGTGCAAGCATTAGTACTGTATAACTGACAATGATGCTTTTTTTTTTCTACTAAGAGTAAAAGTCGGAAGGGCCCGGCATGTATCTTTCTCAAATGGAAATTCAGTCTGGTTGACACAGTGAGTTGCTAAACATGACATTTGTCATGTTTCTGTGTTATGCACATAACAGGCCATGTTTGGTTAGAGCATGAGGTGGCCATTGAGATGCTGTCTGTTCTTGTTCAGTTTAGGCAGCGTCCCAGACTGAAGCACAATCTCAGCGTGCCCTCAGACCCATCCCCCACTCTTCTTCCTGACTTCCTCTCATTTCTGCTGTGTCAGAGGAGACAATGTGTGTGGCAGCCATCACTTCATCCCGACCATGTACCAGAATGACATGCACACATTGTGTTTTTGTCTTAATGACAGGTGTATATTTATTTGAATTCATTTATTAACATCTGTTAATGCACAAGTGAATTTGAATAGTCTAAATAAGGACAATGCCTACTTTGTGTCTTAATATATACACTTTTCTGTTTTTCTGTGACACTACGTTCAAGAAGTATGGATGGTACCAAAAGGCACAAGTTTGATCTTGCAAGGAGGCACCCTAGGCCAAGGTGTATTTAATGAAAGAGGGGAGAAGAGGCAGAGGTAAGTAGGAAGAGAGAGTGAGAGGAAGAGGTAGTGTGTTCTTTGGCGTCTAGGCTGCATTGCCGATGAGATTCCCCTGTAGTCAGCGTCTCTATAGCTCAGTTTACAAGAGAGGCAGAGGCACTTTCTCTCACACACACACACACACACAATGCACTTCACACACTCCGGAGGGCACTTTGGAAATGTGTACATACTGTTATGTGTGCACATGCATAAAGTTAATTTTAGATGTGGGCATATATATGCTGAAATGATTTGAAAGAATACAGCAAGAATCAAAAGCAATATGTAGGCCTATATCATCACGCATTATACTGGTTGTCAAATGGAAAGCTAAATTAACAATTTAATTCATAATGGCCATTTTCGATAGATTGCAATAAAAAGCAGCCCATTGAGGTCTGCACGCTGGTCACGTTTATTGGACGTGTTTGAAATCAAAGACACAAAATGTCACAACCCCTAAAACAAATCGACAGCTTGATGAATCGCCTATGAAGCTCTATTAACGCTTAGCAGGTATTAATAATTATTTAGAACGCTCTCAGGATTGAATTAGTGACCCAGGGCGCGCACCGTGCGCGTTCCCCTAACGCCGACAAACTCATTACTGCGGAACGGCTCCCCCACACAGCGAGCGGAGCCACGGCGCAGCACCGACCCGCTGAAAAAAAGCAATTTGCAGATGGTGAGTGAGCGACCCTTCGCCGCTGTACAACCGTCTGTCACACACACAAACGCGCGCGCCTGCACGCACACTCGCGCTGACACGCTGTGTGCTGAATAGACAAAGCAAAAAACATGCTATCACAGGGAGAAAATCTGCAACGCACGCGATTTTTTTTCCCGTGCACCCGAAAATAAACCAAACAAACAAACAAATGGCTCCTAATGTTGAACCGTGCCTGATTAAAAAGATTTGAATTTTTTCAGACTTTTCCCACTCAGCCAATTAGTGTGTGGAAAGAGCTCCTGTCAATCACGTTCCACCTTGACAGGCTACAGCTAAACAGTGTACACGTGGGACTCCCTCTGGCTTTGGGTTGGGGTGAACATTGGTCCTGGAACCCTGAAAGAAATTAAAACTACATTTCTAAAGGCAGTGTTTTTGTGTAGGTGTTGAATGACAATAAACTGGACATTCTGGGGGTCTGGATACTGAAGAATTGAGGGGCT
Source organism: Carassius carassius (assembly GCF_963082965.1). NCBI lineage: Eukaryota > Metazoa > Chordata > Actinopteri > Cypriniformes > Cyprinidae > Carassius > Carassius carassius. The sequence goes on from NC_081764.1 coordinate 14,013,918, forward strand.
GCCATAAGAAAAAAAAAATGTTTCGAGAAGTAATGTTGTGGGTTCAAATCCCATAAACCTTGGTCAGGATAGACACCATTAGACACAATATTTAATGCATGAATGAAAACGGAAACTATCATATATTTTCCACAACACTTTTCTTTTTATTTCAACACTTAATTTTACAAGAAAATATTTTATGAATACATATTTGCATCCGCTGAATGATTGACACAACAGTATCATATATTGAACTATACATCTATCCTGCACTGTCTTGTTTTTATATGGCATCTACCCTGAATAAAGTCCCCTCTCTTTATCTACCCTCTTGATTTACCATCCTCTTCACAATGGATGTAAATAAAAAGTGACAAAAAAGCAAATTAATCATTGGTAATATGTTGGCTTTAGGATCAAAGCCACTATAATATTAAGTGGGAAACTGTAGGTACTAGTGTAGTTTCATTAAAAAAAAAAAAATTATATATGTATATATGTGTATATATATATATATATATATATGTATATGTGTATATATATATATATATATATATATATATATATATATATATATATATATATATATATATATATATATATATAATATTTTATTTACATCTTTGGAGAGAAAGTATGGTCATCATATCATAGCAGAATTATGAAATGACAGATTCATTTATCTGTCAGCCTGTCTTGCACTCCTCACTCTTTGTTTTACAGGCGTTAATTGACCTCTGATGACCTTCAGAAAGAGGTTGTGTTTTCGCTGATTCACTCAGATCCATCCATTTGGTTCTCCACACAACTCTGCTGTGTTTGCACCCTTGATCACGTGTTTTTCAGTTCTCCCCACTCACTGTCTCAGCTGTAGTTTTTCAGATAAGGTCATTTTATTCCTTTGCTTCTCGGCGACTTCTGCCATCACGACTACAGGCTAAAGAGTATGGTAAGTTAACTCTTTAGTCTCATTGTACTCCTTTTACATGTCACAGAGTGGGTGGTGGTTGCAGATCTGGGTTTGTGTGGCCATAATGAAAATAAAAGTATGTATAATGCACTGGCTGGACAGAAAGAAGTGTCCTTAGTGCGTGGAGTCGATCAGCAATCAATTGCTCCATTACTCTACTGGACCTGGCCAAAAGCCATCACACCCACATACCAACATACACACATTTTGAATTCCTCATCCACAAAATCACACTTCTTTCTTATACCCCGATGTTCGTTTTGTGCCACATAAATAAGAGAAGCAGCTGCACAGCTGCAACAACAGATTTGCATTGTTTCACACTGACGGCATTTTTGCTGTGTGATTTTCAAGTGATTTCTGGATACACTGAGTGTTTCCTTTAATAATGGCTGTACATTATAAAATGGTTATTGAGAGTTGGCTACTGCGAAAATATTACAAACTTGATAGCTGTGAAATATAATTTAAAAGAATAAAAGGCATTAATCAACAGAACAGAAACCAAAGTGTAGTGGCAAGCTGCTCAATTGTCTCAATTTAGTCAGATTTGCTGAATATGTCATGTCTATAGTTAAAATGAGAAAGGAAATTGAATTGATAATGCCTTTTCAATTCCAACTTGAATTTTAACTGAATTTAAAGTCAGGTAAAAAAAAACAGTGGCAGAAACTTTAAGACAAACAGGGTTAATGAATGATAACTAAACTTTTAAAGATTAAAAGAACAATAGATAAAAGTTTATAATGTCAGCTATAGAGATTTATAATTATATATATATATATATATATATATATATATATATATATATATATATATATATATATATATATATATATATATATATATATATAACAAATTCATAAATATTACCGTTCAAGGTTTTAGGGTCAGCTAATCAAAAGTGTCTTTAAAAACATTTATAATATTACCAAAAAATTATTTTTTTAAATAAACTCTGTTCTTATGAACCTTCTGTTCATCAATAAAAAAATAAAATAAATAATTAAAAAAAATATATATATATTCACTTTAATTGAATGGACCTATGCAAAACAACACCTTTGAATTAAATACCAGTTCAGCTTCCAGTGTTGCCTGACCAATTCAGTTAAAATTTGCACTTGTGAATTCTCACAATAATCAAACATTTTTTTTTTACTATATTAGAAGTGTACAATTAGTACGCACAAAGATTTACCAAAATGTGTTAAACAATTAGAATCTAAATTATGTTTCACAGTGTAAAAACAGCATGAAATGAAGAGGCGTAAAATGAGTTTAGTTAGAAACAGAGCAAGGGGGAGATGTATATGTGAATAGAGAGTGACAGAATGAAGCCAGCAACCAGCTGTATACTATCATTTCTTGTGTACGTCAGTAAGTGAGCCTAAAGTGCTTTCCCTGAATGAGCACACACAGAGTCAAGGACCAGGATCACCGCTCATGTGCTGTAAGAGTCTCCCCCTCTCTCTGTATTTAAACCAAAGATGCTCATATCATACACTCCTGCCGCACTTGACTGATGCACCTCTCCATTGGGTGGTGCACTTCAGCAAAGAGAAGAAATTCAGCTCTGCCATCCATGCAGTTAATTTTTAATTCATTCCAAAACGTGAAAAAAAATATATACATATCTTTCTTATAAGGTGTGTATGAATTCATGCATAGGATCTGCAGTTCAAAGAAAGGACACAAAAAGGAGCTCTTTAATTCTTAATGTGTCCAGAACACCAGGAAGTGACCAGTACATGGTAACACAGCTTTTATTGTTCTTAAATCCAGTTGCATTACAAGGTAATAATGTTCTAGAATTAGTTTGAATGAACAGTAATGAGACCCAGTGCTCTGTTTTCACAAATGATTGTGCTACAGATTTAGTGTGACTGGACAAAAACACGCTACCAGCAGACTCAACCCGATAGCCTGATAAAGAGTGAAGTGAAGTGAAGTCGGAGCAAGTCTTTGTGCTTTTCCTAACCCTTCCTGAACACATAACAGTACCTATTCAGGAGAAGAGAGGATCTGATGACAGAGAACCATTATTTGTCTAAAGGTACATTCATTCTATGACTTATATAAAGGTACATGAATATCTAAATATTTAATTGCCCACATTTCAATTGAAAATATCTCTTAATAGCAGCAATATGGAATCAAATTGAATGATCTTAATAGATTTAATAATGAAATAGTTATGTGATAATTAAAAAATAAATAAATCCATCTACAAATCTAAAAATATTAGTGTCCATAAATCCCTCATCAACAAATAGACAAGAAAACCTTATATTCAACTTAATGTAATGTCACTGCTCACTAGAATAGAGACAATGTACTTTATTTAGTAAGTTATATATATATATATATATATATATATATATATATATATATATATATATATATATATAAAATTAAATTTGGCAGTTTTATTTATTTTGTCATTTAAAGTTTAATTTTTTCCTTCCATGTCAAGTAAAAAAAAAAAAAAACTTTCAAGCAAAAGAGGGGAAGATCAAATACTAAGAAATTATTAAATTCTTTAAAATAACTGTTTAATAATATATATATAAATAATAACTAAATTTGTTATGCTGCCATTCTAAAAATGCTTTAACGATTAAAACATTTATAAGCATTTCTACTGGTTCTCTCCGATTTTTGGAGTCACTTTGTGTGTGTGTGTGTGTGTGTGTGTTTAATACATACCTCATAAGTGCCTCCTCTTAATTTGGTAATCTTAGATTTAGTGCACTTGATATCTGCTGACAGACAATGCTCCAATATCCAGGCTCTTGGATTGACCCTGTCTCAGTGTTGGCAGTCTCTGTTGTATACTGCAGCCCTGAGGGTCCTCTCTAACACACCCTGACTAACTGCCACATGTTATGCACTGCATTATCTGCCTGTGTCTATGTACCTTTAAGACCCTCAATTGTTTTTGTTTCAGTAGTCTTGTCAATGAACAGAGAAAAGTTGTTGGCATTCTCTCCTATAGTCTATTTTTTAAGAACATACTGAGATATTTATAGGATATCATGGCCAAATTCTAAATAATACAGCAAAGAAAGTGCCACTAACAAGCTAAAAGAAGCATATAATGGAAGAAACTCAAAATCAATTACAATGTTTAGTATAAAAAATATATAGTTTCTCTCATTTGAAAGGTCTCCAGTTCATGTCCTAGTTTACCCTTGTTCCACTTTATAAGTCCTGATAATACAGAAGAGAGCAAAACAGGGCAGAAAGTTTTCCGCAAAAGACTGCACACTCAGCTTGACTCCCACTGAACAGTTGTAGATGGAGGGAGAAAGAAAACAGGAATTGTGGTAAGAAATGAATAGTCGTAATAATGAGTAGACAAGAAACTGGCACATAGTGACAGAAGGAGGTGTATAAGCACAAACTTCTGGTTAGTGTGCGGGCGCATGTGAGCAAGAGAGACTGACAGATCATTTCTCTCGTCTAAATGTTGGAGATTATGTCTTGTGGTGAGACGCATTGGCAGTATGAGGTCATGGTGGAAGAAAGGCTGACTTTCCTGCATATTCCTACACTGCATTACTGAGCGTAGCTATGATGAATTATGACACCCCAGTCATCTGTGATTTCCTGTTGTGGTGACCCTAATTTATGTCATTAACATTTGGAACTCCCACCCAAGAACACCTCCATGCATATCCATCCTTATTTTTTCATAAATCTTGTTTCATTGGGGCAGACAGTTTACCTGTCTTGAGGTCATTTTAAAAGGATGAATATATTCATGGCAACATGAGACTTCTAATTCTTTTGGTTATACTTAATTACAATAGTCCTCTTTTGACATTCTAATTATAAGTAACTTTGCAACTACATGTCAACTTACTCTCATGAGAATTTAGTGGACTGTTGGTTTAGGTTTAGTGTTAATAGAATAAGCGGTCATATTTTCAGTAGAATGTCTGTTGGGAGAACATCCAAATAAAGTTTTAGCAGATATTAAGTAGACAGTCTACAAGGCAGTGCAACTTTTAATATCCAAGTGAAAGATATAACACCAACATGTCAGAAAAAAAGCTACTTGGCTTTCAACTATGATTGATTTTGATTAGCTTCCTGAAGCATTGCAGTCCTTGGTAGTGCAACTGAAACAAACAATCAACTATGGGTGGCAAGGCACTGTCAAAAGATCTCTGGGATAAAGTTGTGGACAGGCACAAGTCAGGAGATGGATACCAAAAAAATTATAAAATAAAAGCATTTATCAATGCTTAGAAGCACAGTGAAATCTATTAAGAAGTGGAAGGTATTTAGTACAACGCAGACCCTCCCTGGATCAGGACGTCCCTCCAAACTAAATGAAAGAGCCAGGAGGAAACTGGTCAGAGAGGCTTCCAAGAGACCTACAGCAACTCTGAAGCTGAAGCTGCAGGATATTATGACAAAGAGTGGTCATTGTGTGCACGTGACAACAATATCACAAATTCTCAAAAAATGTGGCTTGTATGGGAGGGTTGCGAGAAAAAAAAGACACTACTCAAGAAAAACCACATGCAGGCTGAGCTTTGCCAAAACCCACCCTGAAGATACTGAGGCAGATGAGACTAAAATTCTATTATTTGGCCTCAACACCAAATAATATGTCTGGCAGAAATCCAGAAATCCAGTAAAGCATGGAGGTGGTAATATCCTGGCATAGGGGTGTTTTACCTTCCATCGTGACAATGACCCAAAGCACACAGCAAAACTGACCACATAGTGATTAAAGGAGAAAGAGGTGAATATCCTTGCTTGGCCTAGTCAGAGCCCAGACTTAAATTCCAATGAAAAATTGTGGAATGACTTGAAGAACTTGAACTGAACTCGAGCAGTTCTGAAAAGAAAAGTGGGCAAATATTGCAAAGTCTAGATGTGCAAAGTTAGTAGAGACAGAAACATATCTCAGCAGAATAGAAATGTTGTAATTAAAGCAAAAGGTGGTTCAACAAAATATTGACACAAGGGGGGTGATCCTATATATATATATATATGTTGAATGGCAAAAATGTGTTACCACCTTTCACCCCATTAGCCACGGCCCTGTTTGTTATAATTAATATTAGTGACTTAATTTTATAACACTGGGAATCACTTGAAAGTGCTTAATTAATCCAAGTCATTACCTTTTGTCATGGGTACATCCCTTTTGTTAATAGTTATAATATTATAGTGTTTTAAATATTCTTTATTTTTTCTGTTTTCTCTATTTTCTTATGTTATTTAGAGAAATGTTCATCATCAGTCTTTATCTAATAAAGTCTTTATCTTATCTAGAACAGAGAATAGTTCTAAAGAATAGACAGAGAATAGGGTATGGTCATTATAACTTATGAGAGTGGCCGTTCACATATAACAAAAAAAAAAAGTTAAAAAATGACATTCAGTAGGAAATTAAATTTTCACAATAGGCCATGCACTATGGAGGGACATGGTGCCAGTAAAAATAAATCATTATTGTGCTCCCTTGAGAACCTTGCTCGCAAAAACAATGAAATTTGGGTTTTTCAAGAGAATGCAAATTGACATTAAATATTGACATATTGAAATATATATTTTACTTCTGATTATTATTACTTATTTTTTTAACATCAACACAATGGTTGCACTGTTCTCAACAGAAAATGTGAAATAAATTGCCTTGACAATGTGAATACTTTTGTTTTCTGTACATGAATTTGTAATTTGGAGTCCAGTTTTAACCTCAAGGCATTACAATTTTCATCTTTAAGTTGCAAAAATTGGTTTACTATATATTCTTCAAGCATTTTATATCTACAGAAAAAAAGGACTCTGGAATTGTAGCATATGGAAGCAAGCGGAAAAAATTAGCCAAGCCAAATGAGAGGGGCACCTTTTTCTTTTTCAAGACCTCTGCAATTCGCCCTGGCATGCTGTCAATCAACTTTTGTGCCACATCCTGACTGTTGGCAGCCCATTCTTGTATAATCAATGCTTGGAGTTTGTCAGAATTTGTGCTTTTTTGTTTGTTCACCTGCATCTTGAGGACTGACCTCAAGTTCTCAGTGGGATTAAGGTCTGTGTTGTTTCCTGGCCATGGACCCAAAATTTCGATGTTTTGTTCCCCGACCCACTTAGTTATCACTACTGCCTTATGGCAAGGTGCTCCAGGCATTGTTCGTCACCCAACTGTTCATGAATCGTTGGGAGAAGTTGCTCTCTGAGGGTGTTTTTGTACCATTCTTTATTCATGGCTATGTTCTTAGGCAAAATTGTGAGTGAGCCCACTCCCTTGGCTGAGAAGCAACCCCACACATGAATAGGCTCAGGATGCTTTACTGTTGGCATGACACAGGACTGATGGAAGCACTCACCTTTTCTACTCTGGACAAGCTTTATTCCCAATGCCCCAAACAATCAGAAAGGCGATTCATCAGAGAAAATGACTTAACCCCAGTCCTCAGCAATCCAATCCTTGAACCTTTTTGAGAATATCAGTCTGTATCTGATGTTTTTTCCTCTAGAGATGTGGGTTCTTTGCTGCCCTTCTTGACACCAGGCCTTCCTCCGAAGTCTTGGTCTCACTGTGCGTTCAGATGCACTCACACCTGCCTGCTGCCATTCCTGAGCAAGCTCTGCACTGGTGGTGCCCCGATCCCGCAGCTGAATCAACTTTAGAAGATGGGCCGCTTGGTGGAATTTCTTGGATGCCCTGAAAGCCTTCATCACAGCAATTAAACCTCTCCTCTTGAAGTTCTTGATGATCTGATAAATGATTGATTTAGGTGCAGTCTTACTATCAGCATTATCCTTGCCTGTGAATCCCTTTTTATTCAAAGCAATGATAACATGTTTCCTTGCAGGTAACCCTAGTTAACAGAGGAAGAACAATGATTTCAAGCACCACTCTCCTTTTAAAGCTTCGAGATATTTTAACTCAGCATGACAGAGTGATCTCTAGCCTTGTCCTCATCAACACTCACATGTGTTAATGAGAGAATCACTGACATGATGTCAGCTGGTCCTTTTGTGGCAAGGCTGTAATACAGTGCAAATGTTTATCATGATGAAGAGGGACTTTGCAATGAATTGGAATTGATCTGATCACTCTTCATAACATTCTAGAGTATATGCAAATTGCCATCATAAAAACTGAGGCAGCAGACTTTGTGAAAATTAATATTTGTGTCATTCTCAAAACTTTTGGCCATGGCTGTACATCTCTTGTATTTCCGCCCAAAGAGACACACTTTGGAGAAACTCCCAGTCTACAGTTTGAGGGGGAATACAGATATTAATCAAACCTGTCTGGGGAAATTCCCTGGACCCGATTATGCATGCCTGAAGATGGGGAAACGGGTGGCTCTGATGAGTCAGATAAATCTTCACTGTCCCTCTGGAACACTGGGACTTTGGCATCACAGAAAAATGTTAGATAGTAATAGAAATGTTGATTTTTAGTGTAGTTTAGTTTGACAGATATAATTCCCCAAAAATCTGACCACAAATGTTTTGTGATCTAAATCATGAATATTTAAAGGAGTGGTTTAAAAGTAAACAAGTAATCAGATTGATAGATCAGTGGAAAACAACAACATATCTAAATGCTTCATGCTAAGGATGATTGATGGAAGGGAGAAAATGAAGGGTACATAAATACAGAGTAGAATGGTGGTCATTCACCTCACAGTGGACCAAAATTGTCCTTTCTCTGCAATGGCACCTGTTCCGTACAATGAATGAGCTTTGATTCAGAAGCTACAGAGATGATTTCCACAGTGCATTGGTTATGCACTGTGTTTAGCATTCATTCATTCATTCATTCAACAGCATAAGAAAGTATCATTTTAAAATGTTTGCCTGGATGTAGCACTGCATGATTGTGTAAGCTTGCTGGTATAGTGGTGGCAATTGAGACCTGTTGTGTTTCAGTGAGGCGTGCGTGCCACAGTCACCAGGGAGTGAGTACTCACTTGTCACTGTGAGAAAGTGAGAGGGCTGGAGGACCAGCTGTGCCACTGAAGTCAGAACAGATGGACACAGTTTCACTCACATGCTGCCTAGCAACAAAAAATATCAACAAGGAACGCTGTTGTCATACATTTTTTGTGTTGATTTATCTGTTGCTACCACAGGTTGTATTGGCAAGATTGCAAGAAGCCCCTTAGGCTCACAAATGCTGCATTTATTTAACCCCAAAACAGTAATAGTGTAAAATATTCTGACGATTTAAATAATTTTCTATTTAAAAATGTTCTAAACATTTATTTTATTCTTGTGATTATAAAGCTGAATTTTTCAGAAGCCATTACTGCATACCTTAGTGTTTCATGATCCTTCAGAAATCATTCTAATGTGCTGATTTGATGTTCAGCAAATATATCTTATTATCAATGTTGAGAACCATTGTGCTGCTAAATATTTTTGTGGAAAACATAATTCTTTTTTTCAGGATTCTTTGATGAATAGAGAGTTATAAACTAGCTCTCAGGAGAATATAATTTGATCTGGCTCATTTGTATGATGAAATTTTACTAAAAAGTGGTTTTCTAACATTCTCAATGGCTGCGGTGTAAAAGAAGCACATTTTACAACCTCCCCTTTTCCTCTAACAAGCATTTAAGTGTGTGTTCATGAATACACGTGGGAGGGTCCATTCTTCTAAGCCATTATTGTTAATATTAATATCACTATTATTAATATATTGGCTGTTTATTAGTACTTAAAAAGCACATATTCTGTATCACCATATTCTACATCCCTAATCCAATACCTAAATTCAACAACTACCTTACTAACTATTAATAAACAGCAAATTAGAACTTTATTGAGGCAAAAGTTGTAGTTAAATATGCGTGAAATATTCACTGAGTAAGTTTAAGAATCTATTAGATGCTGTGTGTACATGCACATACTCCTGCTCAAGTGTGACGGCAGGTGTGACCTTGTTGTGGGACTCCGTTAGAACACCCAGTCAGGGGTCGAGAGATTCAGGGATGGTGTGCAGTTACTGTAGCAATGTTTCACACCCCTCTGGAGTCGAATGTGACCCTTGTGGCGTGGATTTACACACATGTTTGGGACATTTGAAAAAGGTGTAAACTTGATGTGAGAAGAAAAGAGGATGCCTTTAGCTTGATTAATAATTAATAATTTCCTTGACTTGTATCTTGTATTTCCACATTATAAAATGTATGCTTGATCATTTATCATGATATAGAGACTTTACATACATTTAAAATGGAACAAAAAATTTTAAAAGTGGTTTTCTACATTGTTACAGAAGAAATACATTTATAAAATATTACATATAACAACAACAATAATAAATAGGTAAATACATAAATTATTATTATTATTTATAAAGAAATACATTTTTAAATACATTTTTTAAAGATTTTGTAGGGATAAGAACCTTTTTTTATATTTTGAGAGTACTTGGTTTTGTAATTTTTTTGTATGACAGAGTAGTTGATGATAATGCTTTGTTCATATTCTATTATCAGACACAGGAGTATTAACTCATCAAAAGCCACTGAACAATTAACTTCTTTCCTGCCTCCAATAATGAGCACAACAACATGTCCCAAATGTACTTGTGAGTACAATTCATTAACAAGGTTATGATAGTGGACAGACGAGGTAGCCTTTAGTGGTCAGATGTTCAGTATTTTTCCGCAAGTTATTTATGTAATTCTAGAAAATGATTACATGCTATTGATTTCATAAAATTTTTGCAAAATTAGTTTTTTATTTTTGAGATTAATTAATGCAGAAACAAATGCTTTTATGGGAATATAAACTTATATTTCCTGGAATATGTGGCTATATGAACAAATTAAGTTACTCAAAAAAATATAATAATAATAATAAATCAACTATTCCGGCACATACAGTACAAGCCACCAGGGATATGCTGACGCAGTACTTCAACCTTTGTCCTCAAAAATCCATTTGCTCAGTCAGATAATGCCCCTGAGCTTGAGCATATGTGAACATATTTAACCCATCATAAACCATTTGATAGAAAAGTGCCTGTCAGCAAGAATGATCATTCATTAATATTAATAGTTACACTTTGAACAATCCATAAGCATTCATTATGCTTATAAGCTATAATTAGCACTGACAAGAAGGTCGCAATCCTTTTAACTCTGGATAACAGAGAAAACAATCACTATCAGCTAATAATAGTTGTTTACTGATTTATCATTACGTAATCAGAACATGGTTATGAGCATTATGAAGAAATGTATGTAAGAAACCTACATTTGCAAGATTTAAGAATTAATGTAGTGGCCAGATATTTTCATATTGGTTCTTTAACATATTCTCTAATATAGTGTTCCTGTAGCTCAATTGGTTATGTTGGGGGTTCGATTCCCCGGGTACACATGATAGGTAAAAAAAGATAGCCTGAATGCACTGTAAGTCGCTTTGGATAAAAGCATCTGCTAAATGCATAAATTTATTTATTTTATTTATTTATATTCCATTTGGCAAGAAACAGGTGAGAAGAGCAGCAATTGTGTAGACTGGGTTAGAATGGAAGGGTATGGATCGGGACGTGATAATATTTTAAACTCGATCAGTTCTCGGAGTACACCTGTCTCATTAACTTTGGTCTGTGGTAGCCACTTCTGAATGCATCTCACTCTCACTGGACAGACCTTGTGTCAGCAAGGTTATTTAGCTGAATACACATCCACACATTACACTGTAGGAGGGAAACAAACAAGCGCACACACATACACTCATGTAATCAAAGGTGTAAAGTGCTGAAGTCCATGAATTCTTTGATAGCACCTGATAAAAGTGAGGAGATCTCTTTGATTTGTCTTAACATAGGACAGTAAAGGCAAAGACAAACCAGAAGGCCTCTCACAAGCAGTTTGTTTGACATATGTTGACGGTCTTTCTTCCCTTCATCATACAATCAACAGACCCCTAGGAGTAAAAGATGCAGATTTCTGCCTCACAGGTGCAACACCACTGCAGAGTGACTGATGGACAGGTCAATGATTGTAGACAGACGCAGTGCAGTTTATGATTGTAAGCAGAAGTTACGCATGGACAGGATACAGGTGCTGTTTGTGGTGCTGCTGCAAGCACATCTGGTTGGCTGGTGGTCTGTGGTATTGGTGCAGCCTGTGACTCCATTTATAATTGAGATTAACATTTGTTTTGGATGACATGTTTGCATCCTAACAATATTTTGACATTGGACAACATCTTTAAATTTGGTCATCAACTTGACTTCTGACCATATGGCATAAAACACCCAGTAAACTCTTGTCAATAACACAGCTTTCTGCACAATCAAATTTTGCTAATCATGCAGTGTAAAAATCTATTAATTATATATATATGTTTATTATCATTATTATTAGTAGTATTTTTTTTAGGTATTTCTTGAGGCAAAAAACGGTTTAAAATGCCATTTACATCATATACTAGAATACCATTAAAGGGTCATATGATGCTGCTAAAAAGAACATTTATTTTGTGTATTTGGTGTAATTAAATGTGTTTATGTGGTTTAAGCTTAAAAACACATTATTTTCCACATACAGTACATTATTGTTTCTCCTCTGTGTCCCGCCTTTCTGAAACGCTTAAGTTTTTACAAGGCTCATCGTTGTGAAAAGTGAGGTGTGCTCTGATTGGCCAGCTACCCAGTGCGTTTTTATTGACCTCAAACGTGTGACGGAAATGTTACATAATATATTGTGATGCCCTGTCCGGTCGAATCAACAAGACATAAACATTAAAATCCATTATAAACGTGATATAAACATGATTTCTAGTCATGTCCTCTTTTGCGCTTTCTCAACGAAACTGCATCACACACCGAAGCCTTGAGTGAGCGAAGGCCAGAGACCTAGAGTGAGCCGCGGCCTAAAACGGGCAGAGGCCGGCTTTAGAATGGCACAGCTGGCAGATTCTACGAAGAACTATCCAGCGGGCCTGCGCCAACCACATGTGACGATCCCGGGCTGGACTCCGGTAAGTGCTCATAGTTAAAAACAACTATGTAAAATGCTCTTCGAGTGTGTGAGATTTTATTTCAGATTGTAATTCCCTCCAGAATACAGCAATTAGTTATTTTTGACTCTTTCGAATTAAATTAGTTGGTGAGAGTGTGAAAAGTTTAAGAGTATTTTAAGTATGTACAGTATATTTTTAAAGAGTACTTAAATACAAACTAATAATAAAAATAAATCAGTCAATCAATCAATCAATCACTCTCAACAAAACAAAGCAGAACAAACCAAAATCAACCAAAACAAACTAAAACAAAACAAAAAACAGGCTTACCACTTTTTTTCACCAATAAATTTAATTATTTATTTTCCAGCACATTTACAGTTATGTATTTATAATGGGATAACAGTTTTAAAATTCATCTGCTACTGAATCAACAAACCAAAACAAACACAGATGAATACACATATCAAAAGATAATTTGATGTAAGATTAACATTTATTTATTTAGTTTTATTTACTTTATTGAAATGTTTTGCTCTGTTTAACATGCAATAACATACTGGTATTATTGGTGATGCATGTCCAAAGGAAATCCAAGCTCCTTCTTTCAAAATATAATCACAAGTAGCCACATGAGACACATCTGAGATGTTACTACCAGGTTTAAACAACAGTGTGTCAAAGGTTGACCACTTGTGATCAGATCACAATTATAAAAACACAAGCATAATAACATGTATACAGGGTCTAAGGTTTGCTGGGCTCTGGCCCACTGAACAGGCTGCAGGAGAGGTCCACGGTGCCGGAGCAGGACTGTGAGTCTGGAGCTGCAGTTAAAGCTGCTGATGGTGAAGGCCGATACAGCTCCCTTTGTGCTGAAGCACATGCCTGAAAGAGCTGCATCGGGTCTTTACCCACAGCCCACCGAGACATGCCTCCCGATCACCTGAGCCATGAGCTGCCTCCCTCAGCGATTCAAACTCGCATACACGCGCACACACACCTTTTGACTGCACCCCAACAACCTTCACACACACCCGCTGAGGCGGTCATCAGCATGGTCATTAATTGTGGAGTTCCCCTGAGGCTGATGGAAAGAATGAGTGAGGGAGGAGGCTGAAATGAGAGGAGAAGTCCTGTTCGATGCCAGGCCATTGAGTGGGTTTTGGTCTGTAAGCACTTTTGTGTGTCTTCGTGCACCTGTGTATTAATCTGCTTAGGTTTCTTTCATACAAATGTTCTGGATTGTTCTTTTTTTTTTATTTGCATACGGAAAGTCATATCATGTTTATAACAATGTGTGATTTGTATATGCGATTGTTTGTTTTTCTTGTCCTGTGTACAAGAGTACCTTCATTGCGTGAATATTTTGCATTTTGTGGAAACTGTAATAAATGTTTTTCCAAAGATGCTTTGATATAAAGTTCAAAAGAACAGCATTTTTTAAAGTTATAAATGTAAATATAAAAGTAAATGACTGTTACTTTTCATCAGTTGAATTTATCCACTCTAAACATTCAATATGCCTGATATCAAAAGAAACAGATAAAACTAAATTATTTTTATTATTTTATTAATTTCCTTTTTTATCACATTAAGGGCGAAAGACTTCATAATAAAATTTATATTATGTTTATTTATATATTTTGTTTATATGAAGAAAATTATTGCTTATAATATAATATAATATAATATAATATAATATGATTTTTTAATATTTTAAATCTTTAAATCTTTATTGTGTTTCATTTCCATTAAGGCTGTTATTTAGCAAATTATGCAAAGAGTGTGAAAATATTTAATTGTATTAATTTTAGCTTTAGCTACCCAAAACACAATTTTAGATCAGCCAGAAACATAAACATTATTATTATTATCTTTATTATTGTTATTATTTTCAATAAATAAAAAAATATAATTTCAACAGCATTGTATGTATCACAGTTTTGTGTTTTTTTTTTTTTTGGAAACTGAGGGAAAAAATGGGGTAAAAAGTTATAGATATAAATCATGAATATATATATATATATATATATATATATATATATACTCCTTTTTGTTTTTAAATATTCATAGTTTAAGATTAATAAGGGTGGGTTTTGCTCTGTAAGCACTCTTGTGTGTCTTTTTGCGCAGCTGTGTATTAATCTGCTTAGGGTTTCTGTCTTACAAATATTTTGGACTGTGCATTTTTTTATTTTTGCATATGGACAGTCATATCATGTTAACGTCTATTTGTGCATAATTAAACACAATGTGGTGTTCATGTGTGTGATTGTTTGTTTTTCTGTCCGGCATGTACAAGTTTTCTCATGGCGTGAGCATCCAGCGAGCCATAAATCCCAGCTGTTTGTCTCATTTCCATCTCATTAGAGAGCAGAGACCAAGTGCATGGCTGTGGACCATGAGATTGGTAATTAACACAAGGCCTAACGAAGGCAAAATTAAAAACAACAGCTCTACAAACTCAACTAATCAACTCGGACCTGCTGACAAGAGAAACAAAACGCTGAGATGTCCAATGAGGCCTGAGATAAACTAACTTGGAGATCTGACTCCACATCCTCTTCATCAAACTCTTCGTTCACTTAAAGTCGCCCAATAGGCACTATGACACCTAGCTGACTGGATTCAACAACAACTTAGGTCAGCTGTTTATGATGGATTAAATGGGTGCAGGTGATTATGAAAAGAACAGGCATGCACAAAGAACATGCATATAAACAATCACAATGGAAATCCTTGAGAATTGAAGTGTACTCATAATGTTACCTCATGGAGTTTAAACATGTTTAATGATGGTGCATTGAAGCATAGTGTGATAAACAGAGCAAGAAATCCAACTGCAGGGGAAAGGATAAAGAATACCTCTTGACCTTTGACCTGTGCAGAGTGACAGGCTCATTTCCTCCTGTTCTTGTGTGTGTATTGGCTCTGTGTGTGTGAGAGAGCTAATGTCGGAGTGTTTGTGTGACTGTGGGCTAATTCTCAGTGACACCAGGCAGACTCGGAATGCCATCGCTGTCCCTCTACATTAGCCCCCTCTAACCCTTATGCCACTCACACACTCAAACTGAAGGAGAGGGGAAGAGAACATTGTCCGAAATCACTATCTGGTATAACCTCACACACTCTCTCTTGAAGAACTTTTGAATGGTAGTATATTTATCAAAACATTTTCCTTGTAGTGGTGTTTTTGGCAGATCTGAGAAAAAAAGGGAAATAAATATTGAAGTAAACTGTTTATTTCACTCTTTTTTTAAAAAACAGTCATATAGTTTCAAACATTTTATGGTTTTTTGTAGTTTACAATTAAAAAGTGTGTGTTTAAAATAAACAACAACAACAAAAAAAGCAGCAAGAATGAATAATGTAGGCATGATAAGGCATGTTTAAAAGTGACCTTCGTATCACATAAAGAAAATCTGGTAATATTGACTCAAATCAAGTTTTTGTGCAAATAACCATTCCTCCTATACAGTTAAAAGACCCATTAGAACGTCTCCCAAACAGCCCCTCCTGACACACATGCTCTGATGCTCTGGCTTATAGAAATCCTGGGGAGCAGCAGCGTTGATAGCCCCTACTGGTTAATAATGTCACCAGCTGATCCTGTCCTGTGTCCACTATAGTCTAGCTCAAATCCGTGTGTGTGTGAACATTATAAGTCTAGCACCTCATTCTTTGAACAGTAAATTCGAGAGGCAATATGGGACGTGATGTGAGAACTGAGAAACAATACAAATCAAATGTAAAAATAAAATAAAAAAAGGCAAAACAAAGGCATTTATTAGAAGGAGTTTCCAAAAGAAACTCTTGTCACTGACTCCACACAGCTTTACCACTATCCCAGACACGCTTGAAATCCTTTTAGCAAGCCAAGACAGCATGCTCTTGTTATTTGGATATAATCTTCTGCTTCTACAGGCATGATTGTGTGTTTAGAAGCATGATGGAGGGGAAGACCTCAAAGCTTAATCCTGTGATGTACATATTTCCTCCTGAAGGTTTTCAAGCCCAAGAGCACCGACGGAGAAATCATGTGAAATTTGAATTTCAGGACATCTAAAAAGATTTATTCTGGTGTGCTTAAAACCTCAGAAAAAAAAAGTATTTTAAAGTCCATAATGCGTTCAGATGAATCAACCTGTAATACTGCATAAATATCTGTGTGTGTGTGTGTTGATGCCTTTGCATTTGTGTGTATGAATAGTGCAAGATGTCTCAACTGTAGTGGCATATTAACTAAAAGTTGCAGCACTTTTGCAAACAGTTTATTATAATTTTGAATATATAAATTTTATTTCCATTTTATTTACCCTTGTTTATTCAGCATGTTTTTTGGATTTAATTGTATTTGTTTCAGTTTATTTATTTATTTTTGGCACTTTTCCTATTAACTCTGGAATAACCTACCTAACATTGTTCGGGAGGCAGACACACTCTTGCAGTTTAAATCTAGATTAAAGACCCATCTCTTTAACCTGGCTTACACATAACAGGTTTTACTGGTTGTTATTGAGGGATAACATTCCTCAGAATGACTAACCAATCAGAATCAAGTATTCCACAGAGCTGTGCAATAAATAAAGTTAATGCACCAAATGGTATCATTTAAAAATGTGTTGCATTTATCCACATGTTGTTGCTAACCAGTGTTATTTTAGTATCACTGAAATGCTATTATAGTTTTTAGTATAATTAGAATTATTTTATATTTTGTGTTAAATTTTCATTTAAATTTTTGTTAAAGTTTTAGTAATTTTGTTCTGTTTTTGTAATTTATTTGTTTATATAGCTTGAAGTTTATATACTTCAAGTAAATGTAAAGGAGAAATCAAAATAAGCTGAAAAAAATTGTGTGTGTATATACATATATACATACAGTATATATATTTTCAGTTAAGTTAATTTTTTTTACACAAAAACATTGTGTGTGTGTGTGACGTGTGGCTTTTTCATGTTAAGTGCAGATAGTTACAGATACAGGTGGTTTCAAGTATTTAAAATATATCAGAAACTAAATTTTTTTTAATTATAAAATATAATATAATAATATAATATTCTATTATTATTATTTAATTGAATTTATTTGTTATACTATTTATTTCAAACGGTTTATATAGTAAATAGTAAAGTCACAAAAATGTATTTTAGTTTAAATTTTTCAAAGTTATGCAAATTTTTATTGTTACTTAAGTTTCCATTTTGTGCAAGTGTACAACATCACAACGAGGTACACAAGGTCCACTGCAATCTCTGTGGAAAATTCATGACTGTTATTAGTGTAGATGAGGACATGAAGTAAAGTAAGATGTTCTGACCTTTTTTTTTGAGAGAGAGAGTGATGGATGAATGAAAATGTGGAAGAGCAAAGGCAAGGGGGGATGACGTTAAGTGAGGTCGCCCTCGGCATGGACGCAATGGCCATCAAACTCAAAGCCAACCTGGTTATTGAAGAGAGGGAGAGAGTAAGGTTAAATAATTGATAGTAAGTATTTCAATAGGCTGCACCCGTCTTTTCTGATGAAGGAAGTGCCAGTCAATTGGGACCTCAGTGCCATTTGGGGGGATGGGTTTAGGTCGTGGAATGTGGATGTGCATTTATGTATGAGCAAATGAGAGGGAAAATGAGAGCACAATGTCAGTACATAATACATGTCAGTATAAGGAGCATTTAAACAAGTCGGGAAAGTGTGTATTTTAATGTGCAGACAGGGCTGTTTCATTCATATATAAAGATCCTTAAGCTATCCTTCAGATCCTCTGCCCATTGTCCTTGAAAATTCACCCTTTTGTAACCAGCATAAATGAGAATGGGTTAAAAAAAATCTCCAGAACATTCTTCCAGGACCTCGCCACCCCAGCACATGTGATAGGAGTCTAATGGCCCAAAGTGGTCATCCTAGACATTTACAGCCTGTCAGAAGTGTAGGACAGTTGAGTTGATATATGTATATATATATATATATATATATATATATATATGACAGCTACTGCCATTTAACTCACTAGCTGTGACTGAGATCTCATGTTGATGCCGGTCAGGACATTAAAAATAGTTTACCTAAATTACAGATGATTTAACAGCTCTTATTACAATACTCAAGTGGAATGCAGATTTGAACTTAACTCATGACCCATATCCTCCTAGAGAAACAAATCTCAAAGGAAACATTTTATAGCAAAAAAAAAGAGGAAAAAACACATACATACAGTACAAAAGTGACTTGCTTGGGCGATTAATCTTTCATAGTGGTAAGTGGGAACCCACTAGTGGCATTTTAGAGCTCTCTAAAGCCTCTGGCTATTGCATGTCAACACATGAGAAATGAACTAACTGCCACCTAGGGAATGGAAAAAGATAGAAAAAGAAAAAATAGAAAAATATTTTTTATTAGTAAAACCCTTTCATTTTCTTACTGTATAGTTTATTAACTGTAAGATTGTTTGTTCATTTTGTTTTTGCATCAGTATATATAGTCACATACACTTATTTTGTCGTTTACCAAAACCAATTTTACAATGAAATTATATTCATGATTAAATGTCATTAAATTTACTGTATGTTAATCAGTGTCATTATAAATAGAAAACATAAAGATAGAGGGACGTGTATGAGCACAAAAATACTGACCTACAGGAAATTACTACTTACAATGTCCTTGAAGAGGGTCTTTTTAAAAAGAAAATTGTTCATTTCCTCTTTTAAACCCTTCCCTCTTTTCTCTCTCTCTTTTTTATTCTTCTTTATATTTTTCTTCCTGATTTTCCAACATACACTTTTTTACAGACTCTCTCTCTCTCTCACTCTCTCTCTAACACACACACACACACACACACACACACACACACACACACAGACGTTTGTTTTTGTGAAAAGCGGGGACATCCCATAGGCGTAATGGTTTTTATACTGTACAAACTGTATATTCTACTGTATGGCCCTTCACCAACCCTACACCTAACCCTAACCCTCACAGGAAACTTTGTGCATTTTTACTTTCTTAAGAAAACTCATTCTGTATAATTTATAAGCATTTTGAAAAATGGGGACATGGGTTATGTCCTCATAAGTCACCCTCTCCCTGTAATACCTGTGTCATACCCATGTCATTATACAGAGTTGTGTCCTGATATGTCACCAAAACATGCCCACCTTTTCCCTTGTTTTTTTTATTTTTTATTCTTATACATACATGGGAGATCAGGACTGGTTGTTAATATACAAGAAATAACCAACAGTAGGCTACAGTTTTAGACAACAATTTTATTGATTGATCGATCGATTGTAATGGTGGGGCCGTCGTTTTTTTTTATTTCGATTTTGTTATGTTTACTTGCATTTACATCTATTTAATCATTTAGCGCTTGCTCAATCAAGCGATTACAAAAAGTTTGCTTTTTGATTTCTTTTACTCAAAACCTTGTAGATGATGTCATATTAGTCCTATTCTAACATACCTACCCACACCAACTACATTTAAAGTAATTCTGGGAAAGCAGGATTCTAATAAAAGGAGTCAAAATACTGGACTGATATGTACAGCACTCCAGCATTATAGACCTCAAATGAACCCATCACAACATTGATTGATTGTCATTTTGTTTCAATGCTTTTTGGTTTGTTTTCAGAATTGTTGTATAAATTGCAATCAACAAACAAAACTTTCGACTTTTCCTCTTCCATACAAATCCCTCTCTCCCCCTTACACTGTGTATCTCTTTATTTAAGCTGGTGAGAAAAGTCTGATGGATCTTTTTAGAAGCTCTTTTGGGGTTACTCATCCACTACTCTTCTTCACACATCACACCTTCTCCAGTGCCATCTCGAGGCTTCCCTAACAATGCACAAAAAGCCCACATCTATCGTCTCTTTAGTGCTGTGAGTGTGATTGACAGGTGTTTTTCTGGGTCTGGGGGTTTGCTGGTTTGAATCCCAAGGCTTTGGTCTTCAGTGGTCCTTCCTGATCTGGTTTTCATCCGGTTCTTAGTTTGACTGGAAGGGATTTCCACTGCTTTTGTCATCCGTGAAGTGTCTGGAAAGAGTCTTTCTGTGTCTCTCTCCTACTCTTTCCTACCAAGGGATTTACAGCCTCTGAAAGGATACAGAAAGCTGTTGCTGGATCACACCTGTTCCAGACATAAAATCGCACATCTGTAGTCCCCCTTCCACCTTCACAAATGCAAGAGTTTGGAAACCATCTTCCATTACACAAGCTGCTGGTTTGTTATATTTAGGCATTCTCGTCTTCACATTATAAAACTACTGGATGTAAAGCAAGAGCAGAGAATAGTTTAAAGTTCACTATATATTTCAGTATGCATGCTCTTTCGCACCATCCATTAATGGACAATATGGGGATGAGTAATTAATTAAGAAACATTTATACATGATTTATGTAATTGATATGGTTTTTGCTCTCTCACAGGTCCTTGCTGGCCAAATGGCTTGTCTCAGGTTTGATTCTATATGATTATTACAATTATAAACCTAAATTATAACCCACCCACGGACATTGCTGCCAACACAGCAGTAAATTTCAGCATTGTCTTAGAACAACCCACAGGCTTCACGTTTTTGGCTGTGTGTGGTAGCAATAAAAAAAGTAAAAGAAAAAGTAAAAGTAAAAAAAAAAAAGTAGTATTTGTATTATTAAATTATTTGTATTGATTGTATTATTTAAATAATAATAACAATTAATAATTGTATGTTTATTAACTAGTGTTAACTAAGATTACTGAACACTAGAGCAAATGTGCTGCTCATTGTTACTTACTGCAATAATGCAACATTAACTAATGGGACCTTATTGTAAAGTATTACCAAAACAGGTTGTACTACATGGGGAAAAAAGAGTGTGAATTATATTTTATTGAATTTTAATTATTTATTGTTAATTAATTATTTTTATTATTATTAAATATGCAGTAATTGCATTAATTATGCAACGTAATTACTGAAAAATACAAATATGTTTTTTTTTAAAGTTGCATTGTTAATTCACTCAAAAATGTAAGAACCATTTTGTTATCTCTCACACTGTACTTAAAATCTGGTCCCTCCTATTCTGTCTTTAATGACAGAACATTGACTTAAGGGCCGGAAGTGACTATAAGAGGGTGATACATGTGTGTGTGTGTGTGTGTGTGTGTGTGTGTGTGCGAACAACAGGAATGCTACATCAATAAATGCCTCCTGTCTTGACCCTTTGTCTCATTTGCCTTCAGCCATAGAGGAAGCGACAATATAGATCAGGGTTTGGGACCGGGGCCGTACTGTGTGTTTGTCTGTGTGTGTGGCGGTAGAGTATAGACTATAGAGTGGAGAGGGCCCATCTGTCTTTCCAAGGATTGATCAAGATCAGAGGACAAACTGGTTCAGAAATGGATTACTGGTAGAACAGGGGCAGCTTTACACACTTTACCTTGGTCCATCAGTCCCTTAACAGGTCCAGTTCCACATCTACATAATGGCTGGAGGAAACTGATCTGAGATTTGAGAAGTTCCCTGTCCACTCAAGAGTTTAAAATAGACAGGGCTCTTTTTAACTACCTAAAGTTGCCTTCTTTCATGACATAATCACCTTTGGTTGACCTTACAGTTTTACAGCAAACTGTGCCATCGGCCAAACAAGCATACTATCATTCACCAGTGTCAATGCAAACAAATGGATGGAAGTATAGATAGAGAGTGTAGCAGTTAGACTCTGGAGGCCTCGGGACTATTCGCTTCAGTAGGAAGATAAATTGTGGTGATGGTGAACTCCATGAGGTGCTTATGCACTGCCATGGATCGTCATTTTGACCTTTGAACTATAGGAAGAAATTACAGCAATTAAAAGTCCATTGTAGTTTTTGTTCCTGCAAGTTCCTTGTGTAATTGTTAGTGTGTAGGTGGATGACTGTTGACTACAGGTTCAGGCTAGTGTTTATCTGCTCATAGAGGAAGTGTCAAGTTCTTCACTGGTGGGGCAGAAGGAGAGACCAGCATGTAGAAGTCTATCTTCTGCACAAAGATGATAAGTTCCCCTTTAACCTCTTTTTCTCCATTCTCAAATGCTTGACTCTGTCTCACTCTCACACACTCACAACATCCGGATAATCCAGCAGATAGGGTTAACACAACGTGCTCATCCTATGTGCATATAGTGAGAAGAGCCCAACACACACACATGCACACAAATTCAGTAATCCAGGAGATAGGTTTACACATACCACACACCCCATGTCCATCTCCAGGACACTGCACACACAGAAATTTACATAGATAGCGCTTAGTTTGGCGCGGGATGCATCGAAGCAGCCAGGCTGTGGAGAATGGCCCTGACTAAGCTGAGAATTTACATGGCTAAGCAAAGTGGTTAACCCCTGGAAGCAGGTCCAGAGAAATAGTTTAATGTGATTTCACTCTTAATGAAATTTATGAAAGGGAGAAGGGAGAGGTGTCGAGAGGCATTTCACTGTGCAGCCTGCCAATAAGGGAGTTTCAAGCTGGAAATCATTCCCATACTCATAGTAAAATCTTAACTTTTAGAGAGGCAGACTTTTTTTGAATGGTTTTGGATACAGCTTCTTTTGTGTGTCTGGTAACTTTACAGATTTTGTGGAAAGGTTTGTGACTGGAGAGAGAAAAAAAGCCTAGATCTGCAATTTATCTCATAAATGATTTTAAAGCCAACATTTCAAAATAATTCTGTTTTAACTACGAAGTTGCTGCTGATTTCTTAGGACTGTTATTTGTTGTAAATTTAAACAACTGTTGCTCTGTAACTTTTGTAGTTTTTGAAATTCTTTCAATTCATAACTTGCATTGAAAAGCAACCATAAGAATGCAATGCTCATTAGTGAACAGAAAGCTGTTTTTTTTTAGTTAAGAGCAACTGTTCAGTTATTCAGCTGTGCTTGTGATGAATATGTAAATATAGCTCTGTGTGTGTGTGTGTGTGTCAGCATGCTATTGTTTGTTTTTTCTGAATGTGTGTGTGTGTGTGTGTGTGTGTGTGAGAGAGAGAGAGAGAGAGAGAGAGAAGGTGAATGCTGATCTGAGAGGAAATAGGCCCAGAGTCTGCACATTTGCTCAGGTCCAACTCACTGTTTTTCGGGACAGGTGCTGAGGTAGACTTCTTCATGAGCAAGTAGACCTCACCTCCACCTCACACACACACACACATACACACGCTATCCCCCCTCACCCCCAGACCCCGCAGCACACATCATCACAGTGGCGACGCCAATCGATGTGCCGCGCCCCACTGAGCGTGTCTGCGGAAGGCCGAGCGCAGGGCTCCTCCACAGGGATTGTGGGAAATCTGATTTATGAGGCCCGTGGTGCTGCTGACCACAAACTTTAACTCTTACCCTACTGTTTTCCCTCTTTGCTTTCCTCTCTCCCTCCCTTTTTTTTTTGTTTGTTCCTCCTGTGGCTTTTCAACTCTCCTAAGCGTGGGTTTCCTGCGTTTCCACGGTCATCTCAAAGTTCCCAAACTGTCTTTACTCAAAGCCTCTGTGAGCATGCAGACATACGTACACAATCACACTCTCACTTCTCATAGTAACAGGATGTAGGGCAGGTGAGCTTCAAAGAAGTTGAGGAGAGATTGAGAAAGCTTTGCTAAGAGGGATATAGAGAGCTGTGAGATGGATGAGGAGAGGGGAGAGATGATACCGTTTCACTGGGATCTGTGGATGAGATGGTTAAAGTGGTTGAGTTTAAAGAATTGTGGCAGATTTTCACGGACGCTTTAATGTTCCGTCATCTGATGTTCAGCTCTGGCCTGGAGTTCAGCTTGAGCCATCAGGAGCCCCAAAGAACAAGTAAGAGTACGTTTAAAAGGTCATAAGTGCATAAAAATAGATACATTTCTGATTAAAAGTGGTGTTTGTCATGTTTAAAATACTTTTTATTTTATCCTTGCTTAATGTACAGAGACAATATGTGACTCTGGACCACAAAACCAGTCTTAAGTCGCTGGGGTATATTTTTAGCAATAGCCAAAAAATATTGTATGGGTCAAAATGATAGAGTTTGCTTTTATGCCAAAAATCACTAGGAGATCTTATAAATATCTTATAAATGTAAATCTTATAAATGATTTGAAGGGCATAACATTTAGCTGACAACGGAGCTCAACAGGGATGATGAATTTGTGTAGGCCAAAACCCAAATACGATGTAGCATTTTAGCACTACCAGTTCCATTGTTTTGAATTCAGTTAGTTTTATTATATGTCATAAATTACTTCAGCAACTCAACACTGTTATTCTTTATTTTACAGTGAACCAAACTGAGAGACCATTTTGAAGGCTCAGGAAACCTTTGCAAGTGTTTTGAGTTGATTAGCTGATTGGCATGTCACCATATTCTAATTTGTTGAGAATTGGTGGGTTTTTGTTAAATGTGAGCCCAAATCATCACAATTAAAAGAACAAAATACTTAAACTACTTCAGTCTGTGTGCACTGAATTTATTTAATACATGAGTTTCACAATTTGAGATGAATTACTGAAATAAATGAACTTTTCCACAACCTTCTAATTTATTGAGATGCACCTGTATATAATCCAACCCAATCCCATGGTGATTCATACATATTTGAAATCACAGAAATTTTACAAAATTGTATGAGTAAGGTTGTATGAATTCATACTAATTAGCTACCTTGTAAAATATGTACGAATTGGCCGTGAGCTAGCATTGGTATAAACATGCTCTTGCAAACCACAACAAAACAAAACAAAAATATTGTTTAATATAGTTCTTACTGGTATACAAACAAAAATCCTATAGATTTCCATGTGTAGATGTCTGCACTCCCTGCAAAAAATTTGGAGAACATTATGTTACTGCAGTAATCATTTACTCTATCAATCAACTGTAATGTGTCTCACAGACAGCTGAATTTTTAAAGTGGGTTCATAATAAAGAGTAACATAATGTTCTCCATTAAGATCTTTACACGTCCTTACCATTCAGCTTTTTGTGTATAAAATAAAGCCACTATATTTCACAATACACTTAAAAAATGTATGCTAAACCCCTTTTTTAATGTCACGCCAATCAGAGTGCTATTTTGAATTTTTCTCCCAAAGGCCCACACTTAACACAGAGAGTTGGTGTCACACTGATTCTATTCTGACTAGTGTTTGTTAATTTGCAATGTTAATGAAAATGAATCCCTGCAGCAGCACTCTGAGAAATTATGTATTTGAATGTTTGAAGGTATGAGACAAAATTATGATTAGTGTTTGTCATAGATGGATATGTGTGTAAAAACAAATACATCCATGAATGCACAAGTACACTTAGAGTCTCTGAATACTTAATAGGACCTATGGGACAGATCCAAACCCTTTTGTGGGACAAGTTGAATCCTCTACTCACATATGATCAAAATAAATGCATATTCTCTCTGTTTCTCATTTTCTATCCCATCTTCTCTTTCTTTTTTCTTCCCAGTGTCTCACCTGTACTGTATCTGCCCCAAGGGTAATTAAAGATGAAATTCAGAAATCTGGGTGTATTATTTAGTTCTGTAATACACAAACCAAAGGGGAATGGCAATTATTTTCATTCCCAGTCACCTATTTCAAAAAAGCCCTTACAGTAGTGAGCATGTGTGTGAGAATCAG
This sequence comes from Carassius carassius, assembly GCF_963082965.1. Classification (NCBI taxonomy): domain Eukaryota; kingdom Metazoa; phylum Chordata; class Actinopteri; order Cypriniformes; family Cyprinidae; genus Carassius; species Carassius carassius. The sequence continues at coordinate 14,040,469 of NC_081764.1, forward strand.
GTTTTGCCAACATTATGGAGACTAAATCAATTACAAAATGAAGAAGAGCCATTGGTCCCCAGAATGAAATTGCATCATCATATCACATAACGTATATGAAAAAAAAAAAGATTTTTAGATGAAGGGGTAGAAAACATTATTATCAGTCATTTACCGATTAAGTTAATAAATGGTTCAATTAAGTTTAATTCCAACAACTCATAAATATCAACATATAAGTAATCTATCATGTACTGAGCCAACAAAAACAAAGCGGTCTTTATAATGACAGAAAAAAAATGTGTCTGTCCATTTTGTTTATGTCGGCTTATTATTGTTTATTATTGCACAGCTGTCAGGAATACTTGATGTTGGTCAACTGCAGCACTCCAATATGACCACTAAACTGTATAATTTCTATTAATAATCTCTATTGCCTCTGGCAACCAATTTCCCTCATGTCTATTTTCATGTCTTTCATCACTTATTAATAAAAAAAAACTTTTCAATTAATGAACAATTCATATTTCAACTTAAATTAATATTTCATATCCATTTGTTTACATATTTGGTGAGAAGCCACGTAATATAATCCCCCTTTAGAATGAAACAAGACCCCTTTGCATCGTGTTTGGGTCTTGATCACCCTGTTGGGGGTTTATTTGGCTGGAGTGACTGTACTTTATGATCATCAATGCTGACTATACATCACACTTTACTCATACAACAGAGCTCTTAAACAGTAATGTAGAGTATGCAAACAGTTTGCAAAAGACAAGCATGTTACACTTATTGGTTTTCATGCATTGCTATCATAGATTTTCAATCATGTACAATACTGTAGATTATTTTAAATGCATGCTATCTTAAATTCTGTGTTTACCAGCATAATAATATTAATAAATACAGGTGTCCTTATCATCCATTGAGTCTGTTTGAATAAACTGTGAAACTGATACTTTCTCTATTCCCCTCCCTCGTTTTCTCTCCCTCTCTGTTTAATTCTATATTCACTCCTGAGAGGCTTATGTTTAATGTCATAGATGTGCATTTGATGAGATGGCAAGTTTTGAAATGTAGCTTTGATAGCTATATCAATATCTCATCACTTTTTCATATCATTGACAAAAAACTGCGTCTGTATCTGCCCTGCAGACACATAATTTAAAAGTCCATGGCTCATGTTAGAACATTTCTCTCTAGTTGAGATGTTAATATATTATCCTGACAGTCTTCATGGTTGCCGTTAATGCCCCTCTTTGTTTTTCTTTGACTTATGATGTCAAAAAAAGAAAAGAAAAAAATAATAATACTTTTTACTCACGTCCGCTATTGCTATAAACAGTAAACATTTGCATTCGGTTCCAACCAATCTCAAGCATAACACCACACAGTACGGTGCACACACACACACACACACACACACACACACACACACACACACACACACACACACACACACACACAAACACCAAAGCACTCATCCTCATCTTCTCTAACCCATTGGGAATTGTGGGTGATATATTTGTACCACTTTTCACTTTTCCCTGTGTCTTCGCTTCTCCATTACAGCGTGTATTTCTGTGTGGTTACCTGGCTGTGAAAGGACTCAATACCTGGACAAACATAAAAAAAAACAGGGGTGAGAGTTAAACACCCCCAAAATGAGGATACAATAAGAAAAAACATAAGTAAAACATAAAATAAAGTAAAATAAAATATGATAGTTTATTATATAATATAATAATAAAAAAAACAACTTCACAAAAAAGTCCCATTAGTTAACATTAGTTAATGCATTAACTAACAAGAGCTATATTTTTGTTACAGATTTATTAGTCTTTCTTAAGGTTAGTTAATAAAACCATAATTGTTAATTCATTGTTTATGTCAGCTCAGGTCCACACTTATATTAGCAGATACAACTTTTGATTTTAATGATGTATTAGTAACATATTTTTCATTGTTAGTTTATGTGACTAATGTTAACAAATTGGTAAAGTGTTACCAAAATCTAATATGGCAGAAAAATTTGACCTTATGTTAATGTTATAAACTATTTTTAACTACATTTTATCTACATTTCAAATTTCAATACAATTTGAATATAGAATCAGACTTTAGATTACATTTACAATTTTCTTTTTAATCCTAAATGTACAAAAAAAAACGATACATAACTATTTATTGTCTTGATTTTTTAGTTTTTATTCTTTTTTTTTTTGGTCTCAACTCCCAGCCTGCTTCCTGCTCCTCTGCTCTCCGCTCGCTCTCTCTCTCTCTCTCTCTCTGTCCATTTCCCGGTGTGTCGGGGGTGTGTAAACGGGTGTCAGTGTGGTTGATTGGGGATTAGAATGGAGGTTTATTCACTGCGGGGAAAGTGATGCGGTGATTAGCGTGCTAGTCGCGGTGCCAGCCACGTGCTGCTGAATTAGCAGCATGTTTGAATGAGATAAAAGGGCCAGACTTACCCCCTCCACCCTGACTCCACATAATCCCACTACAGCTGTGAAATGAACAGGCCTTTCCCGGCCAGCCAGACCTCAACCTGCCTCTGAGCACACTCACACACACACGTACACGCTCACAAACTGATATCCCTGGTCTAAAGCTACCACTCTTCAGCACCCACGGGACCACCACCTACATGCTATTACCTTTTCAGCAAACTACAACACACAGCATCCCATCTCCTTATCAATCATTCCTTTTTATTTGTATTTCTTTACGTAAAAAAATGTGTGTCCCACGTGGGAATACACTAAAAGCATACATTAACATGGCTCTCATAAACTCCCTCCATTACAACCAATCAGCTTAGTGACATTTGGGCCAGCAAAAATACAGGTAGTATATATTTATCCCTGGACATATAATATGCAGCAATAGTAAAACTGATGAGTCAGCTATTTGAAAGGCAACCATAAACACAGTAAATAGATAATCCACACTTCTTTGCCAAAAAGCAGTATAAGTCAAATTCAGCCTGAATATTTACAAGTTTTCAAGAGTCACTCCTCCAATACTTTTAAAAAGAGTTTTGTGTACCAGAAATGGAGGTTCAAAATGAGAGTAATTCTGTTCATTGGCCTGATACTAAAGTCCGAAAACCATAAGACAAGACGTCAAGTTTCTGCATCATACCTCTTATTTTGTCAAAACACATCCTCTCCCCTTTTTGGTCTCTCCCACTCTCTCTTGCTCACTCTCTTTTCCATTTTTAGAGACCCACACGTTTGCCATCTTTATTCTGCTGACTCGGCGGTAAATAAATGAACTGAGATGTACGGTGAACATTATTGGCCAAGATGGCCAACTCTTGCATGGAACCATTAACAAAATGGGCCCCTTCCTTTGTATAATAGTGCTTGTTTTGTCATATGGGAGATTTAATTTTCCACAGTTTAAACATTATTTCCTAAGTTACAAGCAGTTAAAGCAATTAAGAGGAAAAACACACTGATACTTGTGTTTGCTTGGGGGAGTCCGAAGCTTCATCTTATATAACTGCTGTTGCATGATAATATAGAAACCTGAGTTATAATTACAAGTGTTTAAGATGCACACTTTATATAAACATTACAGCAACGGCAACAGACTCAAAAATACAGCAGTTCAAAAAAGAAGAAATATCTTTCATCTTTTACTCACCCTTATATTGCATCAAATGACTTCATTTTGTGGAATGCAATAGAAAATATTTTAAAGAATGTTGGTAACCAAACAGTTTTAGTGATCACTGATTTCCATTGTATGAAAAAACAAAAACAAAAAAAAAAACAGTATATAATGCCAGGATTTTCATTTTTGGGTGAACTGTCTCTTTAAAGCTGAAGTGCATACATTCTTTCTCATACAAATATATGTATTATTATTTTTAAATACATACATTTACCAGCTTACTATGCCGTGACAACTTTAAGCCATCCAGTTGGGGCGGAGCTACTTTACTTCTTGACCAATGGCAGATGGGAAGTTTTAGGGAAAACAATTTGAAAATAATTGTTTTAGAAATTCCAATTGATGATGCTAGTGGGGTGGACATTACACACATTAGCTTTAAAACAACAACAAATGATGCTGTATGTATTTGTGAATGCATGGAACAACATTAGTAAAAGTAATAAAGATACAAAAGTCTATTAATGCAGCAGACATTGACAGAGAGTGTACACAGAGGTATCTGTATGTACAACATTCCCATGCACTGAACAAACGAATCCTCTCTCCCTTTCAGAATGTGCCAGACTTCTCTCTCTCTCTCTCTATCGAGTCTTCATTTGTTCTTCTTGTTAACCGGGTAGACAGAGGAATAAGCAGTTTTCCCTCTGATTCGTTTAGGGTGCATCTGCTAATATCGTATTGATGATAATTTCCCTGTAATGCACCATTTGCACTTATTGTGATGCAGGGAGTGAGTGATGTTATCTGACGGCCCCTCTGCTTCTTCAACACTCTTCACCACTTAATTTCATGATCGTCCCAGAGAAAGGGGATGTGACAAGCTGGTCATAAACAAACATCTCTTCCTCTCTTTCCTCCATCTATCAGGTCCTCCACTGTTGTGAATGTGTGCTATTTATTTAGGTGTTTTTATTTTAATTACAGTTGCACTTTGACCCCAACACACACAGACACAAACTCTCTGTATCTTGCTTTGTTTATTATTACAGTAAAGTTATTAATGTCCAATATTGGTCAGGTACTGGAGCTGTAGGGTTATTTCAGTCTGTCTGCACATGTCTTACCCCTTTATAATATGACCATGCAAGCTGGCGGTTATAAAAATGTTGATTGCATTTATTATTATTTTTTGTTACATCATTACATCTTACCCCACTATTAAACAATCAAAACATAAAATCAATACATTTCACAGAATAATAAAAAAAAGAAAAAAAAAGAAGAAAAAAAATAAACAAAGCATCATTTGTGATTACTTTATTATAAATGTACATTCACTATACCATTCAAACTTTTAGGGTCAGTAAATTAACCTCCCTGAACTTTTACTGTATAATTCACATACTGTCACCTTTAGGTTGCCTTTATTACATCTGCAGTACTTTTTTCTTTCATGGATCTGCTCTGTTCTCCAGTTTAGAGTCCTCAAAAAGGGTGAATTTGTCCTGTGACATAATAGTCACAATGACTTTTTGAATTTTACTCCATAAACCAACATATGATGTAACGGACGGTCATCATAAGTGTGGTAGTGGACTGTGTGAAATAGAGTCTATTTATGCATGTTTCTTTGTTTTCTTGTGGTTCTGCATGATAACATTTCCAGTGATGAAAAAGCATGTCTCCACACACGGAGACACACACATAGTGGGCAGCCATATTACTGCAATGCCCAGGGAGCAGATGGGCGTTCGGTGCCTTGCTCAAGTGTCTCACCTCAGTCATGGTATTGAGGGTGGAAGAGAGCACTGGTTATTCACTCCCTCCACTGACAATTTCTGCCGGACCTGAGACTCAAACCCACAACTTTCAGTTTACAAGTTTGACTCTCTAACCATTAAGCCCCACTGTCCCACTGCGTGCACACATATGCACACATTCAATGCATGATTCATTTCAAACATTTTCAAAGTTGAATATGATCTGGATTAACTATATATGTATTAATTCTATTTTCCTACTTGTAAATACAAACATGCACATGAGCAAACACATGTGTTTCTGAATAGGCAGCACCCTGTTAATCAATAGCTCTCATAGATTGTTGCTTACAGCTGTAGCAGAAGAATGAGACGGATTTGCATATATATATATATAGGGCTGAGTGAACCCATCTTCTTTAAGGATGAAGAAAAAATATGCTGAGTTCAACATCCGATAAACCAATCAAGTGTGTGTGTGTGTGTGTGTGTGTTACTACTGACCTCAATGAAGACACAGTTTCTGGGGAGATTTCATACAGTACAGTACTGAATAGTATTTGTTTGTCTATGAGATGATGATAGGAGAGGTTACAGACTGGCTTTGCACTATATGAGTGTTAAATGCCTTTAACTGATTCATGATTAAAACCTAAACATCGCATCAGGCCAAAATTAAAAATGAGTGAACAGATTTCAACATTTTAGCTTTTTCCTTCTTATGCTTAATTGATGAAACATGTAGACTGTGGGCAAAATACATGCAAATATGGATTCCATACAAAGTTGAGTGTGGGGAGGCAGTGCAGTGCATTAATTATATATATATATATATATATATATATATATATATATATATATATATATATATATATATACAGTACAGACCAACAGTTTGGACACACCTTCTCATTCAAAGAGTTTTCTTTATTTTCATGACTATGAAAATTGTAGATTCACACTGAAGGCATCAAAACTATGAATTAACACATGTGGAATTATATACGGAATTATATACATAACAAAAAAGTGTGAAACAACTCAAAATATGTCATATTCTAGGTTCTTCATAGTAGCCACCTTTTGCTTTGATTACTGCTTTGCACACTCTTGGCATTCTCTTGATGAGCTTCAAGAGGTAGTCACCTGAAATGGTCTTCCAACAGTCTTGAAGGAGTTCCCTGAGAGATGCTTAGCACTTGTTGACCCTTTTGCCTTCAGTCTGTGGTCCAGCTCACCCCTAAACCATCTCGATTGGGTTCAGGTCCGGTGAATGTGGAGGCCAGGTCATCTGGCGCAGCACCCCATCACTCTCCTTCTTGGTCAAATAGCCCTTGATGCCTTCAGTGTGACTCTACAATTTTCATAGTCATGAAAATAAAGAAAACTCTTTGAATGAGAAGGTGTGTCCAAACCTTTGGTCTGTACTGTATATGCAGTATTAAATGCAGCACATCTGTAACTGCAAAAGGCAAGTATACTTCAAGTGTGATGAGGCGGTGCTACCCGATTAAACCGTGCATCTGATAGCCTTGCACGAAAGCAGACCGAACATGCGCTGCGCTGCACTTCTACAGCTCGATCAAGTGTTAAAGTGCGCTTAAAGTCGAAGTCAAAGTTAAAGTCGCCTGATCTATTAAGATGTTGCCATTATTACTTGTATAAAAAAAAAATTGGGGAATATAAATAATTTGAAATATAATACTATATTGCATGTGTTTACATTCTTTTTATTATAAATTCTATAGTTTATTATTATTTATTTATTTTAGAAACCATTTCCATGGTAAAAAGAGCATGGTTTTACTGTGAATATGATCTTATTAATAGCTAATGAATTTTAGTTGAAGTAAAATGTTAATTCAATTAGAGCTTGATTTAATATAAATAGGTCTGTCAGTTACATAAATTAGGTTTTAACTGTCAGTTACATAAATTAGTTTTTTTTTTTACCAGTGTTACTGTCATTCCAAACCTGTGTGACTTTCTTTCTGTGGAGCATAAAAGATCATTTGAGAATTGTCTGTCAACATTCTTTAAAAATGTTTCACAGAAGAGAGAAAGTCATACATGTTTGGAACGACATAAGGGTGTGTAAATGATGACAATTTAATAGCAGTAAATTTACTTTAAAGGGTTAGTTCACCCAGATAGCAAATTTATGTAATTAATAACTTACCCTCATGTTGTTTCAAACCCGTAAGACCTCCGTTTATCTTTGGAACACAGTTTAAGATATTTTAGATTTAGTCCGAGAGCTCTCAGTCCCTCCATTGTAGCTGTGTGTACGGTATACTGTCCATGTCCAGAAAGGTAAGAAAAACATCATCAAAGTAGTCCATGTGACATCAGAGGGTCAGTTAGAATTTTTTGAAGCATCGAAAATACATTTTGGTCCAAAAATAGCAAAAACGACGACTTTATTCAGCATTGTCTTCTCTTCCGTGTCTGTTGTGAGAGTTCAAATCAAAGCAGTCTGTATATCCGATTCGCGAACGAATCATTCAGTTCACCAAATCGAATTGAATCGTTTTAAACGGTTTGCATCTCTAATACGCATTAATCCACAAATGACTTAAGCTGTTAACCTTTTTTTTTTTTTTTTATACATATTTTTTATTGAATTTTACAGCACATTTAACAAACAAATATAACAAAACATACATTTCAATTCAAACATACCTTATTCAGACCCCTCCCACTCCACTATAACCCTGGCAGTCTTTTAAATACATATGTACATATATACATTCGCACATACATACATAACAAAAAATATATATATATTGTATACACTCCTAAATATATACTTCACACATCTATAGCCTCTTCAAGATCACCTCTTTTAACAAATTCCAATAATATCTCCCAAATATCATAAAATTCAGAAGACTTCCCCTTTATTACATATGTAAGCTTTTCAAGGGCCAAACTGGCTATTAAGTTTTTTAGCCAAAGCCAAAGGGATGGATGGCCAACACTCTTCCAACAAAGGGCAATCGAACGCCTTGCCTGTAGCAAACACAGATCCACCAGTTTTCTTTCTTTGGTGGGCAGAGAGCAACTATCCTCATACATACCCAATACACATATTAAAGGGTTTAAAGGAATAGGAGAGGAGGTAAATTGAGATATATACTGAATTACCTTACCCCAAAACATTTGCATCTCCTCACATTCCCACACCCAATGAAAAAATGTACCCTGAAACTTCTTACATTTAAAACATAAGTCAGGAATACTGGGGTTAAATTTATTTAGTCTCACAGGAGTGATATAAGTTCTCATTATCTCAATTAGTCTCAATCTAGTGTTTATAGTTTGGGTTTGCGCTTTCAAACATATTGTACCCCACTCATCCAATGAAAGGTCTTTATTTAAATCTTGCATCCATGCTTGCCTTTTGTTTTCAGTACTTTCTTTATAATTCTGTGCCAGTATATTGTATAACTGAGTAATTCGCCCTTTACTGAAACAGTCATGTGTAGAAAGAGTTTCCAATTTGGATAATGAAGGGAGTCGTACAGAATTTTTTAACTTCGAAAAAATAAAACTTCTAAGCTGCAAGTATTTAAAAAAATGTTTGCGGGGTATATCGAACTTCGACACCAGATTGTCAAATGACATTAATATATTATCTTCATATAGATCCATCAATCTAACAATACCCTTATTTAACCATAATTTAAAACCAAAGTCATTTTTAGCTGGGCTGAAATATTCATTACCCCAAATTGGAGAAAAACATGACAACACTGGGGTCTCTCCAAGAAATTTATGAACTTCATACCATATCATAATGGTATTTTTAACAAATGGATTGTCGGTTTTCTTTTTTAGTTCCTTAAGGGGTGCTGAATATATAAAGCTGTCAAGTGTCATGCCTTTTGTGGTCAACTCTTCAACCTGTATCCAAGGTATATTCGGATCTTTTGAGAACCAGAACATTGCAGCCCTCATTTGAGCAGCCCAATAATACCATAATAAGTTTGGTAATTGTAACCCTCCCCTGTCATAAGGCAGGTACAAAAGAGAAAGTCGAAGCCTAGACTTCCTATTACTCCAGATAAAATTAGAAAGAAGCTTATTCACTTTTTGGAAAAAAGCAGGAGGAGGGGCAAGTGGTAACAACTGAAAGATATATAAAAACTTGGCAATATGTTCATCTTAATCACATTTATTCTTCCGATTAAAGACAAGGGCAGTGTCATCCATCTAGTAGTTTCCTCAGACACCTTCAGCAATAAAGGTTCATAGTTAGCTGAACTAAGGGAACTTATTTTGGGGGTTATTTTAATTCCTAAATACTCAAAACCACTAACAGCATTAACAAAGGGGTGTACTACTTTAGGGTTTATTCTCTCTTGTTCATTTAGGAACATAATTGATGACTTATCCTTATTAACCTTAAAACCAGAAAACTCACCAAACAGGCCCATAAGCTTTAAAAGGGAAGGTATAGATTTTTCAAGCTCTGATAGAAATACAATAGTATCATCAGCATATAAAGCAATACGATGTTCTAAAGCCCCTGAATGAATACCACAAATTATTGGATGTGCTCTAATTGCTATTGCTAGTGGTTCCATGGATAAAACAAAGAGTAGAGGTGAGAGTGGTGAACCTTGTCGGGCTCCGCGACTTAATTTAAATGGTTGCGAGACATGGTTGTTAGTAAGTACCTCTGCAGTAGAATCAGCTAATATAATTTCCATCCATCTACGAAAATTTTCACCCAAACCAAATCGAGCAAGCACCTCCATCAAATATGGCCATTCAAGTCTGTCGAATGCCTTTTCGGCATCGAGCGACAAGATGGCCGTATCAGGGGTGTCATCCCCGGCGTGCACCAGATTGAGCACCCTTCTAACATTGTGGAACCCTTGACGGTTCTTAACAAAGCCATTTTGGTCCGAATGTACCAACAACGGAAGGAACTTTTCAAGTCTCATTGCCAAAGCTTTAGCAATAATTTTTGTATCTGTATTTAAAAGTGATATTGGCCTATATGAGCCAGATTCTTCTGGCGACTTTCCGGGTTTCAAGATGAGAGTGATTAGAGCACTTCTCAGCGAGGGAGGGAGACATCCTTGCCTAAAAGCTTCTATATACATATCTAGTAAGGGACCTATTAGTTTATCTTTAAATTGTTTATAAATATCAATTGGGAGCCCATCTGGACCCGCCGCTTTACCGCCCTTCATTTTAAGAATAGCCATAGAAACCTCTTCTAACTCCAGCGCCCGATCTAGTTCAAGCTTGTCCTCTACAGAAATAGAGGGGATATCCAACCCATCCAAAAATTCATTTTGAGTGGAGGTGCTTATAGGAAATTCAGCTTGGTATAGAGATTTATAAAATGATACAAATGCAGCATTAATCTCAGCCGGATCTGTGGTGATCTCTCCCCTCCCATTCCTAATTTGATTAATAGCTCTTTCTGAAGTTAATTTCTTAAGTTGCCAAGCCAATAGTTTACTGGGTTTCTCACCCTGATCATAAAAGGTTTGTTTTAGTCTTAATATACTATTTTCAGCTTTTCGTGTGGAAAGTTCCTCGTATTCAGCTTTTAAGGCTAATAATTTTTGCTTACTTTGTACGGATTTATCTATGTTTATTATTTTCTCTAAATCTCTTATTTCAATATCTAATTCAAGCAACTTTTGTTTATCTTTATTACATTTGGAACTAGTATAACTAATCATTTGGGCCCTAATAAATGCCTTAAAGGCTTCCCACCTAATGGCTGCTGAAGTTTGATCTGTGTTTATGGTAAAATACAGGTCTATTTTTTCACCAACAAATTTGATGAATTCAGAATTCTGTAGCCATCTAGGCTGTAAGCGCCATCTAGGGGGACCTTTATTTGTTTGAGATTCTATATAAAGTAATGAAATGGGAGAATGATCAGACAGAACCGCACTATCATATGTACAACTTTCAATATCAGGTAGTAAAGAAACTGAAATTAAGAAATAATCTATACGAGAGGAGGTTTTAGATAAAGAAGAGAAACATGAGTATTCCCTTTTTAAAGGATTCAATGTTCTCCAAGGGTCACACAAATTCAAATCTTTTATAATTTGTCTGATTTTTTTTCTACCTTGAGAGTGAGAGCTATCTAATCCTGAAGAGCGGTCAAGCTCAGGGTCAAGTGTGCAATTAAAATCACCTGCTACTATAACCGTTCCGGATAGTGAGGCAATCAATAAGAAAATATTTTCAAAAAATGCAGGATTATCCTCATTTGGGGCATAAATATTAACCAAATTAAAAATTTTGTTCATATAAGTTCCTTGTATTATCAAATATCTACCAGCCCTGTCTTTAATTTCCTTATTTACTTGAAAGGGTACGGATTTATGGACCAACACCATAACTCCCCTAGAGTGAGAAGAAAAACAAGAAGCCCAAACCTGGCCTGGCCATCTTCTTTGTATCTTTAGGAGCTCTTCTTTAAGCAGATGAGTCTCTTGAAGGAATACTATAGAGGATTCAAGCTGCTTAATCCTAAAAGTTCAAACAAACCAATATCCCGGAGTAATTCATGTACTCAAACAGTACACTGACTGAACTGCTGTGAAGTAGGGGCCTCATGTGCAGGAGGCCAAAAGGTATCACGTTGGACGGAGCTGCCATGAGCCCTAACAGTCTCTGAAACTGCTTGACAGTGAGTGACTGTCCAGTTTCTGTGGCCGCGACAGCCACCTTCCAGCCCGGAGCCTACCCTTTTTTCCCGACCTCCATGAAGAAATAGCGAGGTCGTGGAAACACCCCTATTCGACCCGTCTCTTCGGCCCCGACTCTTCTTTGTATCTTTAGGAGCTCTTCTTTAAGCAGATGAGTCTCTTGAAGGAATACTATAGAGGATTCAAGCTGCTTAATCCTCGTCATTACTTGCTTAAGTTTAACTGTTTTAATCATACCCCTTACATTCCAAGAAGTAAATTTAAGCTTCTCTATCTGGAACATTTTTATTTCACCTTAAGAAAATTATTCCGCATAACAGTAGTCTATATAGGAAATAGTCACTCGATGTGTAAGTTAACAAAAAGATAAAGATAATAAGGAGGTAGTATACAAAACATTAAAACAAATTAACAGCGCAACAGACTGCCCTGAACACCCCCCTTAGCTGTTATCCCGAACTGAACAGCCTGACAACCCCCCCTCCCTCTTTTATCACCTTGGGATATAGTTATGTACCCGCACCGTTCCAATGTAAACAAGGGAACGGTTAAACCAAACCAAGTGCTTATATAAAAAATAATAATAAAAGAAACCATAAAACAATCAAAAAATGTGTGAATCCCCTGGCTTTTCGTGCGTCTTTTTACTCAAAAAATATAAATATATAAATAATAAATTAGTAAATAGGTTAGCGATCTCTTCAGAAACATAAGAGTCCCCCATAATATGGCGTCGTTAGGAACACACCAAAACAATTAAATGGGGGATCAAATAAATAAAAAATAAAATCAAAACATCAGTGACGCCTCAACCACATACTAGAAATGCACTAGTAATAAAAGTGAGATCCGCCTACCCAGCTGAATTGTTGCACTAAAATTTAAGTATATAAATCTCAGTCACTTCTTGCTAGGACTCAAAGTCTGTCAAGAGACACTTTAGGTTTTCTCCACTTCACCTGAACTTTGTATTCCTTGTATAAACTTTTCAGCATCAACCGGGTCCTCGAATTCACGGGTCTGCCCATCAATTGTCAGGCGCAGCTTGGCTGGGTAGACAATTCCATAATTGACGCTCAGGGATCTCAGCCGTTGTTTAACCCCGTCAAAACGCCGCCTTTGACGATGAAGCTCCGCGGACAAATCAGGGAAGAATCTGACCTCGATATCTCCAAACATGATCTTGCCTTTAATCCTGGCGGCTCGCATCACTCTGACTTTATCTTGAAAATTCAAAAACTTCACTATAAGCACTCTTGGAAGAGATGATCGACCGGGTTGTGAACGACCCGGTAATCTGTGTGCTCTCTCGATGACCGGCGGAGTGGAGAAGGACTCTGGGCCCAACACCTCAGGTAGCCATCTCTCCAAGAAGGCGACCGCATCAGGATTTTCCACTTTTTCGTGAAGATTAACCAGTCTTAGGTTCGATCTCCGAGAGCGGTTTTCAAGGTCATCTAGCTTGTGAGAAAGAAACGCCAGACGCTTAACTACCTCCTCCATCTTGCCTCTCTCCGTATTAACTGTATCTTCCACGTTGCTAATACGTTCTTCGGCCATATCCATGCGCCCCGAGAAGTCCCTTACATCCTTTTTAACATCATGAATAGCGTTAAGAACGCCATCAATTTTTGTAGCAAAGTCACTTCTCATCATGTCCAACTTTTGAATCACATCTAAATTCTGGCCAGTGTTGGTACAGATTTCTTCAGTTAGGGGAGCGCTGCAAGCGTTACCTGTTGTGCTAGCCACACTCCTAGCATCCCACTCGTCATCTTGTTCCCTCAGTGGCAAAGAGTCCGATTTGTGCTTTATTTTCGATTTCTTCGACGGCATTTCGATTCTTAGCTCCCCTTAGAGAGTTAGTGAGATGAATTAAACTTGTACAAACAAAAAGACGGATAATGTAAAGGATTTTTAGCGAATAACGCCAGGAGCTCACAAAAAGACGTGCACTCAGCTCGAAGTCATAACCACGCCCCCAGCTGTTAACTTTTTTAATGTGGCTGACACTCCCTCTGAGTTCAAACAAACCAATATCCCGGAGTAATTCATGTACTCAAACAGTACACTGACTGAACTGCTGTGAAGTAGGGGCCTCATGTGCAGGAGGCCAAAAGGTATCACGTTGGACGGAGCTGCCATGAGCCCTAACAGTCTCTGAAACTGCTTGACAGTGAGTGACTGTCCAGTTTCTGTGGCCGCGACAGCCACCTTCCAGCCCGGAGCCTACCCTTTTTTCCCGACCTCCATGAAGAAATAGCGAGGTCGTGGAAACACCCCTATTCGACCCGTCTCTTCGGCCCCGACTCTCAGTATTACGGCAATGTCGCGGGGATTGATGAGCAGGGGTACAGAGCGATGCCCCAGGTTGAGCAGACGCTTGCGAGCTATCTGTCACCCGGTTCGGCGTCGTCTCTGAAGGTTCCGGCCTTGCCCACAAAACCGTTAAAGACAACATCTACGTTAATGGGCAAGGGCTATGTGGCAGCAGGTCAGGTGGGGGCGTGCCTTCACACTATGGCCATCCTCCAAGCATATCAGGCTGACCTGCTGAGAGATGTAGACGAGGGAGAGGGGATCAAGTCCGACGATATCGCAGAGCTTAGACGGACCGCTGATCTCTCCCTCCGCGCCACCAAAGAGACCACTCGCGCGATTGGGCAGTCTATGGCAGCCTTGGTGGCCGCGGAGAGGCATTTATGGCTGACCCTGTCTCAGATAAGAGAGCGTGACAGGGTCTGCCTACTGGACGCCCTGCTTCAAGCCTCGGGCCTGTTCGGCGGCACAGTCGATACCGTCGTCAACAGGTTCCAGGAGGCACGCAAACAGGCGGCGGCGTTCCAGAGTTTCCTCCCTCGTCACTCTCGTGGGTTATCTGGGCGGGAGATACCCACGCCACAAGCGAGCTCCTCATACCGCGAGGCTCAAAAGCAGAGCATCGCCACTCATGCTCCCCCACGCTCTGAGTCGGGGACTTCCAAAGCAAAATCAGATCTTCGTGAAATTATCGAAGCTAGAAAGTCCTCGACAAAGAGGTCCTGACGCCACAGGTGCAGTGACCATGAGGGTAGCCCCTACTGGGGTAGAGCGGTGTCCACCTCATTATACGGTGCCCGTCTCACCCCAGTGCCCTCTGGAGGCCGGTATGCCAACCCTACCAGTGTTTCAGGGCGCAGCGGTCTCCCGCGAGTCTGACTCCCAGTTATGTCTGCCCGCTAGCGTAGCGGAGCTGGAAAACTGGCCACCCCTTCCGGGGCCTCTTACAACAGAGATCAGTCTCGAGAGACTGATTCCCTTAGTACATTATTTAGCAGCGTGGAAACTGCCAAATGTATCTCAATGGGTCCTGCACACAGTAGAAAGAGGCTATTGTATTCAGTTCGGCCGTCCACCACTGAGGTTCAATGGGGTTACACCGACAGTCGTCGGCCCCCAGCAGGCTCTGGTGATGGAACAAGAAGTGAATACCCTATTAAGGAAGGAGGCCATCGAGGTGGTCCCTCCTCTAGACAGGGAATCAGGGTTTTACAGCTGGTATTTCATAGTTACAAAGAAGGATGGAGGGTTGCGTCCGATCTTAGACTTACGCCAATTAAACCTCTCAGTAATGTCACTGAAGTTCAAAATGCTCACTGTCAAACAGGTTGCAGCTCAAATCAGATCCGAGGACTGGTTTGCCACAATAGATCTCAAAGATTCATACTTCCACATATCCATCCTTCCACAACACAGGAAGTTTCTGAGGTTCGCTTTTGGGGGCAAAGCCTACCAATATTGAGTACTTCCCTTCGGCCTTGCACTCTCACCCCGCACGTTCACGAAATGTGTTGATGCAGCTCTGGTACCCCTCCGTATGCAGGGCATCCGCATTCTGAATTATATCGACGATTGGTTGATTTTAGCTCAGTCAGAGCAGATGGCGGTTCGACATCGAGGTGTCGTTCTCGCCCATATGGGGGAGCTGGGTTTGAGACTGAACGGCAAGAAGAGTGTGCTTTCTCCAGTTCAGAGAACCACCTATCTAGGCATAGTATGGGATTCGACCACGATGCAGGCACGTATGTCTCCTGCTCGGATCGAGTCAATCCTTTCCTCAGTCAAGAGAGTCAGAGACGGCCAGTCACTCACTGTCAAGCAGTTTCAGAGACTGTTAGGGCTCATGGCAGCTGCGTCCAACGTGATACCTTATGGCCTCCTGCACATAAGGCCCCTACAGTGGTGGCTCAAGACCAAGGGGTTTTCCCCGAGGGGAAATCCATTCCGAACTATCAAGGTCATGCGGCGATGCCTTCGTGCCTTAGACATATTGAAGAAACCTTGGTTCTTGAATCAGGGCCCGGTGCTGGGAGCTCTTGGTCGCAGTGTAATGCTAGAGACAGACGCGTCCCTCACTGGTTGGGGTGCGATCATGAGTGGCCACCCTGCCCGCAGTCTGTGGAGCGGTCGCCATCTGACATGGCACATCAATTGTCTAGAAATGCTAGCAATATATCGAGCATTGAGATATTTCCTCCCAGACCTGAGAGGCTGTCATGTGTTAGTGTGCACCGACAACACATTAGTGGTCTCTTATATCAATCACCAGGGAGGTCTGCGTTCACGCCCCTTATACAAGCTGGTACACCAGATCCTCCTGTGGTCCCAGGGCAAACTCCTCTCGTTAAGAGCAGTGTATATTCTTGGGAGATTGAATGTGGGAGCAGACATGCTGTCGAGACAGGGGCCGAGGCCCGGGGAATGGATGATATGGCAGATATTAAGCAAAGCTCAGGTGGACCTCTTCGCGACTCAAGAGACATCGCAATGTCCCCTCTGGTTCTCTCTAGTTCACCCAGCTCCACTGGGACTAGATGCCATGACACAGACTTGGCCGAGGCTTCGTCTGTACGCCTGTCCCCCCATCGCTCTGCTCCCGGGAGTTCTGGCGAGAGTACGCCGAGACGGGGTCCATCTGTTACTAGTAGCCCCGTTCTGGCCGGGCCGGGTATGGTTCGCAGATCTGATCTCTCTCCTCAACGGCTCTCCATGGGAGATTCCGATCAGGACAGATCTACTCTCTCAGGTGCAGGGCAAAATAATCCACCCTCGCCCGGAGCTGTGGAAGTTGTGGGTGTGGCCCCTGAGGGGACACAAGTCATAGCTTCCGGTCTCTCAACTGAGGTTGTTGGGACCCTCCTCCAATCCAGAGCTCCCTCTACGAGGAAACTGTACGCCCTGAGGTGGAAACTCCTCACCTCATGGTGCAGAGACCGCCAGCTTGACCCTGTTAACTGCCCGGTTGGTACAGTTCTGGAGTTTCTACAAGATAGGCTCTCTGCAGGGTTAACTCACTCCACCCTAAAGGTGTACGTGGCGGCCATAGCTGCTTACCACATCCCTTTCGCTGGTCAGTCAGTGGGTAGGCACCCCCTAGTTACACGTTTCCTCCGCGGTGCACTGAGGCTGAGACCTCCAGTACGGTCCCGTATTCCCCCGTGGGATTTGGTTGTGGTATTAGAGGCTCTCTGCAAAGCTCCATTCGAGCCAATTCAAGATATTTCAGATAGACATCTGACCCTTAAGACTGCCCTGTTACTGGCGATTACATCTCTAAAGAGAGTTGGAGACCTTCAGGCCCTCTCGGTGGCCCCTAACTACTTAGACTTTGCCCTGGTATGGCCAAAGCATTCTTATACCCTCGAGCGGGTTATGTTCCTAAAGTTCCCTCTGTTACACCACAACCTATCGTACTGCAGGCCTTCTGTCCTCCTCCCTTTCAGGAGCCAGACCAGGAGAAGCTAAATTGTATGTGTCCAGTGCGAGCACTGGACGCATATGTCCACAGAGCTGCCCTGTGGAGAAAATCTGACCAATTGCTTGTTTGCTACGGTCCTCCTAAAAAGGGTTCCCCTGCCTCTAAGCAGACCCTTAGCCGTTGGATAGTCGAGGCTATCAACGTCTCCTATGAGTCTTCTGGTCTTCCCCTTCCTTTGGGAGCCAAGGCTTACTCTACGCGGGGTATGGCTGCCTCTAAGGCCTTTCTAGCAGGTGTGTCCCTCTTGGACATCTGCAACGCTGCGGGATGGTCCATGCCCTCTACATTTGCCAGATTTTACAATCTTGATATGCGAGCCGCTCCTGGCTCTTCTGTCCTCTTGCCTTAGCTGTGCTCTTCGGATACACACTAGGCAGGGGTTTAGTAGTCTGGCAGCATTGGCACATCGTTCCCCAAAAGCACTCGACCCAGCTCGAGTTCCTGAAGAGGAACGTCCCTAGGTTACGAATGTAACCCTAGTTCCTCGAAGGAACGAGACGTGCGTCGCAGAGCCATACTCCCGGCACCCCTGCCGGCGCTTGCTTCCCTACTCAAAGCTGAAGCCAGCTGCGTGGCATGTGCTTTTATAGCTTCCTGGTCGCTACGTCACCCCGCCTGTGACATCACGCTCTTCCGTTGGACTGATTGCACACAATATTCAGAGTTGTTCTTGCCAAAGGCGTTCCCCAAAAGCGCTCGACGCAGCGTCTCGTTCCTTCGAGGAACTAGGGTTACATTCATAACCTAGGGACGTTTGTTCATAGCACTAAATGTAAGAAGAAGAAAAATACTGTTACATATGCCTTAAACAAGGAAACTGTGAATACAAATTAAACATGAATTTAAACAAAACTTAAAATAAAAAAAGCGATAGAAGACGCTACTGATTCTGTGACATTTAAATTGTTTTTTTGTTTTTTTAAGTGAAGCAAGTGAACATATAAAAACTACTGGATATGCATTTAAAAAAGGAAAGGGAAGGAACAGGGAGTACTGCAATGACGTATTTGTGTGTCTGTTAATTAACCAAGGGACCAATTAATGGTGTTCTCAGTTTGAAAATGTTCTCAAGAGACAAATGCTTCTTCTTGCGAAAGAGAGAGTGTGAATAACACAAAAGAGATAAACATGACATTTTAAATAAAATGTGCAATAATGTTTTTACATAAATTCTTGTAAAAAATATAATTTATTATAATAATAAATATTTAAATTTTTACAGAAACCAGTGTTTTTCATGTAATATCTCAGCTTCTGCTTTTGTATGTTTTTACAGGACAGGAAACATAGTGGTAGAGAAGTGGAGAGTAGAGGTCTGCCAAGGAGCCTGTGTGAAGGAGGAGACATTTCATGAGGCTGACTCATCACATTTCTCTGTGTTTGTTGTTTTTGGCTTTTTCCCCCTCAGAAATATAAACTGTGAGCTGCAATATGAATTAGAGAAAATTTGGTTTTATTAGGATGCATATATAAAAACAAAAAAAAATAAAAATAATAAATAAATCTTAAAAGTTAAGCGTGTCATTTTTTCACCATATAGCAGCATAAAAACAGAATTGAAAAATAATGATTATAAAAACTGGCACAAAGCCACAATCTCCTTAAGTCAATGAATACAGCAGTCATTGCATTGAAGTGGATTAGAAGAAAATAAATATTTTAACAGCAAAACAATTACACACTTCACATTTAAAATGTTCCATTGCTTCACCCTGTAAAAGATTATATGTTTTTTGCTGATGATTTGTTTTTTGTTTTATTCTGAAAAACATAAATATGTACAGTAGGAGTTCTTGGAGAGTCAATGGCATTATAAAGTCTGGAGTTTGTGAGCGTAGCGAGTGAGATCGATGTAGATATTCAGTGTTTGGCCCCACTACACTTGCAGTCCATTTAATGTCTCTGTTCCACCACCCTGCATTCGGCTGATAACACTTACCACACTCCGCTTGTTTCAGTACAAAACAACTTTAATTAAATCAGGCCATGGCCAAGGTTAGGTTCTCTCACATTTCTCAAAGATCCTATGGTTTGAAACACAATTCCTAATGGAGTCTACAGCAATATTACTCTGGAAGGAAGTGCAGCTCATTTCAAAGATATATGGTGTTATAACAACATATTACAGCATCATACAACATCATATGTCACAATATCTGATGTCTTTTATACCCAGTAGACTCGTTATATAAAATAAATAAATAAATTCTTAAGTCTCAAGGAAAATTGATGTTTTGACATGGGACACAGTGGTGTGTTTTAAGTCAAAGTTTATGTTAGTCGAAGAATGAATGAATTGCTTTTCAGTTTATTCTAAATAAAAGATACCACAAAGAGACAGTGCTACCTGACATGAGCAGCTAAACTCAGTGTAACTCGAGGCCAGAGAGATCATCCCCACATAGTATCACCAATGCTTTTATCGCACCCTGACAGCATCAGACTAAATATTGTCAATGTTGTGGGTTCATCCAATAAATCTACACTGACTGAGCCTTAGGGATCAGACTCTCTCTCTCTCTCTCTCTCTCTCTCTCTCTCTCTCTCTCTCTCTCTCTCTCTCTCTCTCTGTCTCTCTCTCTCTCTCTCTCTCTCTCACACACACACACACACACACACACACACACAAACACCTGCTGTTTTGAATCTCATCCTTACAGTTTTTTTGTGTGTGTGTGTGTGTGTGTGTATTTTTTTTATTTTAATTCATGGGCCCATACAAAGCAGAATGTGAAGGAGGTTTCTTAGCCAACAGAAAAATCTGCATGTTAAAAGTTATTAAATGATATCACACCCAAACATTTTTAATACATTAAGCCAGGGCAGTGAGAAACCACTTTGCTTTTCCAATTCACAGCATGCCACACAGTTTTGTTTAAATCCGGGATATACTACTGTACATATATTGCACTTTATATGCTGATGTACTATAAATTATGTACAGAATCACAAGATCTGCAGGATTATTCTGGCATCATTAGATATGGAAAGGGCTTTTACTTTTCTCCCTGTATCCTTTACTGACAAAATCAAAAAAAAAAAAAGAAAAAAGAAAAAAAAAAAATGCAAACAAAATGAACAGTAAGATATAATGGAATGTAAAATAAATACAGAAAAAGAAAAAAGAAATTAACAAAAATGAATTATTATAATTATCTATGATTTAATTGTATATGTTAATTAGTAAAAACTACAACTGTCCATTGTAATTTCATGTCAGATCAGGTCCATTTAATGATTTTAATACTATGGATTTTAATGATATATTAATAAAAGTTGAAATTAACATCAACCAAAATGAACAAATGCTTTAGAATTATTTTCAATTGTTATTTCATGTAGGTAAGTAATGTAGGTAACTACATCCTGTTTGCAAATGGAACAGTAAAATGTTACCAATTATTATTAAGATAACAAAGATGATTAAAGATAAAAATGACTTCCATTCAAAAATCTATTTATCAGATGTATTCATTGTATTTTCTGTTTTTATTGGCTTTGTCTCTGTTATATATGATATTAAATATTCAACAAGAAAGTGGGAGAAAAACAGCATATAACAATATTAAAAAACAGGATGTAACATTTTCATAAGTGTTCTCAGTGCTTTGAACCTCACTGTATTTAGTCTGTCTCCTTTAAAGTAGTATGCTATATTCCAACCCTACTGAAGGCATATGATAGTTTTGTTGAAAGAAAAGACTGGCCCCATCGATGTTTAGTCTTTGGTTAGTTCCACCTCATGCTCCTTTTTCTCAGATTAATGATGAAAATAATCTGTGTTATAACCATTTGGACAGATGTCACGCCAATAAGAGAATGACAGAGATGATCGTGATGACGTGACCATTGGTGACCACACTGACACTGGCAGTGATAAAGACATCAAGGACAATGTCTATGGGAATTTACCTCCAATCAATATGTATGAAGACAGATTTCAGAACTATTTCCTCCATAATAGACAATTGATCTTTCCCTGTCAAATTTAAATGAGTAATCGGACAATAAAGGAAAAAAGACATGTAAATCTATTGTAAAGTCCCAAGAAAGATGAAAGAAAAATACAAACGATGGGCAGATAGAAGAATGAATGAAGGCTAGTTAATTAAAGGATTGATAAAGAGGTCAATTATATTAGGTTAAGGCAACTTTATTGAGCAATGCAACAAAATACATGGTTTAAGTGTAAATGTAAAAAAAAAAAAAAAAAGCTCTGCCCATAATGTCAATCAGGCACTGAGCTTTTACTTAAGCCTGTGTCTGTGGGTCATTGCAGCTATACTAACCCTCGGCTTCACCCATCAGATGTGGCATATTCCACTTTGTCATGCATCACATGTCAGAGGAATAATTCGATCCATCTCCATCCTTCCACTTTCAGTCCTCCATTTCCTCCCTCACTACGATCCTCCATCCTGCACTGATTAATGTTAATTTCATCATAAGTCTTTTTCAGCTCAATAAACTCTCCCTCCCTTCCTAAATCAAATTGTTACTGATCATACTTGAATACTGAGCTACTATCCTGCTCTGTCTGTCATACACCACATGCATTGCTCTGATACCATGAGCTCTGATTTTATTAGACGTCATTATAAGCATTTCGTTTAATTGAACAAAAATTGGTCAATTTTAGCTTTAAAGGAACAGTTCACCCAAAAATTTACATTTGCTGAAAATATACTCATTCTCAGGCCATCCAATATGTAGATGAGTTTGTTTCATCATTGGAACAGATTTGGATATATTTAGCTATACAGCACTGTGGCGAGTGGGGCGGGGCAGAGAGCCGTGGGAACGGAGCGAGGCCGGTGGAGTGATTGGAAATGAGTGACACCTGCTCTACCCACCAGTCTCGAGTCCCACGGAGTAGATGGTTGGATATAAAACAGGAGAGACGACAGTGAAGGACGAGAGAGGACCAGGCCTGGGATTTATTTTGTGTTTTGATTTTGTTTGTGCGCGGCAGTCATCCGTGAGGGGCTGCCACGCTGTTTTGTGTTTATTTTATTATTAATGTATTTTGATCGTATTTTGAAGTGGGCCGCCATGGACGCTCGAGGCGGTGGGCTGGAGTGAGTTGCAGGGGACGGGCGAGCTCGCTGCCGGTGACAAAAAATTGTTGCTCCTGTGTTATATCCTTCGCCACCGTTCGCCAGGGGGCCGGAGCCTTCTGCCATCCCTGATGGAATCGGGAGGAGCAGGGAACTGCCCAAAACCGGAGGAGCCGTTGCCGTCGCCGTCCACCTGGCGGCGGAGGAGTGTCGTGCCATCCGCCAAGGGCCGTCCAGTGCCACCGCCAGGCACCGTGGAGGAGATCACCCAGTTGGTGGAGGGCCAAGCGGCAGTGCATCTGGGAACCTGAATTTTTTTTCTTCTTTTTTTCTCCTCTCTCCCCTCTCTGTCGCTCCTCATCCTTCCAGCTCCTTTTCTCTCGCCTCGTCTGTCCTACCCCCATGTTCCCGCAGGTCACCGTGAGCGGTCCCCTCAGAGGGGGGAGTAGAGCGCAGTCTCGGGAGTACCCCCCGGCCTGCGAGGGGCGATGGGGGTATGTGGCGAGTGGGGCGGGGCCGAGAGCCGTGGGAACTGGGTGAGGCTGGTGGAGTGATTGGAAATTAGCGACACCTGCTCAACCCACCGGTCTCGAGTCCCACGGAGGAGATGGAAGGATATAACACAGGAGCAACGACAGTGACGGACGAGAGAGGACCAGACTTGGGGTTTATTTTGTGTTTTGATTTTGTTTGTGTGCGGCAGTCGTCCGTGAGGGGCTGCCGCACTGTTTTGTGTTTATTTTATTATTCAAGTATTTTGATTGTCCACCGGTTCCCGCCTCCTTCTTCCCGTGATCATGGAGTTTTAATATTGTTACAAGCACTTACTCACCAAAGGATCCTCTGCAGTGAATGGGTGCCATCAAACTGAGAGTCCAAACAGCTGATAAAAGCATCACAATAATTTACAAGTAAACCATATTACTCCAGTCTATCAGTTAACATCTAGCAATGTGAAAAGCTGCATGTTTTTAAGAAACAAATCCATTAAGACGTTTTAACTTTGAATCGCCGCTTCTAGCTGAAATACCAGTCCATAATAACGCTTCCTCCAATGAAAAAGTCCAACCCCTGTAGTCCTTTCGCATCGAAAACCACTGACATATTTGTTTAGAAATTCTGGATAGAGGATAAACAATGGATATGGATATACAAATTCTGTCATTTTCTCACTCACATGTTACTCTAAACCCCGTTACCTTTCCTCTGTGGAACACAAAAGGAAAAGTATTTAAAAAGTTGGATTGGAGCTTTCAAAAAAACAAAGGAACTAAAAACACCACAAAAGCATCATGAAAGCAGTCCATGCAACTTGGTTCTATATTAAGTTTTTTTTCTTGCCACTTTCTCTTGCTTGCTCACTGAAAGGTGTGTATGCCACGTTACTTTATGGTTTAAAATGTATTCTGAAAAGCGCCACAAACGTAAATGGAATTGAATTAAATACTTTGTCATAGTTAAGTGAGTTAAGTGCAGTGGCTAATGAATTAACTGGCAGGAATTCTGATTAGTGTGAGTTTGATGGCAAGCAGGCTTAGAGGAGAATATCAAGCCAGACTAAATACTGGGAGACTAAAAAATACAATTTTGAAAATGTTATCTCAATGTTTTCTTTTAACATGATGCTGTTGGCCAAAGTCTAAATATGCTGACACTCTCATTCTATCTTTTTTTCTCTCATACACACACATACCACCATACACACACTCAAAGTGATGGGCTTGAGTACACAGCATTTATTGATTGAGCTACAAGCACTAATGGAAATGATGCAGAGAATAAAAGGCAGTTCATTAGAATTGCTGTTTGATTAAAGAATAGCTGATCAATGCTCTCTGTGTGTTTATGTGTGTGAGAAAAAATATAGCATGATGTTCAGCTTAGTATTTAAAAAAGTTGTGGTTCAAACTAAATAAAAATAGTTCTCCAAACAGTGTATATGAATATTTCTAGTATATTTCAAGTCTCCTGGAGCCATGCAATTGTTGAATGAAATTTGAGAGCAGTGGAAGTTTAAGAGTTGTAGTATATAACAACTTAAATGTGGATTCATTTTCATATAAATGGCTTTAGAGTAGGTGGAATGTTGTACACAAATTGTGTTATTTTAGTTAACTAAAACAAAAAAAAATTTTTTATTGATGGATCTATTCAAATAAATCTTTTCTAAATCTTAAAAAAAACAGTCAGAAACATTAGTAAATTTCACAAATAGAAACACAAGTAATAGACTGAATTACACAATTTTATTTTATTTACTTTGTAAGTAATTACAAGTTTTTTTTTTTTTTTGTGAACTATCCCTTTAAAGTGTCAGGTAAATGCACAGTTTGGGCAGTTGCTTCCACTCACACTGGAATGGTCACATTTCATGTCTTGGGTGGAAGGAAATTGGTATGTTTAGCAATATCTATTCATACCTCCATTCTAACCCTCGGTTTCCTTCTCTTTTGGCTATAGGGGCATTGGAAAATGCTTGACCACCAGGCTAAGCTGGCTGTCAGAATGGAAACTGCTTGGTGCAGCAAGTCAGTGACTCAGAAAACTTAACTAAGTTTCTCTCTTTCTCTGCCCCATCCCCCTCCTTCCACCCCCTCCATTCTCTATCTCTCTCCTCTCTCGCTCTCACACTGCCTCCTTTTCGTCTCCCTTGAAATTTCTTTGAGAAGATTATCCGCAGGTAAGCTTGTTACTGTGGCGATCCTGCGTCAGCAGCTCTTTCTCTCGCACTGACCACTCTGGAAGTGTGTATTTGTGTGTGTGTGGTAGGAAGAGCAGGTCAGTAAGGATTGGGGGACAGTGTGTGTGCGTGCGTGTATGAGATGAGATGAGGGGTGAAGCAGCTAGCCAGCCTCCACTAACACAGTGTGACGACATCATAAGACAGGGTAAATGACTGTCCGGGTGTTTGAGACAGGGGTTCGGGGAAGGAGTGAAGAAATAGATGGATGGAGGAATGAAGTGGTGGAGGAATAGAGGGATGGACGGGTGATACAAAGCTGTCCCCCAGAGCTCACAGTATGTGGCCCGCTTCATTGCAACCTTCACTGAATGCCTCCACAGCAAGTCTCTCTTACCACACACACACACACACACACACACACACACACACACAAACACACACACAGAGAGAGAGAGAGAGAGAGAGAGAGAGAGAGTGTGGATGAGCTCTAATTCACACAAACTCCTCTCAACAATAAATTAATGGAAGACAGTAAATAAAACAGGACCACTGGACTTTTACCCAGCTCACAGAGACAGATCTTTTTATCTCTTTAATTTACTTTATTTGGAGGTGTGGCGGAGGAAGAGACTAAGGCAGTGCAAAGATTTTGGAAGGGTTCATGTGCTGTATGTTCATGTAATGTTCATTATTATAAAATTAATGTAAAGTAAATCTTAATTTGAAAAAAAAAATCTATATGCTAGTGTTTTGTGATTTAATTTGTCTTAACCTATATTTTATTTAAGCTCATGCACTGAATATTTTGTAATTATTATTTTTTTTTATTACTTATACAATAATGGATGGGATGATTAATTTCAATCTTGGATGGATATAAAATATATATATATATATATATATATATATATATATATATATTAATAAAATAATAAATGTCCCTTCGTAAATAAAATAAAAAAAAATAAACAATGGCTTTGGATGGACAGAAGAGTATGAATGAACTATACACTGATTATCAATTGAAACTCTTTTTAAAATGATTGGTGGGGGTGGGTGGGGGGATCTAATAAAAAAGAATTATAATAATAATAATAATAAGTCAAAAAAAAATATTTCAATTTAGATGAAATAGGATTTCTTTCTTGAAAAATTTAAGATAGAGATAAGATAAAGTTTATTGATTCAGGAATTACCTAACATTGATTAATCTGTTAATTATATAATATAGATAAAACCCCGTTTGCAAGTACCATCGGTAATATATTTGCATGGTGTTTGTTGGTTTGTGTGTGTGTGTGTGTGTGTGTACACAACACACTGTATGTATGTCTTCAGATGCAGAGACTTATGGGTGGCTTTTTCACTTGGCACTCCGATTCAGCTTTGGGATTGCTGCTGCTCTTGGGAAGAGAAGAGAGAGATAAATGGACAGAGAGAAGGATGAAGGGGATCTATTCTTCCTGCGATGGAGGGGAATTCTGCACAAATCTTCCCTTGTTAGGGGGAGAGGGACAGAAAGAAAGAGACGGATAAGAGCTGAGCACTCCCAGGAGGACAAACAGCTTTCTCTTCCTGATCCTGACTACACCTGGATAGCCACAGTCTTTCCAAGCTTCCTGACTTGGTAAAGACAACAGTGAATAAATGATAGCTATGTACTGTACACTGACAGAGTAGTGAATGAAACTTTAAAAAATAAACCAGCGGGAGAGATAATTATTGAAAAGGAACTGGGGGAAAGGAAGGTTTTATAGATTTACACCATGGATAAACAGATGTACCAAGACCAATTTTATAGCAAACCCAAATAGCTTTCTAAATTAGCTATGCAATTAGCTCTCCCTGTAGTTCACCAGTGTTAATGAACAAAAGCCAGATATCTGCTCTTGTGAACCTGAGAGACCCAGGGGACTCACTGACACAGAGGTGAGAAAATAACAGCGGTGGGCTCCTCACTGTACTTGCAGAACAGGGAGTAAAGACACATGCACATGCTGGAACACAGGGGGAGCACAAAGACCACCACAGGGGAGTTAACCTGTGCACTCCACGAGGTGACAATGCCTCTTTCTTGTTTCAGAGATGAATATATTAACAGGTAGAGAAGAGCTGAGGAGTAATATTTGAATAGATAAGCAGATGAGATGCTCTGAAATAAACCGAACATCTGTGTCAGAGTGAACTCTTTTGTCTCCTGGCTAAACTAGGTGTCTCATCAAAGTTGACTTGCTCCACAGGATTTGGGTGTGTGAAATAGGGCGTGAGCGTTTGCTGTTATATTATGGAGATTTTAAGACTTTACATTTCTTTTGCATTATGTTATGCAAAAAGTGTTTTAAAATTTACATTTTATTGATGTTTAGATATGAATAATGCGTCACATTGTTATTGTTTCGTTAACATCTGTGGATAGGAATAGAGATTTATATGTGGCTGTGATAAGTTAGTTGTACTTGAAATAGAAAGTCCCCAGAAGTTAGATTTAAAGAAAACGAAAGGTTACTTTGGTGGCACCCCAAAAGGTAAAACTGATTCTTCTATAATATAAATATGCTTGTGAATAAATATAAAATATAGTATATAAACTACTGTGCCAAAGATTGGGGTCAGTAAGTAGTTTTTGAGAGAAATGAATAGTTTTATTCAGCAAAGACTGATAAAAAGTTATTTAAAAAGTAAAAAAATTAATAAGTACATTTTCAATACTTTGTAAAAAAACACTACACACATAGCTATAGCCTATTAATACAGCTATATACACTATAGCTATAGACCAGTGGTTTTCAACCTGTGGGTCGCGGTGGTATTGCAGGTGGGCCGCCAATTACTATTAAAATAAATAATAATGTCTAAGTCATAACATAGTAACATCATTTCATATGTATAATTAAATTTTAAACTGTACCTAAGTAATAAACCACCAATTTATATTTTTGCTGCATATGCTACAGAACAACAATTCAATGGCTGTCAACATGTTCCCTCCTGACTGCTTGCTCCGCTGACTGTCTTCCCACTGCCGAGCTCTGTCTGGATCTGGTTTTCCCGTTTTGCTGAGCGGTGCCAGCCCGAGATATTTTCTGTTCATTCTAGGGCTGTGCGATTAATAGAAATAGTCATAAAATCACGATTTGAGCGTGAGCGATTTCTAAATGGCTTTATAGCACGATTTTCCGCGGCCCTGACCTCCCGCAGTATGCTATCCGATCCAATCAGAATGCAAACACTTCATTCAAAACTATATAAAAAAAAAACTTACTTGCATAGTAACTGTACACACAAACATAAAATAATTAGCTACATACATGCCAAACTGCACACAGGGGTGAAAAATGTAAAACTCTTTTGTGTCTTTTGGTTGTTCAGATTCCAGTAGAGTGCACAGGAGTACAGTATGTACTGTACTTATACACACACACACACACACACACAATTTAAACAGAACTTCAAGGGTGTAAAAATAATTTATTTCTCAAAACACTGAGTTTTGATTTCTAGTTGAACAAATGATATATAACTGTTTTCACGCATGATCACTGGCTGTAGTTCATCTGTTAATGAGTGAGGCATTGAAATGCCAGTGTTTCCAAAATTAAACAAAACAGCTGTTAGTTTTGAATGATGGGAGTTTTGCAAAAAGTTTGTTTTACAATAGCAATTTAAAGCATGTAATGTGCTTGTAGTTTTGCAGACTTGGTCTAAAGATTATGTATTTGAGTGAATGGTTTCACTGAATAGGCTAAAAGTACCACTTTAGTGTCTTACACATTTTACTGATCCCAAATTTTTAAATGGTAGTGTAATGCACACATATATTATTGATCTGCAATTATGGTTTATTTTAAATAGATAGAAAGTAGAAGTCTGTTGTATTTACCATAGATATTCATATGGTAAATGTACCAGTGTGTGTATGTGTGTGAGCGATCCTCAGCCTTGTTTCTTTTCTTTTTTTATCATGAATGCAACCATGGTCTGAAAAAAAGACAGATGCATTTATGCTGACCGCTACAAATAGATTAATGAGCTAAAGATCTGGGGAATGTTAATTAATTTGATTATACACAGTGGGCCACAGGCCTGTGGTGAAGAGAGAGTGAGGAGGGCTAAAGGAGTGGAGGGATGGAGGGATATTATAATCTGGGATGGGAAGGAAGATGTAATGGAGTTTTGGCAGACTGACCACACCACACCTAATTTATAGCATGCACTGCCACATAGTCAATGCTGTTTTAATTCACCCCCCATACTGAAGCGTCCATCCACCCCATCATTATCCTCTCTCATTAATGGAAATCTAATCATCCACCGCCTATGAACACACACACACACACACACACACACACACACCAGTCCTCTCATTCAACAAAAGCCCATTCCTTAAAGTTTGATTGCATTGTGTGTGTGTGCGTGTGTGTGTGCGCGCATTGTTGTTGTTCTTCAAAGTGTGTTAATCCTAATATTAATGACATTATTTAGGGGTTGCAGTTCTGAACCTGTTTATGACCATAATAAATAAATGACCGTAATAATAAAAAAAAACTCTTTCCACTCCTCCTTTGTTCAATAAATAAAAAGAGATTAAATATTGTTACTTCTAACGTTGTTTTAAGTTTGATTACAGTCCTTTATTGCTCAAAGGGTTTTAGTCTCTTACTGATTACAAATTGCATAAGGAAAGCTACAAATAGTATCATAATCTATTAGATTACAGAAATGTAATCAACTACTTTTTGATTACGTTTAGATTTCT
Organism: Carassius carassius; assembly: GCF_963082965.1. Lineage (NCBI taxonomy): Eukaryota > Metazoa > Chordata > Actinopteri > Cypriniformes > Cyprinidae > Carassius > Carassius carassius. The sequence continues at coordinate 14,070,814 of NC_081764.1, forward strand.
TCTGACCTACAGTAACTAGCTGATCACATATATTTATCTAATATTGATCTAAAATTACAAAGACAAAGAAAATTATTCTCTTCTTTGTTATTAACTACATGAAGTGCATTTAACATCACATTATGTCAGGGTTTCACAAAACGTGGGTTTGTGAAGGAACTGCAGAAGGTTTGAGTTGATAATTAAGCTAATAATTATAAGATTAAATTTAAATCATAAAAATGTACAAATAAAATGAATAATTTTAAAATGACTTGAACACTAAAAATATTTTATTTGTTTACCTGAATATCATGCGACCATTGAAGAACTGTGAGCATGCAAATATTTTGTTAAATTATTGAAATAATAACTTAAAATTGCAAAGTTCTTAAACTAATACTTTAGGTCAAAGGGGTCCAGCTGACAAAAATGTTTGGGAATCCCCAAACTTAATATGCAATGAAAGTCTTTCAGGTTTGAACTTTGGTGATTTATTGATTGATTGATTGATTGATTGATTGGCTATTTTTTTAGCATTCCTCAAAGTTTGAATGGAGTTCACTAGTGCAGTCTGTGTGTGTGTGTGTGTGTGTGTGTGTGTGTGTGGTTATGTTGCAGACAGTGACACACTAAAGGTAGACTGTAACCAAGGTGACAAGGCCAGGCAGGGGCAGCACAGCAACTGTCAGAGCCCTTGCATGTCCTGTAGTGGCAGCACCTAAAAAGCTACCAGTCAATGCACATCTCCAAACAACCTTTCCAACAGTCAGGGGAGATCCAGGTCTTGGTCAGGTGGAATAACAGAATAGGACAAGAGAAGATGATGCATAAAGGGGAAAGCCAGTAGTTTGGCTTTCAAGAGCAATTACATACAGTTCAGCATGGATTTCATTCCTTATATTCACCAAAAGGATCAAAATAAGCCTACTGCTTCTTCTGTTGTCTTTATCAGTCTTATTTACTGTAGTCATCCACTTGCCTGGTCTCATTTCTTCATGGTTTTTCTCCACATTTCTCATGAAGAATTCAATATGATACGCATAAAAACTTTGGAAAGCCTCAGTAAAGAACACTGCTGACAGCTAGTGAAACATTATTTATCTCCTGTCACATCTTAAATGCAGATAAAAGTCACTTTGGCTGAGAATAATAGCCTGTATTCATTGTCTCCTCCTTTTATTTTTCATTTCATTGTTTTTTTATTAAAATGAGACAAAGAGCTCCTTCGCTTCTCTTCAGTCACTTGAAAGGTTGGATTATAATCGTGGCTTTGACAGGAGATGCGTTCTAATGAAGAGACACTCTGGTGACGGACTCTAAATGTGTGAGTGAGGATGAGACGTGCTGTGTTCGTAGCCCTTCAAATACTGTCTCTCCATTTCCTCATGCCTCCATCTGGTGAGATTTAAGAGTCTGAGAGAATTGCCACTCAAGAAATGGCTCAGTATTAAAACGTAACACTTAAACTAACCCACTGAAAATGAAGCATCTCCCACATTTATCCACACCAAAAATGAAAATTCTGTCATTATTTACACGTATGATATTGTATTTATGTCAAACAAAAAAGCAGATGTTAGTCAGAATATCTGAGTTTCCATATTATAAAAGTGAAATACTAGTTCATATGACGGAAGATGTGCAATATAGAGCACAGGTCATGTGGAGCACTTTTATGGTGATAATGTGATAAACTGTGTTTGTTTATAAACAACAATAATTTAGAATTTAATGTTATTTTGTTTAATATTATTTCAAATATTCTTATTTTACATGATTTTAATTATATTTGATTTTATTATATTTAGGTGGTTAATCTTGTATCACATCTTGTGAATTATCAATATTCCATTTCTCAAGTTTGTGCACTACTCGGTGAGGACATGTCTTTGCCATGCTTTCTCGCCCTGTTTGAGCGCTGCACCATCTCTGCACAACTCACAGTAATCGCTCTGTAAGCACTTTATCATAAACGCTTGTTCTTTTGGTCTTTTTCTGCTTTCTTGTTGTTTTGTTGATCTGATCCCCCCCCCCTCCTCTCCCTGTAAAAAAAAAGAAAAATCCTGACACTCATTAAAAAAGAAAAAAAGGCAAAACATCAAGCGGAGAGAAGCAAGCACGTCTCTGCTCAACCTGCGGTCACAAAGCCGTCATCTAGAAGGAGACAAGCTTGTTAGCCACCGCCCCCCACCATCTACCTTTCTCTCACTTTCTTTATACTTTTTTATTCCTCGCATATCATCCCACATGAACATAATCAATTATGGATCAAATATAAGTCAGGCTTTAATTTAGTTCACCGTTACATCTTTCTTTAATTCTTACCCTCTTTAACAGGCTAAAGAACAAAAAGATCTGAAGGAAAAACACTGAGTAAAATTATATTTGTGATTACAAAAAAGGATGCAAGTTACATCTGAGGACATTGGATTTAAAGTCATTCATTCTAATAGCAGATCTAATAGCACACACATGGACACGAAAAAGGGATATATATCCATAGTTTTACCATATAAAATATGGATGTTGGGGCTATCATGAATAGTTGTTCTACAAGCACGACTAAGGTTTATAAATCCAAAATCACAGAGATCGTGTGAGTGTTGTGTATGGTACAATACTTATCTCCCTTTCAGTTCTCCAGCTGTTTTGGAATAGCCGGAGATAACACCATAACGTCAACCCATCTCATTCTCCTGCCATCCCTCCTCCCTCTTTTCATTCATCCTGCTATCCCCTCCATCAGTCTCTCATTCATAATTTATCAAGTAGGCTTTTTTTCTGCAGACACACTCAGAGTGTGGCAGTGCAAATATTCTCTCCTGTTACCCGTTAGCCTCTTCCTACACCAGCAGGAAACAACCATCAATACAGACAGGAAGTAAGAACAAGTACTGACCCTTAAATGACACCTTAGATTCTCTATCTGTCTTCCCTTCTTCTCTTTATTTTCGTTCTTCAAAAACGCACACTTACACAACAAGGTGAATCTGTCACTGAGGATTTTGTTTATTTTGGAAGCTAAAAACGCTCTCCTTCTCTCTGTCTCTCTCTTTACACCCTTCAGAAACACACACACACACACACAACCACAGGTGAGATTGTCCTAAGGTGTCACATATCCCTGAGCTGGATGGTTCTTTTGTACTGCATGTGCACTCGTGGTGTGGTATGATATTTCACATCTTAAAAAAATATATAAAAAATTGCAGGTAATGTAATATTAATGTAATATTACACAGAAGAGTTACTGTTATGTACAAGAGTAAATTTTTAAATATTATGATTTAATACTTTTTTGCTGAGCTTCAAAGAAGTACACGTATTTTCTTGTGCTGACTAAAATACTATAGTAGTATATGTAAAGTTACTGATTATAATTTTAACTGTAGTGTGTTATTTCATATTGCATTAAAAGTGAATATATTGTGAAATTTTCAACATTAAAGGAAGTGTAATATGTTTTTTAATATTATTTCTATTAAAACTGTATTGTATTTAAATATATTTTCTAAATACACATTTTAAATTACAATTTCGTATTTTGCAGACTATAAGTCACACTTTTTTTCATAGTTTGGCTGGTCCTGCGACTTAAAGTCAGGTGCGACTTATTTATCAATATTAATTTGACATTAACCAAGAGAAATGAACCAAGAGAAAACATTACCGTCTACAGCCACGAGAGGGCGCTCTATGCTGCACAGTGCTCCTGTAGTCTACCCCTGAAAAACTTAGGTGCGACTTATAGTCCGAAAAATATGGTAATGCGATTTTACTTTCAGTGTCCAAAAACGTCTCAGGTTATGTATGTAACCATGGTTGCCTGAGATGGGAACGAGACACCATAGACATGTATAGAAAGGCTAGATAGCTTACCGGCGCTGAGAGCCAATGGGACCCGACGACGTCACACGGCGGCCATCTTAGGACAGGACCGCTCATCCAGTTATAACATTAAAGTCTATTGTGCATGTAGTGCTGAAATAACTATATTTTGCTCAATTTTCAACCGATTTTCAAACGGCTTGGTGTGTCATAAACTTCAGGGATGCGGCTATTTAACTGCATACTTGTGAAAAATTATAGCCACGGAGTTTATTAAGAAAATAGTATATTAAGTAGACTAGACAGGTAAAGTACTAGGTATACCCATACACACACACAGTAATGATGTCAATATTTATAAGGTACATGAAACATGAAATAGTGCAATTTAGTTTATTACTAATATTTACATTATTAAATACATGTGTAAATTTATGTATAATATAAATCTGTCTCAAGTTGCCATTCTGTAAAATAAAGAGAAAAGAGATGGGTCTTTGTTTTTTGTTTTTTTACTTAGGTCTAAAGGCACACAATTAGAAAAAACTTACAAAAAAAATATACAAAATATACAAAAAAAAAAAAAAACATTAAGACACAATTGGACACAAAACTCTTTCCATCAATACAATATAATCAATACAGCTCCCTCCCTCTCCTCCTCTCATTTTCCACAAGCGTAATCAGAAGTTCTGTAAACAAAAAACCAACAAAGTAATCCAAATGTAAAGATGTTTTTAAGAAACCAAACCACTTGGAAATCATGTGTAACTCAAAGCTATGTTGAAACGAAAGACTAACCCTGCCTCTCCCACCAATTTACAATTGCTTTGTGACTCACTTACGACCTCTTCACTGCTAGCCAGCAAATAAATACAACCACATCCACAAAATGACATTTAGACAAAAGATTAGGTTGTCAAGAAACGTTGTTGGTCTCAGGAAACATGTTAATAATTGAAAATGTCGACTGTGGTATCACTTTAGAGTAGAGGGCAGGCACGAAACACACAGCTACGCTGCCATGTTAAGCGTTTCTCAAAACGTGAAGCTACAATTTTTACATCATAGCCACGTTAATAAGGTTTGTAATAAACCAAACCGTTTGTAAATCCGTCAAGAATTCAGCAAGTTACGAGCATTTTAGTTGGCGTATGTCACTCACCTTCCGTCCACAGCAGCAGGGAGCAGCAGCGCAGTCTCCTGACCTAAGATGGCCGCCAAGTGACGACACAGCTGACTCCGCCTTGAGCCATCTAGCCTTTCTATACATGTGTATGCGAGACACTGCATCCTCAAGGGACCTTGGCGTAACATGTGTCTGATGCATACATTCAAAACAACAACATGTTGGCCAGCGACAGCCTATGATGTAACTAGCGGACTGCAGAGTAGAGTTTAGGGTAGCAAAGTCACTCAATGCCTCAGCAAAGGAGGAGCTCCACTCAGTCACCAGAAGGAGGGACCCCTGGTCCTGGGATTGCAGAGCTGTACAGGGGACAGCATCCAGGAGGCATGAAGCCGAGAACAGGGCTATCATCCAGTTTGGATCCAGTATCGATAAATGAGGCCATCACCGTAATGAGTCCATAGCAAGGGTTCTGAGTCCAACAGATACACAACAGGCAAGTCTCAAAAACACTGCAAAGAAGGCTATAAGAAGGATTCACAAAACCACCAGCGAACAGATTTGAAATGGATCATACTCACACACCATGAAGTCAAAGTAAGTTAAGGGAAGTCGTGGCCTAATGGTTAGAGAGTCGGACTCCCAATCGAAAGGTTGTGAGTTCGAGTCCCGGGCCGGCAGGAATTGTGGGTGGGGGGAGTGCATGTACAGTGCTCTCTCCACCTTCAATACCACGACTTAGGTGCCCTTGAGCAAGGCATCGAACCCCCAACTGCTCCCCGGGCGCCGCAGCATAAATGGCTGCCCACTGCTCCGGGTGTGTGCTCACAGTGTGTGTGTGTGTTCACTGCTCTGTGTGTGTGCATTTCGGATGGGTAAAATGCAGAGCACAAATTCTGAGTATGGGTCACCATACTTGGCTGAATGTCACTTCACTAAGTAAGAAGAAGTCTCGGGTCTGGACCATCAGAAAGGTAGTTTATATGCTTAGACATAGAACCTAACCAAGAATACATTGTTCCACTAAGAGAGACTGTGATGCAAGCATATGAGGTTCCCACCTAACCATGTCAGGTTAATCGTGGTTACAGGGGAATTAGGAAGGGGAAGATGAGGGCAGATGTTAACCCCACCCACTCAACCCCAAAACCCCCTACCCCACCCCACCCACGAGGGAAGAGAGGATATGTTTCAAGTCTTACTCTGGTCCAGACGTGAGTGTTGAGAATGCCTCACCTGGATCACCTCCCTCAGATCTTGTTTACCTTCCTTTGACTCAGACCTGGACCTTCGTGGAATGAAGGTTCTGAAGGCCGCTGAGCATGCCTTCACCTCCCTAAACTTTTCAAACACCATTTCAACGGAGTTACTGAAAAGCTTTGAAGGCGAAACCAGAGCATCAAAGAGAAAGCCCTTCTTTTTCTTTCAGATATCTGCCAGGTTCACTCACAGATGTCTTTCCATTAAAACCATGGCCACCATCGAACTGCCCATAGCAGTGTGACCTGCTTAGTGGCATGGAGAGCAAGATCCGTGATGTGGTACAGCTCAGCTACCTCTTTAGGGGAAAGGCCCTGACCCTTATCCAGGTCTTTCAGCAGTTCAGCCTGGTACGCCTGAAGCACCGCGTTTGTGTGCAATGAAGCAACAGCCTGACCTGATGTTGCATATGCCCTGCCATTTAAGTGAGATGTAGAAGGGGCTTAGATGGCAAGGAGGGAGCCTTGAAAGAGGATGTCTAACCCACAGAGAGATAGCTAGTTAGCATCTCTTCTATAGGGGGCATCCTCTCATAGACACTTTCACGCATACCCTCAATTTTGGCATAACTCGTATACTGGAACCTATGGATGTGGGACGAAAACGGCCTCTTCCATACCTTCCCAAACTCCATATGGAAGACTCACTTGACCTGGGGGACTATGGTCAGAAAGAGAAAGCTTGTCGAGACGACCCTGCGGCACCACCTTCCTGACCCGCTTCCACTGCAAGTCGAGCCTTGCTATGGCGCGTTCCATGACCTCCAACAGCTGATCATATGCACGTCAGATTGAGAAGGCTCAGTCTCAACTTCTTTTCCCTCCTCATACATCTCCGCTCTTGCTGGGCAGAACCCAGCAGAGCACTAGCCACTGGATCAGATGATGTCAGGGAAATTGCATCATCATCATCCAGCGGCTCACCCTCGTCCGCGGCCGATGAGTGCAAGAGGTAAAAAAGCCCATCTTTAAACTCATTGGCCAGATCCACCTGCGATTCCCACCAGCTTATACTCCTCCATGCCTCGGCAGCAACGGGTCCTGAACCACAGGGAGCAGACGCTGCCCCTCCTTTCTCGAAAAGAGAGACAGATGAGTGGATTTTTTTCATGGAAAAACACTAGCAGTGGATGTAGATTGCCCCCTCTAGGACACTGTGTGCGTGCTTTTCGCCCCAAACAAACGACTCAAAGATTGTGTGTGTCATCAGGTGTCAAATAGTGAGGACACGGATCCACACACATCTTAAACATCTTGCTAGTGCTCACCATGACAAGGATGCAGGATCCATGCTTCAAACAAAAAAGTCACTGAAGTCGAAGAAGGGGATGACTTGTTCTTCCGGCGCCCTTTAATACAGTGGTTGCACCAGTAGTGATGTCATAGGCTTTCGCCGGCCAGCATGTTGTTGTTTTGAATGTATGGTTCAGACATGAGTCACATTAAGATTACTTACAACAGAACAGCAATGCATTTTATGGATGACCGTTTCGTGAACCTAGGAGAGGAGGTAATTCTGACTTTGCTGTGGCAATCTAGTGCTTCTCATCAGCTACTGGAAGTATGTTTTGTTATTAGTTTAAGTATTTGCTATTGAATGTTCAAATGCAGAGTTTTGCGCATCGCTTGTGTGTGTGGTGCACTCGTGCATGTGTGTGTGTGTGTGTGGGAGAGAGAAGGAGAGAGAGAGAGAGACATCACAGTGGAGTCAGCTGTCTTAACCATCCGTGGCTTGTATACTGCAAACACATACGAGCTTCACCACTGTGTCTGTCACGCCACCATGTTCCCCTTTCGGGCTTGAATTGATTGTAAATCTAAGGACACTATTAACTGTCTTTACATTTATTTTGAAAGATGAAGCTCGTGATTATGGAAAGGGGCATAACATTTCCGATGAGTGCTTGCGGTGTTCAGTCAATCACAATGCAGTGGGTCAGTTGGCCAATCAGAGCAGACTGCACTTGTCGGAAGGAGAGACTTTGTAGAAAACGATACGTTTGAGAGAGGCGGGGCATAGAAGACCTACAATGATGTACAGTATTTGAAAAATATAATGTGTTTTTGAACATTAAAGCATGTCAACATATTTTATTACACCAAATACACAAAATAATGATCTTTATAAAAGCATCATATGTTCCCTTTAAAGAATTTAGAATTGAAGATTGTATTTCAGTTTTGAAATAAATCAATTGTTTATCTTGTTGATCATGCTTACAATGTGACTATATTAAAACATAGCACAGCTTCTCATACCTAATTTCTTAGATGATGTACATTGTTTAAACCACAATGATTTTCAGACACATGTTCAAACACAAGGTAACAAACACAAGGCAATACATGTGTATTTATCACTCTGTGCTTCTGTGCTGTGTATCGACCTACTCATTGTCGAAATCATACTCTAGATTTAATACTGTCACATGGATTTGATGTTGATAGTGTTGAAATTATTCAGCCAAGTGATGATATCTCAGATCATTATTTAGTTCTGTGCAAACTTCATATAGCCAAAATTGTAAATTCTACTTCTTGTTACAAGTATGGAAGAACCATCACTTCTACCACAAAAGACTGCTTTTTAAGTTATCTTCCTGATGTATCCAAATTTCCAGCATTTCCAAAACAACTTGATGATGTAACAGAAACTATGGACTCTTTCTTTTCTAGCACTTTAAATGCAGTTGCTCCTTTACGCTTAAGGAAGGTTAAGGAAAACAGTTTGACACCATGGTATAATGAGCATACTCGCACCCTAAAGAGAGCAGCCCGAAAAAATGGAGCGCAGCTGGAGGAAAACAAAACTAGAGGTATTTCGTATTGCTTGGCGGGAAAGTAACCTATCCTACAGAAAAGCATTAAAAACTGGTAGATCCGATTACTTTTCTTCTCTTTTAGAATATACATATTCAATACAGTGGCTAAATTAATGAAAAATAAAGCCTCAACAAGTGTTGACATTTCCCAGCACCACAGCAGTAATGACTTTATGAACTACTTTACTTCTAAAATCGATGCTATTAGAGATAAAATTGCAACCATTCAGCCGTCAGCTACAGTATCACATCAGACAGTGCACTATAGACCCCCTGAGGAAGAGTTCCACTCATTCTCTACTATAGGAGAGGAAGAATTGTATAAACTTGTTAAATCATCTAAACCAACAACATGTATGTTAGACCCTATACCATCTAAGCTCCTAAAAGAGGTGCTTCCAGAAGTCATAGATCCTCTTCTGACTATTATTAATTCCTCATTGTCATTAGGATATGTCCCCAAAACCTTCAAACTGGCTGTTATTAAGCCTCTCATCAAAAAACCACAACTTGACCCCAAAGAACTAGTTAATTATAGACCAATCTCGAATCTCCCTTTTCTGTCCAAGATACTAGAAAAGGTGGTATCCTCACAATTATATTCCTTCTTAGAGAAAAATGGTATATGTGAGGATTTCCAGTCAGGATTTAGACCGTATCATAGTACTGAGACTGCTCTCCTTAGAGTTACAAATGATCTGCTCTTATCATCTGATCGTGGGTGTATCTCTCTATTAGTTTTATTGGATCTTAGTGCTGCGTTTGACACAATTGACCACAACATTCTTTTGCATAGACTTGAACACTTTGTTGGAAGTGCACATCAATGGAAGTGCATTAGCATGGTTTAAATCATACTTATATGACCGCCATCAGTTCGTAGCGTGAATGAAGATGTATCATATCGATCACAAGTGCAGTATGGAGTACCTCAAGGCTCAGTACCAAGGCCGCTACTCTTCACGCTTTATATGTTACCCTTGGGAGATATCATCAGGAAACATGGTGTTAGCTTTCACTGGTATGCTGATGATACTCAGCTCTATATTTCTTTGCGGCCCGGTGAAACACACCAATTTGAAAAACTAATGGAATGCATAGTCGATATAAAAAACTGGATGACGAGTAATTTCTTACTGCTAAATTCTGAAAAACAGACGTGTTAATTATAGGACCTAAAAACTCTGCTTGTAATAACCTAGAACACTGTCTAAGACTTGATGGTTGCTCTGTCAATTCTTCGTCATCAGTTAGGAACCTAGGTGTGCTATTTGATCTCAATCTTTCCTTAGAAAGCCACGTTTCTAGCATTTGTAAAACTGCATTTTTCCATCTCAAAAATATATCTAAATTATGGCCTATGCTCTCAATGTCAAATGCAGAAATGTTAATCCATGCATTTATGACCTCAAGGTTAGATTATTGTAATGCTTTATTGGGTGGTTGTTCTGCACGCTTAGTAAACAAACTACAGCTAGTCCAAAATGCAGCAGTAAGAGTTCTTACTAGAACCAGGAAGTATGACCATATTAGCCCGGTCCTGTCAACACTGCACTGGCTCCCTATCAAACATCGTATAGATTTTAAAATATTGCTTATTACTTATAAAGCCCTGAATGGTTTTTCACCTCAGTATTTGAATGAGCTCGTTTTACATTATAATCCTCTACGTCCGCTACGTTCTCAAAACTCAGGCAATTTGATAATACCTAGAATATCAAAATCAACTGCGGGCGGCATATTGGCACCTAAACTCTGGAATAACCTACCTAACATTGTTCAGGAGGCAGACACACTCTTGCAGTTTAAATCTACAACCCGAATTCCGGAAAAGTTGGGACGTTTTTTAAATTTTAATAAAATGAAAACTAAAGGAATTTCAAATCACATGAGCCAATATTTTATTCACAATAGAACATAGATAAAGTAGCAAATGTTTAAACTGAGAAATTTTACACTTTTATCCACTTAATTAGCTCATTTAAAATTTAATGCCTGCTACAGGTCTCAAAAAAGTTGGCACAGGGGCAACAAATGGCTAAAAAAGCAAGCAGTTTTGAAAAGATTCAGTTGGGAGAACATCTAGTGATTAATTAAGTTAATTGATATCAGGTCTGTAACATGATTAGCTATAAAAGCTTTGTCTTAGAGAAGCAGAGTCTCTCAGAAGTAAAGATGGGCAGAGGCTCTCCAATCTGTGAAAGACTGCGTAAAATTTTTTTTGAAAACTTTAAAAACAATGTTCCTCAACGTCAAATTGCAAAGGCTTTGCAAATCTCATCATCTACAGTGCATAACATCATCAAAAGATTCAGAGAAACTGGAGAAATCTCTGTGCGTAAGGGACAAGGCCGGAGACCTTTATTGGATGCCCGTGGTCTTCGGGCTCTCAGACGACACTGCATCACTCATCGGCATGATTGTGTCAATGACATTACTAAATGGGCCCAGGAATACTTTCAGAAACCACTGTCGGTAAACACAATCCGCCGTGCCATCAGCAGATGCCAACTAAAGCTCTATCATGCAAAAAGGAAGCCATATGTGAACATGGTCCAGAAGCGCCGTCGTGTCCTGTGGGCCAAGGCTCATTTAAAATGGACTATTTCAAAGTGGAATAGTGTTTTATGGTCAGACGAGTCCAAATTTGACATTCTTGTTGGAAATCACGGACGCCGTGTCCTCCGGGCTAAAGAGGAGGGAGACCTTCCAGCATGTTATCAGCGTTCAGTTCAAAAGCCAGCATCTCTGATGGTATGGGGGTGCATAAGTGCATACGGTATGGGCAGCTTGCATGTTTTGGAAGGCTCTGTGAATGCTGAAAGGTATATAAAGGTTTTAGAGCAACATATGCTTCCCTCCAAACAACGTCTATTTCAGGGAAGGCCTTGTTTATTTCAGCAGGACAATGCAAAACCACATACTGCAGCTATAACAACAGCATGGCTTCGTCGTAGAAGAGTCCGGGTGCTAACCTGGCCAGCTTGCAGTCCAGATCTTTCACCTATAGAGAACATTTGGCGCATCATTAAACGAAAAATACGTCAAAGACGACCACGAACTCTTCAGCAGCTGGAAATCTATATAAGGCAAGAATGGGACCAAATTCCAACAGCAAAACTCCAGCAACTCATAGCCTCAATGCCCAGACGTCTTCAAACTGTTTTGAAAAGAAAAGGAGATGCTACACCATGGTAAACATGCCCCGTCCCAACTATTTTGAGACCTGTAGCAGAAATCAAAATTGAAATGAGCTCATTTTGTGCATAAAATTGTAAACTTTCTCAGTTTAAACATTTGCTATGTTATCTATGTTCTATTGTGAATAAAATATTGGCTCATGTGATTTGAAAGTCTTTTAGTTTTCATTTTATTAAAATTTAAAAAACGTCCCAACTTTTCCGGAATTCGGGTTGTAGATTAAAGACCCATCTCTTTAACCTGGTTTACACATAACATACTAATATGCTTTTAATATCCAAATCCTTTAAAGAATTTTTAGGCTGCATTAATTAGGTTAACCGGAACCGGAAACACTTCCCATAACACCCTATGTACTTGCTACATCATTAGAAGAATGGCATCTATGCTAATATTTGTCTGTTTCTCTCTTATTCCGAGGTCACCGTAGCCACCAGATCCAGTCTGTATCCAGATCAGAGGGTCACTGCAGTCACCCGGATCCAGTACGTATCCAGACCAGATGGTGGATCAGCACCTAGAAAGGACCTCTACTGCCCTGAAAGACAGCCGAGACCAGGACAACTAGAGCCCCAGATACAGATCCCCTGTAAAGACCTTGTCTCAGAGGACCACAGGAAACAGATGATTCTTTTGCACAATCTGACTTAGCTGCAGCCTGGAATTGAACTACTGGTTTCGTCTGGTCAGAGGAGAACTGGCCCCCCAACTGAGCCTGGTTTCTCCCAAGGTTTTTTTCTCCATTCAGTCACCGATGGAGTTTGGGTTCCTTGCCGCTGTCGCCTCTGGCTTGCTTAGTTGGGGTCACTTCATCTACAGCGATATCGTTGACTTGATTGCAAATAAATGCACAGACACTATTTAACTGAACAGAGATGACATCACTGAATTCAATGATGAACTGCCTTTAACTATCATTTTGCATTATTGACACACTGTTTTCATAATGAATGTTGTTCAGTTGCTTTGACGCAATGTATTTTGTTTAAAGCGCTATATAAATAAAGGTGACTTGACTATCTGTGTTAGCTAGAGTTTTGTTTTAATTAAGTTTAGTAGCGTGACACACTAAGATTTTTAGTGTGTTACCACTTACGGTACAGCTGCGACAAATCCTATCTTATGCACAGTGGTTGCAACAGGCCCCTGTTCCCCACAGAAGCGGCTAACAGAGCATCATCCCTGTGGGGGTCGTTAAAGAACAATACCAAGAGCTAATGTGTGTGTGGGTCTACGATCTGTGGTGATTACTGCTTTCCGGTGGTTAAAGAGAGAGAGCAAGGGACTAATATTTATTTACCTTGCTCTCAGTCAGTACTGTCAGTACCAGGGGGGAAGGACAGAGGGAGGCTCATCAATTAGCCCTTATGTCCTCAGGGATGAGCGGTGACACAGAGGAGTTGCCATAAATATACATCAAGAGAGAATAATGTATGAATGCTGAGAATGTGTGGTACACAAATACATACACTCTACCGATCAAAGGATTGAGTTCAGTCCTTTTTTTTTTTTAAAGAAATTAATACTTATATTCAGCAATGACACATTGATCTCAAGTGACAGTAAATACATTTATTTTTCATCAAATAATGCAGAACATATATGTGATCAAAAATATTAATCAGCTCAAAAGGTTTCAACATTGATAATACTTGTGACCCTTCACCGCAAAACCAGTAATAAGGGTCAATTTTTTTTAAATTGAGATTTTTACATCTGAAAGTACACATACACACACACACACACACACACACACACACACACACACACACACACACACATATAAATATATATATATATAGAGAGAGAGAGAGAGAGAGAATATATACATACATTTCTTACAGACCCCAAAGTTTGTGTGTTAGTGTACATGTCGGTCTCTCTCCATTTCTTGATTTCTCTATTAAGTAATAAACTGTAATTTTTGTCTATAATTATTAACATTACTTTTAGAGTATTACATTAGATGTGTCATAAAAAATATTGTTTATAAAGTGGAGGCTCGCTCGGGTAAGTGCTGCAATTTGGCCACAGACTCTGGAAGAGTATCAGAATGAGGTTTTTTTAATAACGGAGGAAATCTGTTTTAGTGTAATGATTAACTTTAGGGCAAATCTAGTTCACCAGCTAAACAAGAGTTACAGAGGGTTTTCTCATTGGCAGTATCTCAATTTACTCTCTTTCTCTCTGTACTGTGAGTATCATCCTTTATCTATTTCCCTTTTCTGTCTCTCTGACCTCAACTTGCTGCGGCATCCCAGAGGAGCATTTTCTGGAAGCGAGTTGCATGTCTTTCACCCATAAACGAACGGCTACAAAGATGCTGTCTCAGCATGGGCTGCCCCACAGCAAAAATCTAAATATCAATAACCTCTTATAGCATTAAGGAAAATGCCTAAATCTTACGTTCTCTTTTTTCTCCTCTGTCTTTTTGCCAATATCACTCAACCACTTACACTTGGCATGAGCCCTGCTGGAGATTTTACGTACACATTAGACAGCCGCTCCTCTCTCTCTCTTCTTTTTATCTGTGCAGGTCCATTTATTTGTACATGAAGTGTGGCTGGATAGGCTCTGGTATTGTAGCTTTAGTCTTACAGAGAGAATGAAAACATACCTCTGCCTCTGACATGTTATTATCCCAGTTAATATTGTTTAAAAATCGAAATTGAACACATAAGCCTGGGTTTGATTTTTATAGTGACAATTTCAACTTAGTCCAACAATACAGGTTCAGTTGTACACATGCAAATAAATCATTCATTTAAATATACAGTATATATATATATTATATATATATATTACTCTCTGTATATACATGATTGAAACTGAAAAAGTGATATATATAGTATCATATGTTTTTTATGTTAAAGCCCCCATCCACATTTGAACAATTAATAGCTTACCTGGGTAAGGTGATTGTAAAGCAAACGATACTTCTCATAGTTGCTTCTTGCTGTTTCAGCTGATATTTCCTCCGCACTGGCGCCTGTCATTTCAGAGAATAGTGCAATGACAAATTTATAGAGCATTTGAGGTGTCGCATGCTGGACAGCATCTGTGATAAATGTTCAGTTGATTTATAAAGTGAAATAAAATACTTGCATTGTACAAATTAAAACATGACACATGTTATATTCAGGAATACTTAGGATACAGTACAGTACAATATAAAACACAACCGTGGGTGCTTGAATTTTATTAGATTTTCATAACATTTAATGTTACTACATGTTATTACATTGAAGTAAGATTGTTACCACATTTTGATTATTAATCCCAACATTTTTTTTATTATTATTATTCTAATAAAATGCAGTGATGAATCGCAAGCAATAAGACAGAAGCATGCATCAAGAAAGTAAATCAGGTCTGTTTAGATGTCATATTGAATTTAAGAGAGAGGACATATGTGATCTGATAAGAAAAACTCAGAAGAGATGTATGAGACTGATGAAGAGTAAGAGTAGGAGACCCAGGGTGAATGGTGGTAAAGCTGAATGATTGCTTGGTGTGAATTATTATTGATGATGCAGGCAATGTGAATTATTAACGAGAGAGGAAAAGCATCTCTGAATGTGTCTTTGACATTGGATACTGACAGAGATCGATGCCGGGGCCAGGAGAGAGAGTAGAGGAGAGGATGGACAGCGCAAAAGTGGTGGGTAAATCCTGAACCCTGACATGAGAGGCACAGAGAAAGAGATATCATGTTTTGTCAACCTCCTAAATATTGTTCTGACTCCTGAGCTTTAAAAGTATTTTAAATAAATAAAAAATAACACAGAATTCATTCAATTTATTAAGAAGTTTTAGGGCAGGTTCAGTTACATGGCGTGTGTGTGTGGTTTTTGAATGCAGATCAGCACATCTAAATCTGTTTGTACCAGAGATCTGCCTGTATTTATTTGAGAGCATGTGTGTCTTTGCGTGTATGTCTATGGTTTTGCTATCCAGGTGCACATCTGTCCTCAGGGTCAGAGGGTCAAAGCGAAGGGAAAGATCCTCTGGGACAGTCTGCCACTGCCATTCAGCTATCCTGCCTCTTCTTTCCACCCTTTCCCTCTCTTTTCTGTCCACTCCATCCCCCGCCTGAGGACTGCTGTCATCCGGCGTGACACTAAGAGGGGACAGGGATCGCTTCCAATCACCCTCCATCAGCTTTTATTGCCATGATGACAAGCAGACAGGTTGATGGCGGTAAGCTGTCACCTCAGATTATCTGCACACTGGAAACTGATGCTCTTCTAATGTCCAGAGAACATTAGAAATCCCAAATATATGTGTTCTCTCAATGTCCGTACAAGCCACTGACTAGACAGGAGTGATGTTGTGAAGTAGGACTTTTTCAGAAATAAGGATTTCACTGAAGGTTTTTTTTTTTTTTTTACTACACACACACGTTTGTTATACATATATATCCACTTTTATTGGAAACGAGCAGCTCAGGTATTCTGCTAAACATCTCCTTTTGATCTCCACAGAAGACAGGTCTTCAATTTTTTTTTTTCGAAGATGCAGATAAAATTGCTTTTTCAGTCTTTCTTCTTCAAAAATTTACTAGCTATTTCTGAGTGAAATTTGTTCCTACATTTAATTTTTTCAGTGTACGTATTTAGAACATTATGAGAGTGTTTAAATGTTGACACAATTGAAATTTCAGCTGTACTATCCCTTTAAGGGTCCATTCGCACTGTACAGGGGTGGGGGGGTGGGGTTTAAAAGCTGTCTTCATACAAGATATGATCCACTGAGTGGCCGTATGAAAACCATAAAAGAGCCTTTCTCTATTTGATGTGTCTTTACTGACATGCCCATAAAAATGACCTTATGACATGTTAGGGTTCGACATCCTCCAATAACATGCACTGACACACACACACCAATACACAAAACCCATTGCACAGTGTGTACGTGCAGGGCAGGAGGGTTAATAGTCTGTCTTTCTTTATAGCACATTACAGGCTGGACACTCTGTTAGCAGTGATGTGGAGGTCAATCGTACTTGTCCCCTCACATTACAGCCACAGGGTGACAGAAAGAGACAAACACACTCTCACACTATTAGAGTGGAAGAGTCTGCCCCGTGTCTCCTTCTGATGGGGGAATCACTCACAAGGGGAAACCCTCAACACCAGTTCAGTCACAGGCGTTAGATGTGTCTGTGCTGGATTAGGAGTTACACTGAGAGAGATTGAATTCACAAGACACAGAAAATACTGATGAGCAGCACTTTTTATTTGCTCCTGACATGTCATATTGTCTATGTATACAATAACAGAAAGATAGATTTGGACAATAACAAAAATATATATTTATTTGTATAGTGCTTTTCATAAAAGCAGCTTTATATACTACAGTGCCTTCTTACCCTCTAATGCACCCTCTAATAATATTTTTATATAGTATATCAAGCCTCATGATGTTTATGAAAAAAAATAAAAGAATAATAATAAAAAAAGTAAAAAAAAAAATGTAAACCTGCATGCAAAGCTTAAGCAAACACAAAACATAACAAAACAATTATGTGTGTGTGTGAGTGTGTGTGTGTGTGTGTGATAGAGAGAATGTGGCTGTGAACCTGCAAAAGATTTCAACAAATGACAAACAAAATTGAAGAAAGACCAGAATACATACATACATACATACATAGACAGACAGACAGACAAGTAGATAGATAGACAAACAAATTAACAAGCAAGCAGGAGTGGTTATCATAAACCTAACCTGCAAAAAGATTACCATGAACCAGAAATCACAAAATTAGAGAAGACCAGAAAAAAAAAGTTTGCCCCCTGACAAACTTTTAAGTGTCATTCCAGAACAGCGTTTAGTGTGTCCTAAATAGAGGTTTGCCTCTGTCAATCTGTACACCCAAGAGACTATGAGCATCAAATAGAGTGAGAGAGTTTGACAGTGTGGGGGACAGTTTGACTTCATTCTGTTCAATGATCCCAACATAAGTGACATTGTCAGGCAACGTAACAACTCTTTTCTTACAGAATGTCTGTCTGTAACCATTTGTTTACATACATCATACAGGCAAAGTGACTTTGTATGAGAGAGACAATGAAAAAATTAAAAAATGAGTAATAGAATGTAATCTTCTGATACATCTCATCCTCATGTCATTGGCCTCATCCATAGTGACCTCTGTTTGATTAGAAATCCCTCGCTAAGACCCTGATGGATTGTTCTTAGTTTAGAGGCACTTTGCATATGCACCATTTCCCATGTTTATGATGCATAAAGGCGGAGCCTTCCTTCACTCCCTCCCTTAAGTCAGCCATCAAGCCCCGCCCTCAACCATAAAGCCAAGCTTAATCCCTATCCCCCTTCTCCCGCCTGGCTGCCTCCATCCATAACCATGGAAATCTTACCGTGGCAATGGACTGCTCTATTACATTTGACATGGGGAGTGGGATGCTTGGGAACCATCGCGCCATTGTCTTCCAAAGCCCCCATAAAGAGCATTTAAGGAGCCTGGGCAACACATCTCTCAGTATGAGTTATCCAGCAATGACTAGAAATGCACATGGAGCTACACAGGTGCATGTTCATGGATTTATAGTGGTAACTATCAGATTGACAGGTTTAAATTAAAAGATTTGTTACAATAATCTTGTGATATTGTTTTTTTTTTTTTTTTTGAAAAAATGATTTATTTATTTATTGATTGATTTGAAAACATTTCAGTTCAGAACAAAAGATCTATGATTTTTCAAACAGAAAATAACATCTATAATTTTTACATGACATTTTGCAAACAGGAAAGAGGCACTGAAAATAATCATATTTGTTTGTTTGTCTTTTAAGTATATTATCAAGTAATAACATCAAAATAATATCAATGTAATAGTGTTCCTGTAGCTCAATTAGTAGAGCGTTGCGCTATCAAGCACAAGGTTGGGGGTTTGATTCCTTTGGAACACATGATAGGTAAAAACTGATAGCCTGAAAGCACTGTAAGTCGCTTTGGATAAAAGCGTCTGCTAAATGCATTAATTTATCAAGAATCTTTTAAAGGACATTTTCAAATATGAAAAAAAAAAAAAATTGAAAAGAAATGTCATTAATATTGCTCTTTTATTATTGTTTTATTTATTTATATACTTTTTTATATATACTAGGTGCATCCATAATTAGATTTTCTTATTTAATTATTTTTATTCTTTTTTTTACATAAGAACATATAGAACATAAGGTCTATGATTTTTTTAAATAGAGTAAATGACATCAAGAATTTTTACATGACATTTTGTTTTACAAACAATAAAAAAACTATTCAGTCAACAGTATATATATATAACAAGAATTTTAAAACAAAAATTAAACATACAATGTGCAAATGATTACTAAATTCATGTGGACAATAATCTTCATAAATTATATCTCCTTTTTTAATCTCTACATGAAATATCACAAGTGGAGAACAATTAAGGTTGCAATTAAACTTTTATAGGCAACACGTGAGAATGAAATTAGGGAAGAAGTTGTCCCATTACAATATTTTTTTAGTGTGAATTATTTTTAAATCACTATGCAGTTCACAGGTAAAGCTATAGTTGTCCTAAGGCAAAACTGAGCATATCTGATCAAGGGAAATCTGATGTAATCTATCAAATAAGAAAACAGAAAATAACTGCATCTGATAACTCACTGATATTGATCAATAATAAGGCAGAGAGACAAGGTACGTTACATTCTTGCTTTTATCTCTTTGGCAAGATTCAGAAACTTTTTCTCTTCTTCCATGTCACCTATCCTCTTCATCTCTTTTCTTTTTTTATGCTCTCCCTCTCTCTACCTCTGTATCGACTAGCCATCAAATCTCCCATCCTCACAGCAGGCCATTTCTCCTTGTCTCAGCATTCTACACCTCCCCCTCCATTACAGCTCATAATCTCATCTGAAAAGGCAAATGACCCTATGAGAGAGAGAGTGAGATGGTTGTGACAGGAAGCATGTATGAAAAATAGAGCACATAGCGTGGAGGTACAAAAGGGGAGTAAAGGGGAGCAGATCTTGAATATGCCTGGCTGTGGAGAGGTGAGCAGATGCGAAAAAAGAGTGAAGAATTAGGATGGGGCAGGGAAATTGACCATGATATTATGTAGTAAATGCATTATTTTTGGAAACCACACATTACACTGTTTTATGCACTGAGGAATGAGCAAATATGTGACTTAAAATAACCCTATTTCATGACTATTTGACCTCTTATTGACTCTGATTGCCACTTGGTCACTCTTATGCTAATCTGACATATAGGTATTAGGAGAACTGTGTGAAGAGTTTTGCAAAAGTGACCTAAGTATTGAGAAATGTGTCCTAGCGTCTGTAAAAAACTGTAATTAAAACATTCATTTTCAGATACCAGCCAATTATTTTAATTGGCCTATTTATTTATTCACCTATTTATTTTCCTTTTTTTATTTATTTATTTATTTATGTATTGGAGAATATATAGGACAAGTATTGGTGTCAAAAATGGTGAATATTTTCTGTTGAATTTCTGAATATGTTGTTTAGCTGTTTCAGAATAAGTGGTTAATATAGTGAATCCTGGCTCAATTAATACTTTCATAAAGGCCCCTTAAAAATTTCATTTTGTCCATAGAAAAAAGTAGCTAAATGTAGTTAGCAAGCTAATGTCAGCTAGCAAGCAAAGTTTTTCCTTCTGTCCTGTAATAATATTCAGTGAGCAATGTCTGATAGTATATATTTTAGTAAATACCTGTACTAACTGAGCACCTAAACAGGGTTTTTTTTTTGTTTTTTTTGTTTTTTTAGTTGGAAGGAACCATGGACAAATTAAAGGGTTAGTTCACCCAAAAATGGAAATTCTGTAATTAATTATTCACTCTCATGTCTTTTTCACAGCCGTAAGACCTTCGTTCATCTTCAGAACACAAATTGAGATATTTTAGATTGAATCTGAGAGCTGTCTGTCCCTCCATGGGTAGCAATGCAACTTACAAGTTAAAAACCAAGATAGGTAGAAAATACTATTATGACTTGATGTTAACTTCAGTTTTAAAAAGTCACCTTTATGTGCTTTGTTTGCATAGAAAAAAAAAACTTAATTTATGAAAATATTGATCTGCATTGTGTGTTCACCAGAACATCACAACACATTTGTTGCATGACTGAGCGTAGAGGGACAGAAAGCTCTCGTATTTCATCAAAAATATCTCAATTTGTGTTCTGAAGATGAACACTTTCTTTCAAGAAATGGAACGACGTGAGTAATTAACAACAGAATTTCCATTTTTGGGTGAACTATCCCTTTAAAACTCCACTTATGGATCCAACATGTCATATGATTCAATTGCATCTAGCCAAAAACTGTTAGGCTGTAGTTGGCAGTATTACAGTAAGAAGGATATCGTATTATCTGAGAACAAAATTACCTACTTGATTAAGCATTTTAAGTATTTCAAATACAAAATACTGTCTCTCAAAGTACTTATTTACAAATTACATTTATTTTTTTATTTTTTTGTCCAGCAAAATACAAATAACAAAATTCTTAAAATTAACAAGTTAAATACATATTTTAAATACATTTAATTAAAATACTGCCCATCTCTGAACACACATAAGATGCTGCCTAAGTAGTCAGCTTACTATGGAGAGCACCTGAACTTGTGTGAGCAGCTGAGAGGGAAAAGGAAAGGGGATAGGAACATTACACAGATATTACCTACTCCTTAGCCTCTTGTCCCTTCGTCCCCTGACAGTGAGATCAGCCTGATGTTTGACAGCCCACCAGAGATCACACTGCTCCAATAACAGCGTAATTAATCCTGATGCTCCAACACACACATCCCTGCCTACTACGTGACAGTCCACTTGAGATTACACAGCTTGAATAACAGAGTAATTAATTTTGACCCAAAACACACACACACACACACACACACACACAGGAACATGCACGCAGACGTCCATGCAAAGCACTTGCTCGCTGTTTGGCAGCCCACTTGAGATCCCACGGTTCAATATCATAGTAATTAATCCATCGACCGGAGACACAGTGGGGTGATCAACTGGAATCAAAGATTGTCTTAACCTTTGATCCCCGCGCTTCAGACGCCATCGATAGGGAGGTGGGTGTGCCTGCAGTCCGACCTTCCTCCTTCATCTCCCGCTCTCTTCATCTCTCTCCTGCTCTTACTGCCTGTGACACTCTGATCAATTCCCCATCAAATCTTAATGCAGCGGTTTAACTCAAGTGTGGCATCTTAATTAGGATGCCACACGATAACTGCGCACTGTCAGGGTCATTGACTCTGCCTGCCACCGACCAATGACTCTCATCGACAGGCTGCTAGCCCACCGAACGAGAGCGAGGGAGAGACAGGGCCAGGAATGATGAGACAAGGAGACAAAGAAGTATAAAGCATAGACAGGGATTCAGGATCCAAGAGACAGCCTAATGGAAAGAAGAAAATTGTAGATATCATGCTGGAAGTATATATATATATAAAAAAAAAAAAAAAAAGATGGCTTTGTAGGTCAAAATGTCAACTAAAAATGATAAACCAAGTTGTTCATACTTTGACCAAAAAAAACCGAATGCATTTGCTGATCACATACACCCATATGACTTTCTCTATTCTTGAGAACACAAAAGAAGAAATTTTAAAGAATGTTTTGATTGCAGTTACAATGAATGGAAACAGATGCTTTCAAACTTCAAAAATAATGCAGACTCCCTACAATAGAATTACTAAATATCATAAAAGTTGTCAATATGACTTGTATGGTATATGTTTCCATGCTTCTGAAGCCATGACAGTTTTGTGTGAAGAAATGTACACAAACAATCAGGGTCAGTAAGATTTTTAAATGTTTTTGAAAGTTTCTTATAGCCACTAAGGCAGCATTTATTTAATAAAAAAATACAGAAAATATATAAAAACAAAATCAGGTTAAAATATTATTACAGTTTAAAATAGCTGTTATAGATAGATAGATAGATAGATAGATAGATAGATAGATAGATAGATAGATAGATAGATAGATAGATAGATAGATAGATAGATAGATAGATAGATAGATAGATAGATAGATAGATAGATAGATAGATAGAACGCACATAAATAAGCAAATAAGACAGGAATAAGACAAAAGCCAGAAGGAACCTCAGGGAGATACAAGGATCAATAAAGGAGACACAGTGTGTGGTAAAGAGGACAAAGTGAAGCGTTTGATTTGAAATCTATCTTGCTGTCCACCCCAATGGATCATGAGAGGAATTCTCTTTTCCAGATCAAGCAGTGATTTGCTTACTGCTGGTTTGTGTTGGTGAGCTGGCAGAGAGAGAGAGAGAGAGAGAGAGAGAGAGAGAGAGAGAGAGAGAGAGAGAGTGAAGGATGGATGGATGGATGGAGTGGGAGAGTTTTCTTCTTTTTTATGTGACAAATAAAGAAATCAATAAATCATTGCTGGCTTTGACAAGTGGTGGCAAGGCAGGCCATTTATCATTGAGTATTTATGAAGTTGTTGCCAGTACCCCTGCCCTCCTCCTCCCTCTGAAATATTTAAACATGTGCAGGACAGCACCGGTCTACTGGGCTGCAGCGAGAGGAGCGATAGAGAGAGAAAGAGAGAGTGAAAGAGAGAGAGGTGGTAGATATTCAGGCACGTTAAACAGCCTGCAGCTTTTTCCTCCAGGGCTCCCTAACGCACATTACACACTTCACACACACATGGGCCACTGCCGTCTGAATGCCCCCTTGAGTAGTGCTCAGGTCTTTAAAGGCTGTGGAACGTATTGCTGTGATCCCTCGCTCTCTATTTGACCCCAGGGAAGAAGAGAATAACCACATAGTCAAGAGTGTCAAGCTGAATACCTGGAGGGATGTGTGAGTCTGGTCATCCCTCACTGAAGCCTCTCTCTGAGGTGGAGGGCTTCTAAAAAAATAACTGTATCAGTTAAAGTAGGAGGATAATTCAGAAAGGCCACATATACACACAGAGTTTATTTATTCACTAAGGTGACATACAAAAGTAAAGAACCAAAATAAAAAAGCAGTTGTTACCATGTACCAGGATGCCACTCTTTAGACAGTGACAACCTGGCTGAAGTATCAAACGATAAAATCACAGAAATAAAATAATTTATGTCTTAATTTTGCAGAATTTGATATGCATCTAGTGTGGAGAAAACCCATGTTTAAAGTTCACAACCACAAAATATTAAAATGTTTTATCACTATGCCAATAGGAGTGAAAAGTTTGGGGTTGGTAGGATTTTTATAAATGTTTTTGAAAGGAGCCTTTTATGCTCATCAAGGCTGCATTTATTTGACTAATACAAAACAGTATTGTGAAATATTTTTGCAATTGAACTGTTTTCTATTTTAACATATTTGAAAATATAATTTATACCATGATGGAATTGCTGAATTTTCACCAGTCATTAGTCCAGTCTTAGGTGCAACATTAAATTATTAATGGTGTTCTTTCTTTCTTTCTTTCTTTCTTTCTTTCTTTCTTTCTTTCTTTCTTTCTTTCTTTCTTTCTTTCTTTCAAAAAAACCTTACATAAAACTTTTGAATATGCATATAGCGATAAGTCAACATATTTATTTTTATTTAAGTTAATGCAGAGAAAATACAAACATAGAGCATTCTCTTTTCATAAACATTATTTTTCATTTCCCATTAAACTAACCTCCATGCTGAAGAGAACATATTTAACATAACATTGTTCCATTATCAGAATATATATTTAATCCTATAATATTTGTGTTAAATATATTCTCTGTAGCATGAAGGATTACATAAAATCAGTTTAATAGGAAGTGAAAAAAGGAAAATGTTTATGAATTTCACTCTAAGCATCATTTCTAATGTTGCTGATACTAAGGCGTTGCTGCAGATATTGACCTATTTATGAAATATGAAAACAATTCACAATATAATTAATATTCCTGGGGAAATGAAATTGGGGTTAAATGACCTACTATTAAGGATGAGACTATCTATCGTTGCTCAAAAATGATGTAAATCAATGAGTGACCAAAAGTTAAACACTGAAAGGTAAACTCCAATTAAGAATTATGAATTACCATGTGATGGTGCAGTGTGTTAAATAAGTTCAGTTAAAAGCATCATAATGATCTGTATTTGAAACACTGGTAGATTGCTGATAGTTAATCTTTTATTCATATTCAGGAAATAATTTACTAATTAGTTGTTATCAAAGATAGAGGGTTACCATAGGAACATTTCAAACCATTCAGTTTAGTTGTAGTTAATCCTTATTATCCTTGGTTTATTCAGATTATGGTGTGTAACCAGTTTAGTGTGTGTGTGTGTGTGTGTGTGTGTGTGTGTGTGTGTGTGTGTGTGTGTGTGTGTGTGTGTGTTTATTAATTCAATATTTATTTGCTTGCTTGCTTGCAGTTATTTTTCAGTTATGACCATAATGTCATTGTCATGATGTTTAAAGTGCCCCTGTTATGCAATTTCCAATACTGCCTTTCATGCAGTGTGCAGCTGTATATGAATGTAAACAATCTGCAAAGTTGTAAATCCGAAAATGCACGAGTTATTGTCTCCCAAATAAAGAATCGATTCTGAACATCTTAAATGAGTCATTAGTCATTCGAATCCCACTTCCGTGACAGCTACACGTCACTGGGTAACACATTTGCATAATTCTCAGCTATGTTCTACATTGGCCGGCTGTAAAAACAACTTGACCCCGACCACAAACACATAATTTTACTGATGACTGCATGCTTCTCTATAATCTTAAGAAGTTCAACGCAGATTCACAAAACACTTGATCTAGAAGGATGGCTCAGTACCTTGGACAGCTGGCTCCACTGAATCACAACCTGTAAGTATGATAAATAATAATAAATAATAGATGTTTATATTTTCTATTGAGCGTTCAAAATATGGAACTATGGCAATGGGTGTATCATTCATGACAGGCACTGTACGAGGTAGACCAATCACAATAGACTGGGCCATCTGACCAATCAGAGCAGAGTAGGTTCACAGAAAGGAGGGTTTTAGAGAGACTGAATCTTAGAACTGCTTCAAATGAATTGTTTGAGAATCGTTGGAAAATATATGGTGATATTAAATGGATATTCTGAGAAAACTAAAGTGTTTTTTGACCTTGCATGCATGTAATCCTACTGTAGGAGACTCTAAAACACTATTAGGAACTAAAAATGGCATAATAGGGGCACTTTAAATGTATGTTTAAATAGCTTTAGGAATCATTTAGGAATTATTAACTTAATGTGATCTTGTGATATTAAATACATTTTAAATAGATTTTACATTCACCCTCAAGATTTGTTCAACATGTCAAACTTTCAGCATGTAGCTGCAGTGTTCCAGTGGTATGTCATACAAGGACTAGAGGGCATTTAGAAGCCTCAGATGTTGTTTAAAGGTGAAATAAAGAAATAAAAATAGCAAAAGAGAAATAGAATATAATGAGACCAAAAAAAAGTGCAGCAATGAGGTAAAAATCTCTTTCTATAATCTGTGAGCATATGGAAAATGTTAGCCAAGGGCCTAAATAAAAGCCCTTAAAAGAGCAGAAGCAAAGAGTTCATGGGTGGTGCTGCAGGGGCCCTGGAACGAGCAAGGTGATGTGCAGGATGGGTGGTGATAAAAGATCACATAAGAACAAAAAAGAACAGAAGATGGTGTGAAAAACAAAGACATAAGAGAAGCAGGAAAACAAACTAGGTAAGAGGATGAAATAAAAAGAGTGAGAGCTGGAGGCAATGCTGAGATTTAAACCCATTCTGTCTGAGACTCCATCGGATAACAAGCTGACTAAGCAGAGAGAGAGAGAGAGAGAGAGAGAGAGAGAGAGAGAGAGAGAGAGAGAGAGAGAGAGAGAGAGAGAGAGAGAGAAAGAGAGAGAGAGAGCACTTGCTGTTGCAGATAGAAGAGTAAATTTATATTTGGTTCCATTAACGTTCAGTTAATTTTTTCAGTTAATTTCTTTTTATTTTCTTTATTCGTCGTAGGGATCAACTGCATCCCTAATTTTGTTTTCCTTTGTCTGGTGTTTTTCTGATTCCTCAAGTTGCTTGTATCATTTTCCCAGTCCTGTGTTCCCTTCCCTCAGCGCTGTTGGCCCCTGACCCCTTTTATATCCGGGCCCTTATCTTACCACTTCCATCCTGCCCCAGCTGCCAGCCCCTTGACTCGTTAAGTACTACTTTCACTTTCTCTGTATATACATAAATCATGTGGAAAACTGTAAAATATCATTATATGAATTCCATGAATAGGAAGTTATCAATCATTTCTACTGGGTTGACACCAGGGTCAGAAATTAATCAAGACTTGAGGCAAATACCACATAAAGTGACTCTATAGTCAGTTTCTGTGTTATAAATGGGTACTGTTATGTGTTTAAAAACACCCTCATAAAAGAAAGAAAGAAAGAGCTTCTGAAAATCAACTGTATAGATGAAATAGTTTCATTAATAAAAAAAACAACAACATTAATTTCTTACAGTGGTAGATCTTGACAACAACACAACTCTCAACATGCATTTATGTATGCATGTGTGCATTATGTGTGTGCGTTTGGCGCGCGCACGTGCGTGTGTGGCACAAAAACAGTTCACACGACAGAATGAGATTCAGTTACCAATTATCATGGCAAAAAAAGTTCGTTACTCTGTGCTAATGAAAGACCAACAGTTGATAAAAAAAATGTGTTGTATGTAGACTTCTCTAAGCTGCCAGCTCGCCGTCAGGTAGGCTACTTGTACTTTTTTTAAGAGCAGGAGCCAGAAACTGTATCGTTTCATCTTAGGTCAGAACATCAGCATTATCACGAGCCCCAGTGACGATTTTCAGCGCGCACCGCGTGCGTCCTTGGCGCAAGGCCAGAGCGTTTGAGACATAGCCTATGCGGAAGTTATTTGAATGAGTACCTTGGCGTTTTTCAAATTCACATCTACTAGCCTACGTTTAACCTGTTAACCTGACCCCCCATTATGGGACTCACAGCTGAAAGTGCTCTAACTAACATATAATTGTAATAGTTTCCTACAAAAGATTGCTAATTGTTGATTAAATTAATTAATTAAGTCTATTAGATATTTGGCCTATAAATGTTGCCTATAAAATCACTATGGCGACCATAATTTCTAATTGCTATTGTGTACTACTATTAAAAAAAATAAACCTAAAAAATAGGATCTCTTCAAACAGAGTTTGAAAGATGCTTTCATTATCTTTCAATAATTTCTCTCATTGTTTATTTAGTTTTTCTTGTCTTGATTATAGTCTTTTTATATACTATATTATATACTTATTATAACAACTTTCAATAGTATCACTACTTTTACGACATTTTAACAGCAGGTGAAGGGCTGTTCTTAACCTTTTTATTTGTCAACCATGATTGATTCCGTGTCCTTATTTTTGAAAGCCTGTAAAATAATACAGGGAATGGTTAAGATATACTTCAAATTTAAATAAATAAATAAACAATAAAAAAAAAAAAATAAATAAATAAAAACTCCTGTTTAACTCATGGTTTTGTTTGGGAACAGCGCCCTCATCAGGCCAAGAGTTGGTAATGGAGACAGGGCGGTGTTACCAGTTAACGTACTATAATGAGAACCTGTACAACCAAATCACATTCCCTACACTTTAATAGCAGGAATCTTTAAACAATATATATATTGTGTGTGTGTGTGTGTGTGTGTGTGTGTGTGTGTGTGTGTGTGTGTGTGTGTGTGTGTGTGTGTGTGTGTGTGTGAGAGAGAGATAGAGAGAGCGAGAGAGAGAGGGAGAGCGAGGGAGAGAGAGAGAGAGAGAAGATGTAATAATTAATGCATCAGGGCATTAAGATGCAATATACTTCACTTATACGCTTATTTTTATTTTATTATATTTTATTTTATACATTTTTTTTCTGGCCATCCTGTTGCTGAAACCTTTCTGCTTCCTAGTCATCCTAACCTTTGAGTACTTACACACACACACACATACACACACCCAACATACCTTCCGCCTTGGTTCGTTCTCATTCATGTGATGACAGATAGCCAAATGACTTAGTGTCTACAGATTCCCATCATGAATAAATAAGAGAGAATACACACACAATCTAAATGCATCCTCACTATCAGAAGGAGGGAGATACTTGGTGTCTTGATTCTTTGACACTCACTTTCATGTACATTTTATGGGACTGCTGTGTAAAAACCTGGGATATCCTCTGTGCATTGATATAGTGAGCATAACTGTCTGTCTTCGGAATAAACAAGTTTGGCTTGCTTCGTCTCCTTTGCCTCCACTAACCACAAAGGTCCAGGTAGGCCTACATCTGAGTCTGTTATTGGAGTCGTATATACTGTTGATTATTTCTATGTGATTCATGTACATATATGGAAATGTTATCAAAATTAATCCTGTATAATTTCCCTATTATAATTCTACATTTTTGGAATTACTCATTTCATTGTGCATACCGATTGTATCACGCCATGCTTTATATCTGTGCACCTGTTCATGCATTACTAATGTATTCATGTGTTTATATTTGTGCTCAGGAGACTGTGTGTGTGTGTGTGTGTGTGTGTGTGTGTACTGATTTTTCTGTTTTGTTTGTTTGTATGTTTATTTGTTATTTACTTATTCTTGGGTCTGGACAGCATGACCTCTAAATTATGAAGCAGGCCCCATTCTTTCTCTCAGTGAAAAATAACATCTGTCCTGCAAATGGAGAGCTTAGTGTGTCTGTATGATTTATGGTAAAAGCCTCCAGAGTATGGCATAAAATATGTATATTGAGAAGTCCTAAAACAAAAAATAATAATAAAAAAAATAAAGCAAGACACTGGGGCATGAAAGAAATGAAAGAGCTAGAGTGGCTTGAGATAATATTTAGTTAAAGGCAGGGTAGGTAATACATGTATAAACAACTTTCTTCCAAATTTGTTTAAACTTTCTATATATATCAATGCATAATTAAAATGTAAGTACTCTGATAAAAAGAGTATAAAAATCGAGTGACTCTAGACCGTTTAATCTGTATTAAACACAGCTCATTATTTCCATTTTGGGACGAAACATAGGATTGGCTTAGGCGACTGTCACTCTCTCGCAACCATGGCAACCACCCTTTTGCCACACATGACCTGCCCACTTGCGCGTGCACATTTGATTTGAGGAATTCAACAGGCACGGATCCTAGGAATACCAAAACAATGGCAGAGAAACAGCAAGCAAAATTCACAGTACCGGCCTATGCAGTTAGTGAAGGCAAACCAGGCAAAAAAAAAAGGAAGACAGTAACAGTACAAGAAAAGGCAATGAACAAAAAGTCTTTGGATAAACAAAGAAATAAAACGCGAGTTAATATCGGCGTGGCTTTCCAGCGATGGCGAGAACTGAGGGAACTCAAGGGGCTGAAAAGTGACTCCTTGATGGCTTTATTTCTGCTGGACAGGTAAATCTTTCTTTTTGTATTTTGATCATACATATTTTTTTCATGAAGCATGTGTCATTAGCACACGTAGCTGCGTAATATAGCTAACATAACATTACTTAGCGAGCCGTAGTAGAGGCTTTGGAAGGAGCCCAGAAGGGAGGGGTGGAGTGAATGGAAATAATGAGCTGTCTTTAAAATCATTATAAAAAAGAGAAAGTTTAAACAAATTTGGAAAAAAAGTTTTGTATACATTTTTTTACCTACCCTGCCTTTAACTCCATGCTCTTTAGTAAAGATGTGTTAATGAGAGTTTGATCAATAAGGCAAAATGTGTGGCTTTTCTTGCCCACAATATTTATTTTCAGATTTAAGAAGTTTATTATCCACATTTTTAAAAAGCTTTTTTGAAGCTATTTGTCAAGCTATTTTAAAGTTTTTAACCAGAACATAATTATGCAATTTCCTAATTGTCTTTTAAAATCAGAAGGATAAATTTAGCTTCAGTATATTTAATCTACTTTTTTCCCCATAGCCACATCCTTGTTTATTATTCTTCCTTGTTATATCCCACAACAGGAAAAACTACAACATTTTAACTTCAACTTACTAGAAAATGATTTGAAAAATGAAGAATTGAAGTGATACAGTATGTCACTACTCTAACTGTTCAGCACTTGACTGACAGACCTGAGAACCTGAGACATGAGGTCACTGGCATAAACAAGACTGTGACTTAAGAACTAGCTTGACTAAGCAGTATTTAACCAAGAGGTGACCAATCTTATTTTTTGGATGCAAATTAGACCAATCTTAATTTTTACATAAAGAATTAAAAAAAAAAAAAGTAAAGACTAACTTTTAAGACTAGTCTAAGCAGTTTATGCAACCTGCCACTGATCTTGACTTCACAACAAAATTCTAATCTCTGCCAAACTTTTTTTCCTTGCTGTTTAAAGCATTTTATATAATTGAAGAATACAAAGAATACCACAAACATGTTTTATAATTTAAGTGACTTTTAAATAAACAGTTTACATAACATTTCCCTTTTCATTAGCAAATAATAATCACTAAATTCCAAACTATTCATATTCTTACACTACCATTCAAAAGTTTGGGATTGGTAATTGCGGTTTAATATTTTTGAAGGAAGTTTCATATTCTCACCAAAGCTGAATTTATTTAATCGAAAATACTATAACAAACTGTTACTGTAACAGTGTCAAATATTATTACAATTTAAAACAACTGTTAGCTCTTTTAAATATATATATATATTTGAAATATAATTTATGTAATCCTGTAATGGCAAAGTTACATTTTTTAGCATTACATATTCAATGTAATCAATGTTAAAAAAGGATGATCTGCTTATTTTTTGTAGAAACTGTGATGCATTTAGAAAAGTTAGATATAAATTAGATACAAGGCTACGTTTCTGTGATATTTTGGGGATATCTAAGCTATCCTACACCAACAGTAACAAGACTCAGAAGTGGGAGACTGAAGGCTGATAAAAAATCTTGAGATACAACCAGTTAAATATTTTAATATTTCCAGATGTTATAAATTATTTTTTTTCTCAAAACACCCTTTTTTCAACTGTATTTATTACTGAGTAGATATTCTGATATAGACTCATCTGACTCACCTGTCAGACACTTTTAAAATTATCAGCAAATATGCCATTAAGAAGGTCCAAACACTGGTCTTTTCTGATTACTTTTTATTATTATTATTATTATTATTATTTTCTGAACGTTTTCTCTTACCATCCAAATAATTATTGTTACATCCATCAGTTTTGCAGCAGGAAAAGTTTGAAGACACACTAGTCTGGCCAACAGCAACTGAAGCAATACATTTTCTGTGCCATTTGAATTCAGCAGCGCACAAACTGCATCCAATAGGTAAATCTTCTCCACTACTGAAAAATTTAAACCTAATCCAGAGAGATATGAGTTAATAAACAAATTTAAGAGGACAGCATTTTCAACATATAGCCTATATGCAATCATTATATACATTAAGGAAATGTGTATAAAATAAAAAAAGAAGTTGAAGAAGAGGAAAAGAGGTGGAAACTGTAAACATTAAATAAAGAAGGAAAATCTGATGTCCAAAACTAACCTAAAAAAGTTCCATCCGTTTTTAAGGTTGCACAATATTGATTTGCAGTGTCTTACACAAAAGACAGCAGCATGTGAACTGTCATCAAAAACAAAAATAAATCGGAGTATCATTTAATCAGGAAATACTGTATTAATTAAAACAAAACTTTAAATGATTGAATAATAATTGAACAGACTGTACTCCTGTTACTGTAGCATACCTAAGTGGAGGAACAAAAAGGTGAGAAAAAGTCCTAAGAACAATTTCATATTGAAAGAACTGTGAGTAGAGTAAATGTCCAGCTAGTGTAGTAACTCCAGCTCTTATAAAGTTGAGATGAAGGGGATGTGGGGGGGTTTTAAGAAAGGTTTTGATGGAGTACAGAAAAATAGAAGTTTATAGAATAAGGTTTAAGGTTTATTGTCAGGGGAAGTCTTTTAAGTTTAAATCATGATTGTTTGGTTTATAGCATTACATAAATATATCATTCTCCATAATCATTTATATACATTTATATATCAATATTCATTTATGTTGTACATTTCTGACAGAAAGAGGACATCTAAAATATGTTCTTAATGCATAAACTTTAATATGCATAACAAGCATTGTGTTTAGCCCGTGATTTTGAACTACTGTATGGAGTTTTAAATAATTATTAGATTAACAGTTTAATCTGTGTGTCTGCAAATTATCATTATGTATACTTGAAACAATTCAAAGAAGTAGGCAAAAAATGTGTTTTCAACCTGTAAAACCAGTAAAAGTGTGATGTCCTATATGAACTTAATATCCTTTCAGCTTATTGTTTACTCTGTGTTCTACCTTTCAAATCAAATCTACACTTTTCTACCATAATTAACAATTTGGGTGAGAAAAAAGTTTTTTTTTTACATTCTTTATAAAATTTATATTTAAATATGAGAAAAAAAATTAGTGTTATGTGATGGTTGTCATTTCACCAAAGACAGGGCATCATGAGACAACCTCGAAATTTGATATGATACAGTTATAATGAGTACGTTTTTTTCATGGGGTAAAACATTTTATGCTGTATATGTTTGTACACTGTGTAGGTTAATAAACTGAATAATTAATAAACAATACACTGAATATGCCACATTGCTATTATTGTTAATCACATTTAAACCAATTTACTGTATCATATCACAATGTTTTGTGATCAAATGAACAAATAAGCAAATGTTTAAGTATTAAATATTAAAGTGTTTAAGTATTTCAGGTTCTTCAATGAAAACTTTAACTTAGTTCAGATATCACAAAACTGAAAAATTCTGTCGGTATTTTTAACTAACATGTTGTTGCAAACTTATATGGGTTTCTTTCTTCTGTGAAAAAAAAGAAGATGTTTTGAAAGTTTCTGTTGTTTATTAAAATCAATGAGATGCAAAACTTTCAAGTTCCAAAGAAGATATTAGAACTTTTTTTTCCAAGTCCCCTGAAGTTCCCCGAATACTGACATTTCATAATTTACCATCACATTCCAAACCTGACATTTTCTCACAAAGAGAAATGCTGAAGAATGCACTGGCGTTTCTCATATAAATGATATGAGAGTTGGACTCTGCCAATGCTAAATGGGAATGCAAGATTGTTATAATACAAAAATTGTGCATTATTTATTATATACACAATAAGATTCAAGTATACAGATTTTATGCATTTTAGAACATTCCAGAATACTGTAATAATAACTGAAATTACAGGGAAAAAAGCAATAATAAAGACCATCAAAAGACTTATTGATGGCTGGGTAACCTAAATTGCTAATGCAGTTGAACTTGGTGATGGATTGAAGGTCCACAAAGATTTCTTTAAACTCAACCCTTGAGTCCAGCATGTTGAAGGGAAGGGAAAAAATTGTCTGAATGAGGAATATTGCATTACCTGTTGGAACTAAAATATTTGAAAGACATTTTAATCTTTATATATAAATGTTTTCAAAAGGCACATCTAATTAAATAATAAATAATAATAATAAATTGTAAATAAAATAAACAATAATACAGAAAATATTAATAGTAATACTTAATAATGAAGTTGTAGTATTAGCAGTTATTAAAAGGTAATGAAAAATCAGTGTTATTAGTACAAAAAATTCATGTTTATAAATAATGGAGAAAAAATTATTTAAAAAAAAAAATTGCACAAGAACTGATCCTTGTGGAACACCATAGAGTATGTATTGTTTTCATACTGTAAAATCATATGCTCTGAAGAAAGATAACTTGTAAAGCATTTTAAAACACTGACTGAAAGGTCAATAAGCTTACGTGATAAGTTGTCCACATAATTCACAAGTGATCTAACCATAAAAAACAGCAGTTAAATAGGAAAACAGTAGTTTAAGACAATACACCTGTACCGTAATGTCAGATGTCCTGAACTCCCCCACCGACCACTTTACATTCTTTATCTGTCATGCTGTTGCAAGAGACACATTTTTATCCATTTGGGGCATTGTTGGGCTCTAAAAAGTAATAGTGTATTTTTTCTGTTATATGTAATCAAATAAATGTATTAAATAAATGTGATATGACAATGATCTATCATAATATGAATAAAATCATAAAAGCATTACTCACGAGGCAGATTGGCATTGTTACAGGCATTAGTGGAGCAGCAGAAAATACTGGCAGCTACATTTACAAAGCCTAAACCAATTGATGCAATGGCTGGTAAACTATCCGCCTTCTGCCCCAAACAATATGCTTTGGTCAAAAAGGTCTTTATGATACAAAAAGGTATACAGACACACACACACACACACACACAAAGAAATGGCCACAATAAACATAATGGCTAATGTAATGCATTTGAAATAATACAAGATATTGTTTTCCCCCCAGATAAACTGAAAAATGTGCCGCCCAAATGCAAAGAAAGAAAGCATGGTTTCAGTAACTGTAGTTAGTGCTGAAGCAGCCATGTCAGGGAGATGCTGTGTGTATTAGGCAAAAGCACTTTTAGACTTCTACGCTGTAGGGCATACATAAATATATTTTTTAATTATATTATTAATTGTCTTATTTTGCATTACCTGAGTGAATGAGTGAAGAGGTGAGTCCTAATACATAAAGAGAAATAGGAAGAAAAAATATGGTAGCAGCCACAATGAGATAGTCTAACTGCATATACAGTAGTCTACAAAATAAAAATGAAGTATAGGGTGGGAGCGCTGAAAGCTTATCAAACAAAAATTTTTTTTTACTTATTTACATACGTCATAGCTTCTCTGTGCTTTATGATCTTTCAAATATACCGCTCTGTATGTTTTATGTAAATTACTAATTTACATTAGTACCTAGACTTTGCTGTTGATGCTTTCGACTTCCAGTAAACTGAAAATAACTCTCATGAAAAAATGACAAATACTCTACCATTCAAATGTTTGGGGTCTGTAAGTTTTTTAATGTGAAATAAGCTTCTTTTATTTAGCCAGAAATCTAGTTACATTGCATGTGTGTGTATGTGTGTATATATATATATATATATATATATATATATATATTATTTTATTTTTTTTTCAGGGCAAAGCAGTAGTACTATTTTAAGTAAACATTAGTCTTTATGGTCACATGATCCTTCAGAAATACTTCTAATATGCTTATGTGGCACTCAAGAAACTTAGCTTTTCATTGGCAATGAAAAAAATGGTTGTGCTGCCATTTTGAAACCATTTTATTCAGGATTATTTGATAAATATAAAGTTTAAAATAACAGCGTTTATTTAAAATATAAATATTTTGGAAACAACACTTAGATTTCATTAGATTCACTGTACTGTATATCCGGTTCTAGATATTCTAACACTTTCTAGGACTTGCATGCTACATCTTACCCTTCAAAAACTGTATTAGGTAGTAAATGTTATTTATTATCACACAGAAAAAAAACTAAACAAACAAATACAAAATGCATGTTTTTATTAGGTCAATATTTGATCCATGCATACTGTATGCTTGTATATACTCAAAAATATAGAATTGGAAATAAATAGTGATTACATTTCTGGGTAATAATTCACAGCACCTCCTACAAGATACTGTTGCACAGTAAACATATATAGGTTTATACTTTGTCCAGCGACTTATTGATTTGTCATTAAACATCTCTTCATAACATCTGTTGAAGTGTTTATTTTAAGCAGGCACAATGTACAGATAATGCAACTACAGTCCAGTCCATTATCATGTGCTGCTTAATTCTGTCGGAAGGGAAACTTGAAAACTCTAAATTTTTGTTTAATATACAATTTGCAGGATTAGAAATTGTAAAGAGGTTAATATTGCAGCAGGCTAGAGTATATGGTAAACTTTGACAGTGAATAAATTATAAAGGACAACATAGGCCTGATTGCTATAATATTTTGTCACTGAATTTATGAAATATTCCACACCCCCTTTTTCATTGAGTGAAGAGAACAATAAGACAGAAAACCATTTTAAACCATTCAGATATGGTATTTTACAAAAAAATAATTAAAAGAATATTTCAGCCAAAAATAAACATTTGTTGAAAATATGCTCATCATTCATGTAGGTGAATTTGTTTCTTCATCAGAACAGGTTTGGAAAAATTTAGCATTACATTACTTCCTCACCAATGGATCTTCTGTAGTGAATGGGTGCCGTCAGAATGAGAGTCCAAACAGCTGATTGAAATAAAAAAAGAAAATGTCCATCATTTAATGTCTTGTGAAGCAAAAAGCTGCATGAAACAAATCCATCAAGACATTTTAACTTTAAAACATTGCTTCTGGCCAAATACAAGTCCATTATACACAATAAAGCCATAATACACAATTCTTCTAGTGAAAAAGTCCATCCGCTGTTGTCCTCTCACATCAGACATATTTGTTTAGAACTGTTTTGCATTGCTGTTGCTTGTATACAGTGGGCATATTTCTCTCCTGATTCAGATGAAACTTATTCACTGGTTTGAAGTTAAAAACATCTTTATGAAAGATGTGTTTATTACAAACACACATCATTAATCAATAGTTAACTGATGGACTGGAGTTGTGTGGATTATTTGAACTCTCATTCTGATGGCACCCATTCACTGCAGAAGTGAAGTGAGCAAGTAATGTACAGTGTAATGCTAAATTTCTCTAAATCCGTTCCATTGAAGAAAATACTGATCTACTTATTGGATGAGTACATTGACAGTATATTTTCATTTTTGGGTGAACTACTTCTTAAAGTAATTAAATTATTAAAGCAAGCTTCTACTGTAAATCGCAATTCAAGTTCTTTCCTTTTTCTTTTCTTTTTCAGTGCTTGGCTCTTTCTTGGGGTTTAAAGATACTACGGGAGACATACTGGCATCACAACTGTGTGACTGTAAAACCCCTTTCACTGTTCCACCTGTAAAGACAAGGAATGGTTCAGTACTGGGCCTGGCCCATAAACCCTCAAATAGGAAGACACATCAGGTTATAATAAGACAGACCTTGGATACATCTCAGGGGAAATATTACAGAAAAGTGCAATCAAAAATAAACATTGTGTGTATCTGATAACTTCTTTAATAACATTCGTAGATTACACTTTATCGCCTAACAAAAATATAGTCACATTACCTGAAAATAGAAGGCCAAAACATGTAACAATGTACCATGTCTGTTAAATAGCTACAGTAGCTGTTCTTCAGGACAAATGGGGACCTTCTGGGGACTTTAGAGAAGCCCACACTCCATGGCATCTTTGATTGGCATACCGAAGTACATTTCCCATTTCTCAAACAGAGAATCTGCAAATTACTGATAAGTGCTGTCTCTCTATTGTTGACTGCTGGCTTGGTCAACGAGTCAGGTTGAGGCAGTAGAAAGATGAATCTGGCAGAACCAGTTGGACATGAAGACAAGGCCTTTGGGCTCAGAGTGGAGCTGTAGGATCTGTGACCGTGGCTGGATCAACACGAGCTTTCAGAAGTTCAACAATCTCAGAGTGGGAAGCCTTCATGGCTACTGACAGAGCTGTGTGTGCATCCTATAAGTGATAGAGGGAAAGAAATGAAATGTAAATGATGCTGAAAGACATAATTTGTGTAGATCCTATTGTGATTGTAAATGGACACATAGACTTCGGTGTGAAAAACGTGTAAGTTTGATGTTTTTTCTCTTATATGCATATTTATAGTTCTTTGTGCCCCTTTACAAACAGACCTTTGACTAATTTTTGGCTCACAGTCCAGCTGCAATAAACACACCCAGTTTGATTAAATGATGAACGATGCATTGTTATGACTTCAGCCTGTTGGATGAATAACACTTTTGAGAAACTGATAGATAAAAAACTGACATGAACAGTTAATGGTGCATTAAAGTGTGAAATAGTCAAGATTCAGATATTTTTGCAAATTAGGCAAAACACATCTGAATATTGATAATAAAATATACACTACTGTTTGAAGGTTTGGGGTGAGTAAAATTATTCTTATTTTTATTTTTATCATTTTATTCAGCAAATTACAATGTTATAAACAATATATACTTTTTTTTAAAAATGATTCTCTTTTGTACTTTTTATTCATCAAGGAATCCTGAAAGAAAAAAAATTAATGGTTTCCACAAAAATATTAAGTAGCACAACTGTTTTCAACATTGATAATAATAAGAGATGTTTCTTTAGGCCAAATCAGCAAAATAAAAAGATTCCTAAAGTATTCTACTAAAGTCTGGATTAAAAATGCAGTTTTGCAGTCCCAGGAATAAATTACATTTTGAAATATTTTAAAATAGAAAACAGTTATTTTAAATAGTAATAATATTTCACTGTATTCATGTTTTGTTTTTTTTATTAACTACATTATTAAATGTAGCCTTTTTGAGCATAAGAGAAAAGTTTCAAAAACTTACCAAACCCAAATTGAACAGTAGTGTATATATTTTATTAGGAAAGATAGTTTAGCATACATGCAGTTATGTTAAAATATTTTTCTTAATAATGATATAAGAATACATTTTTCCTAATAATAATAATACAATCCAGACCAGTGATTAGTAAATAACTAACTAATAAGTAAACAACCATTAAAAGAAAAAAACTGAAGTAACTACATTTACCACAGAGTGGCAGTGTTGCATTTTCTTGAAATAAAGTAAGGCCTAAACTAATGGCTTGCCAGCTTGATCTGGCACTTTTGTGAAAGCACTGAGGCTTTCTAGATCAGTGGTCCGAACTTATTTTATGCGTTGCACTTTAAACTGTCACACAGTGTAAAAAGCAACTACACCGTAAAGTATTCCTATCTACTTCAGTTTAAAAACATTGGTTACTATGTCATTTTTACAATGTATTTTTTTAAAACGCATAAAAAAAAAAAAAAAAAAAAATGACTAGTAGGCCTATCAAATTTCTAGTGTGGATTAAAAATGCTAATTTCTTATTTTCATAAATAGTATGGGAATTAAGGGACCTCAAAGTAAAAGTGGTGTTTTTAAATGGCTGGCTCTCGTTTGTCAAGGTTAGGCGTCACCGGTATAAGGTTTAATATATCAGTGTCTCTCTCACCTTATCTGTGAGTGATATGTCACACTCTGGTCTGTCCAGTAGTATTTTGACTATTTCAGTATGGCCATGCTCACAGGCACACATCAGAGCAGTGGATCCATCCGGGTGCTGTATGTTCACATCAGCTCCGCAGTCCAGAAGAACCTGGACCATCATTGTCCGGCCATGACTAACTGCAAGCATCAGTGCTGTTTGCCCTGACTAGTGGGGAGTAATGAAAAAAAAAAAAGTCTTATTTATATAAAATAATCTTTATCATACCATATAATCAAATAAATGGTGTTCTAAATAACAGCTCGCTGCTGCACCAATAAAGAATTTGGGTTGCATTTTATTTTACAGTACGTGTACTTACATGTACTTATAGTGTACTTACAGTGTATTTATCTAAGAAAGTTCTGGTAATACAAGGTAACTATATGGGGTAGGGTTAAGTTTAAGGGTAGGTTCAGGGTTAGTACCTAGTTATTACATAGTTATTGTAATTACTGTAATAAGTACATAGTATGTACATGAGGAACAGGACTGTAAAATAAAGTGCTACCAGAACTTTTATAACAAATATCAGTAGGCCTACATGAGTAACAAAATTGTGTTTTTTATTGTGGTGTCCCGCTGTGTGTACCTGGCTGGCTCGAGCATTGATTTTGCCCATTCTCAGTAGCTGCTGAGCCACCTCCATGTCCTCAGGACTCTCTGCCGCAGTAAGAGCTGCCAACATTATAGCAGTGTAGCCGGCCTTGTTCTGGTGATCCACCTCACACAGTCCTG
The DNA here is from genome assembly GCF_963082965.1 of Carassius carassius. NCBI lineage: Eukaryota > Metazoa > Chordata > Actinopteri > Cypriniformes > Cyprinidae > Carassius > Carassius carassius. Next base: position 14,111,903 of record NC_081764.1, read on the forward strand.
ATGAATATAAAATTAAAGAGAATTGGTATATCCAATGAGAAACAGAAGTTGAGATTTAAACACCTGTTTCCATTCTGTAAATAATAATAATAATAATATGTGTGTGTGTGTGTGTGTGTGTGTGTGTGTGTGTGTAACGTCACTTCCCCAAGCCCCACTCCCGGCATTATTTATAAGACGAAAACAAACAAAGTTAAGTCTGACACAGAAAGGGACCAATGTGTGTATTTCTAAAATGTTTGGTTGGTAAAATATATGTAAATTCAAATCAGAGCATCTTCCGTGTCTGGAATGGATGCATTCTTGAGTCTATAAGGTAATAATAATATAATAAGATTACCTTGTTTGAAATGGGTTTTGCTAAAAGAAAATTTTGGTTTCGTCTATACTACTAGGTACTTATACTATACTGACTGGGTTAAATAGAATTGCATTACTAAAAAGAGGCTAAAATAAAATTTTCACTGACTAAATGTCATCAGTTTTCGTCGACTAAAACTAGATGAAAATAGTCATGAATAATTCTGACTAAAATAAGACTAAAATGCTCAGACTTTTAGTTGACTGAAACTTGAGTAGAATAAAAAGAGTATGAACATGACTAAAACTAAATATAAACTAAAATGACAGCTTAACACAAAAACGAAAATTTAAAAAGGCCGCCAAAAACAACACTACTTGCAGCTCTCTAGATTTTGGCAACTGTCTATCAATAAACCCATATTGCCTGACCCCTACTTTAAATACTAATGAAAATTGTAATGAAAAATACTGATAATTCTCCGATTTATCTTGTCTCAGGTATGAACATGCAGGACTCTCACCTGTGTCTAGTAACAGCTTTACCACAGAGAAGTTGGAGTGGGACACACTGTAGTGCAGGGCCATGTTTCCATTACCATCAGCCAGGTTTACTATATAGCGCAGCAGGGTGGGTGTGTGGTAGCCCACCTCCCTCAGGTACAGCGTGACTGTCTCTGCCTGAGAGTCCTTCTGACTGGACACGCGGAACCACTCCTGATATAACACCATCAGAACCTGCCTCTGAGATTCAAAAGTCAAGATCTAGCTCACTAAAGAAGACAGGTTATAAAGTTAGATCTATAATTAAATTGTATTTATTGTCATGTTGCGTAGAAAGGACAGAAAAATTACTTTTTCCTTCTATGTTGATAGTATATGTTGAACGTAATCAATCAAATTCAGTGAATCGACATGAACTGCTTACCATGTCTTTATTTGGGGCAGCAACCTCAGCCATGCGATCCTTCAGGAAATGACAAGCAGCCATGAAGTTCTTATCAACTAACTCACTGCAACAACACAGATTTAGCTGTAATTTAAATCACAGGGATGCATTAAACTCATTAATAATTAGACAGGACATTATTCCAGAGCAATTAGTCCTCTAATTATTAAGAAACTTTCGAACTGTTTACAAAAATAGACATACAGTAAGATATTAAATCATGCATCAGTCTTCCATGTGCATCCGCATTATATAAAATCATTGTCAAATACAGTTTGGCTGCATACATAAGCCTCAAAAGAAAATCTGTATTTGATACATATGAAATACAATGCATTTGTGCAAATGTGTGGAAAATTTCCATAGTCCCGGGTTTCCCATATGGCCAAGTAACTTTAAATGGTTCAGCCTTTTGTTGTTAAGCAGTGCTTTAAGTGGACCAGAAACTGGGCATATTAAACTTGTCACTCAGTATTTGTACTTTCCTGCCAGACGATGGGCAGAACAAAAGGCAGGATTGTGTCTGATTCATAACAGAGGCTCCTGCTTTGGGAAACATGCATGAAGGTTCACTGCACTCTTTTATGTGTTAAGCCAGCTCATATAATGAACTCATGAGCTTTCCACACCAAGCTGAAAAGGTAAAGGGGACCAGCACAAAATAAAAGTCCTGTGGATCTTCCTTAAATACTCTTTGAAGTTTACTTGCCATTGAATTTAACACATATATAACTCCCATCAATTGACCACTTAAGCCATAGTGTCTTAGAAAAAAAACGTGTTACTTTTTAGCAATAAGAATGTCAAGTCTCTTCAGTCTCCTCTTTTCACCCCGGCCCTCCATCTCACCTGGCAGGCTGATCCTCCTGGGGTCTCGTGGTGGACTGCGCAGCATCAGGCTCTTTAGGGCCCTCTGCCACCTCTGCCTGAAGCAGAGTAGCAGCAGCCTCCTCCTCTGCCGTTTCAATCTCCTCTCCCTGCTCCACCTCAGGCTCCGAGCTATCCACCTCCTCAACCTCGTCCTGATCCTCCTCCCCAGTGGAGTCCTCACTGGAGGTGGTCTCATAGCTGGACACACAGGCAACTTGTGTCAAGAGGGTTATTTTGATAGTACTCCATTTTGCATTAGCAAACTTTTATATGCGTTTAGTTACGACTAATATTACCTGACCATATGTGACCCTGTCTGTGAAATCCAGGCTGAAGTCTCAAAATCTAATTATGAGATAACAAGCATCAAAGTTTGATTTCAACCATTAATTTCACTATGGTTTCAATTTTTGACATGACCTTACTCAGTCAATATTAAAGATATAAAGGTTATATTTTCACAGGATGTTCTACATCTTTACGAAGAAGGATTTTATGTAGAAAACAGTAAATCTCAAAAAGACTTTAGCTGGGTTTTCACAGGCAGGGTCACATATGTGCTTCAAAATATATGATTACTGCTAATAATTTTGATGTTATGTTTATATTAATAAGATAGAAGGGCATTTTAAACAATATTCTACACAGTCCTATACTGCTAAAGCCAAAAAAATATAATTTGTCAGTTGTAAATGGACATGAAAAATGATTGTGTTTATACAAGCTGTTCAAATGAGGAGGACCTGTGTGGGGTCCAAGGGGTTCTTATGTTTGGTGAACCTGTCTGAAGAATGCCACTCTTCATGGTTGTTTTCAGATAGGCAAGAGGAATGGCATCCCCATAATTCCTCAGGGACATGGGTGAATGTAGGCCTACAGGTGACTACACATTTGTTAGGGTGTTGAGTATAAGTGCCTCTTTTGAGTACTTCAGATCAGAGACAAGGAGGCCATGCATTGGTTGTGTATTATGCTCTTCTGCTATCGTCTTAGTAATCAAGATTTTCAAATGTGATTAGTTAATAGCTTATAATACGGCTTATAAATAAGAGAATTGGACAGATAATGAATATGCTGGACAGCCAAAGGGGGCGATTCAGCGTTTTGATACTGCTATTTGTGCTTGGCTGACTGTGACAGCACTAAATAACAGAATGAAATTATATTATGGTGGTTTAGGTCAAAACTGTGCGCAAATTCAGAAATCACCAGCTGTCATCGAACAACAGCAGTGCAGGGCCTTTCTCAAGGTAATCACAGTCTATCAGACTATCAAAACAAATCTGCCAACACTCCCACGCAGTCTTTTCAAACAATATTTCAAAACAGCAGTATAAATAAAAGGTCGTACATGTATGTCACTTGATATTATTCATGATATAGATATTCCAGCATGGTTTGGCATTCTGATAAGATTAGGTCCTAACGTGTGTTTTGTTTTGCATATTAATTATCCTTCCTGCTCAAGGAATCAGCATATTGATCTATTTATTGTTATTATTATATATTTTTTTGTATAATGCATAAATGCATTTAAAAAAAATATATATATAGATATATATGTATATACTGTATATACACACACACACACTCACACACACACAAATATGTAACATCTGAAGAAAAACTTTGTAAACAAATCATTCACCCCACACAGTGAAACAGCAAGAGCGAGGGACAGAATGAGGACTTGTTCTTCGTGTCATCTCTCTAGGCCTCACTCATCATGCAACAACTCTCACAGAAAACATTTCTATTTGTTTCTATTCCCATTTCTAACAGAGCACTGTTATGAACAATGAAACCGATTAAGGGATACAAAGAGGCAGGCCGGACATCTGATGTCATGGATGTTGATGAAATAGACTCATCCTTCAACACTTTACATGAAAACACCTGCAAATGTGATTCTGGGGCAACTGCTAAATGCAAGGCATAATGTTCATCTAGGTCCCCCATTAGACTTTTACCCCCGGTTTCACAGACAAGGCTTAAGCCTAGTCCTAGACTAAAATGCAAGTCTGAGTTGTTTCAAATGAAAGAAACTTGTACTGATTGATCTTAAAATATATCAGTGCCTTCGTTTTGTCTCAAGATGCACACCAGTAATGTTTTTTCTAAGGCATGTTTATAAAAATTACTTAAATGTCTTAATTGAACTATGGCCTAATCCTGGTTTAGGCTAAGCCCTGTCTATGAAACCAGGCCTTAGTGTCTTAAATTATTTTTAATCACTTAAAACATTATTTTATAACTTCTACACAGATAGCAGGTAATTTTATGAAAAGCATTACCATCCATATAAACTATTTGCTATAAAAAAAATAAAAAATAAACACTTACCCTCCGTTTACACCAACAAACTTCAAGTTCTTCTTCGCTCCACCATTTCCCTGCTTGTCAGGACGGTCATTCTTCTTCATGATAGATTTGAGGCCTTGTATGTGGGAGATAAAAAGTAAAATGTAAGCCAGGTCTGCACTGGTTCATCATCCCTAGCACTGACTTAACTCACACAGTCCATTCTGTCCATCCAGAAAACAAAGAAGTCTAGCAAATATTACTTTATCAAAATCAATATGAACAACAAAATGCTTAACTGTACGCTTGCTGTGCTCAACAGAGTGGGTAAGTCAGATGTACTCCTTCAAAATGTAGCACACCAAACTGTCAAAACAACTGTTACAGTCACAGAGGTACTTATATTTTAAAAGAAACAAAAAAGAGACCACTATTGTTACCTACCACAATCTCATCAGTCATGCGATCGTAAAAGAGAAAGAACAGTACAGAGCATTTACAGAGATTTGTTCCCTAGTGTTTGTCTGAAACTGTTGCTGAACTGTGTAACAACCAAAGGAGCCAGCGGATGCAATTACAACAAAACACAACACATCAATCAACAGAGTTTGAAAAGCTTCTGGGGATTATGAAAAAAGCTCAAAATATCCCATGACACTGTATGAATTATCCTGCACACAACGAGATCAAAATTAGCCAGGAAACTTTACATTTTAGTATAAAAGGGTTGCTTTTAAGTGACCATAATTTAGTAAAATATTCAATGAAATTGCAGAAGAACATAATTAGAACAAAAAAAAACATGATTAACTGTGGTTGCACACATAACAATGGATGCCATTATTTATGAGACCGCATCATTTTGCAAGAACAGTAATGTGAGCCAGATGCTTTTAAACTGTCAACGCACATCTCCTAAATGATCTTGGCATACGGAAAGCAACTTCAATATGAATGCCTAATGGGTCTCTGCATTGCAACAGACGGGTTTCTGTGTCACACATGCATACATAATCAGACAAAAATATGCATATTTGAACTTATTATTTCAAGTTGACTTTAACATTTGTTTCAGCTCTTTAGATTGTCATCTCTAGCTCCCAAAACCTTCCCTTCAAACTCAATAAGGCCTGTTTCACACAGCTTGTAAGCAGTGTGTATTCAGATGTATGGGTCAACTTCCTATGTAGAATAGAATAAACTAAAATGTTTGCTAGTTGTTAATAGACAACATCATGTCAATAGTTTTTGTATTATAAGGTATTTGTAAGTAAAGTGTATTTAGTGTGTAGTAAATGCATTTTGTGTATGATTCGACAGACACTGAAACATACAATATTAATGAACTGACAGTTTCTAGAATGTAAACCTTTTTACACTAGAACATACATTTTTTTGTAATTGTAACATGGTTGATGCTAAATACCATAGCTCTGCTTACAAGCTGCACATGCAAGCTTTGTGAAACAGACCTAATACAAGAAATATCTAATACCCAAGAATTATCTAACCATCTAAGTCAAAGAGACAATCACATCAGTCATCATTGTCTATTTAATGAGCTTACTAAGAAGGCACATGACTATATGAAATAAGACCTCATCTTACCTGATTGTTGTGCAGCCCCTCCTTTCTGAACAGGTGAGTAAAAGGCAGACAGGGCACTAAGGGACCCTCTCAAATGGCTTTGAATTGAGCTTATTTTGGAAGAATGAGGTTTCTGAGAGCTCTCTCCTTTTGCGTCTTGGCCCCCACTTCCCAGACTGGCCCACTGCTCATTAAGAAGGCCCTGTATACGATTAACAACCTGACCGATTGCAGCAGGAGAAGTTGTGGCTTCAGACGCCCTTTGAGACTGAAGGTTGGGTTCCTGTCCTTGTGTTTCTATTGGTTCTTGCTGTGATTGCAAACCTGAACTTCTTTCTTCTTTTGCTTTGTCTGTTTCTGTGCTTTCAACAACTGGACTCTCCTGAGATTCAGTCTCTAGGACTGTGGGCTTAGTGACTTCCTTTTCAAATCCCATAGTCTCAACCATGGCACTTTCTACCATGACATATTCTTCAGTGTCACTCTCTGTAACAACAATTTCACTGACTTTGGTATCTATAATCTGACTTAACACATTATCTTTGATATCACTCACTTGTTCTTTGTCTTTTACAGAATCTGTCTTCTCTAACATTTCAGAGATTTCCTGATAACTGTTACCTTCTTTATCCTGGAGTACAGTCTCCAATGCCTGGTCACACATGACAATCTCTACCCCTACAATTTTGTCTGCTGTAGTGACTTGTGCTAATACTTCAATGTCTCGAGCTTCCACTATATATGTCTGAGTGCTCGAGCATTTAGAGTCTGTTTCTTTGGGACCCTCAGCTGGTTGAGGTTCTGTTGAGATTCCTTTCTCCTGAACACTTTTGCTGTCTGTACTGACCGATACATCACATGTGACAACTGGTTCAGATAGCAGCTCTGTCTCGATAGGACCTTGAAGGTTCTGCTCTTTCACTTGATCAATCAGTTCCTGTATTCTCTCATCCTTTTGTCTATTCTCATCCATCTGCTCTCTCAGTAAGGCATTTGTCTTTTCCAGTTCACAACTGGCCTTGCTTAGACTCTCTTCCAGATTTTTCAGTTTTGCTTCCAGCTCAAGGTTAGTGAGAAGATTCTGTTCAGAAGGTTGGGCTGTTGTATTTTCTTTAGTTGTAATTATACTTGTTCCCTCAACAGTTGCATTATCTTCTTGGGTGGATGTAAATATAGATGTAGCAACTGATTCCTCTGATTTTGAAATCCCTTGTAGCTGTGTTGACTTTTTATCTTCTAATAATGTCTCTGATGATCTATCCTGCTTTTCTGCTTGCTCTGAAAGACTCTTTGATACTTCTTCTTGAAGTGTAGACTCCTGCAATAATCCCTCTTCTTCATCTGGATCAGTTGGAGTTTCTGCTTTCTCTATGAGTATTACTGGAACAGACACTGGAGCTGGTACTTGTTCCTTCTCTGACTCTGTATCAGTCACTGATTTATTGGTTTCTACAATATCCTGCACCACAAGATTTTGATCCTCTGACTGTTGTTCTGTGTTTTTGTTGGACTGTACTACTTGAACAATTTCCTGATCAGCTGCAGTATCCTTGTAAATGGAAGGAGCTTCTTTCTTTTCACTTACAACTGGAAGAACTTGCGCATCGGTTTGAGGAACCTCACTCTTCTGCTTGGACTTGTGTTCTCGAATTCTTTGAAGCATTTCCTCTCTCTCTGTTCTAAGAGAGCATATTTGAGACCTCAACTCAGGAATGGTCCTGACTTGCTCTTCTAACTCACGCACCCTTTTCAGCGCAGCTGTGATTTGTTGATGCAAGCTGGCCCTGTCCTGGGGAACACTGCCTCTCCTGTCAACTCCATCCATTGGTTGAAAAAGCCTCTCAGCTGAGCTGTTCTGGGATTGGGAACTCTGCTCATCAGTTGAATCTGATCCTTTCCTACGTGGGACATTAATGGGCATGCTGGAGGCTCTTAACAGGTGAGGCCTAACATTAAGGCTCATGGGCTGTTCATTCTCAGATGAGGTCTGTTCTCGAGACTGCGCAGCTGCCTTTGGTGAGGGGAGGTAACTACTCCCAGGCATCTTTGACTGGCTGGCAGGGGAGCTTCCACTGGTGCTACTGCTTCCACTAGTGGCATCACTGGCTCGGAACTCAAAAAGCTGCTGGACTTCAGTAACACGTGACTTGGGTTTGGACCCTAAAGTGGAAGTATTGGCCCATGTGTCTTTGGCTAGAGGTCGAGCGCCATGCCCAGGAAGGCTGAAGTTGCGTGGCAGGGTGCTATACTTTGGGCCCCTGTTCTTACGCTGGATGTGCACCCTCTTGATTGTGTTACCTTTCTCTATGTCATCTACATACTTGAGGAAGTCCAGATCCAGGTGAAACCCATAGGGCGTCTCTACAAAATATGGCAGCTGTTTACGCTGTACTCCACTATCTGTGGCCTTGGAAAGAAAGCCATTTGCTGAAAAACAAGTTACATATTAACCATTTTGCTTTCTGTCATAATAATTCCAATTCAAGCAGCCACTGTATTATTGAGCATATGGAGCATAATTAGTCAACACAACAAAACGTTTATGGTGTTATCATTGTGCAAGGACTTGGAAGACATGAAATGCAAACACTTTTTTGCTTTCAACTCTTGTATGAAGACAGATGGAAGGAATATTTGCACATTTAAAACTGGAAATGACTACAAATAGTCTGGAGCTCTTACCACTTTTCTTGTCCATTATTTCTGATTTTGCAGTATCATGGGTGAAATCTGTTGTAAACACTGAAAACCTGTAGACAGATAAAAATAAAGATTTAAAGATCTAACATTATTTTTTTATTAATCTTCTAATGTCAGTCTCTAGTGTCAAACTCAATTCCTGAAGGGCTGGAGCCTTTCAGAGTTTAGCTTCAACCCTAATTAAACACATCTGATTCGACTAATCAAGTCCTTCAGGTTTATTTAAAAACTACATAGTAGGTGTGTTGGAGCAGGGTTGAAACAAAACTCTGGACAGGAATTGAGTTTGACACCCCTGATCTAATGGATCTGTGCAACAATAATACCATTATGCATATACTGTAGGACATGTTGATTTATCAGTAAAATATAATACTAACTTCCCATGTAACATGGTTTACATTATTTGTTTGTGTCATTTTAAAACACCACACCACTATTAATACCACAGTGATTTAGTTAATTCTGTTAAATCTACACCAGATGCTTCATAGTTTATGTGGGGTTGATTTAGGCAATGGAAAACAATTTTGCCATTTTAGATTTAAGATTCTTCAGGGGCTTACGTAATTCTGATGATCAAAATACATAATGTTAATACAAACTGAACACACCCTCAGGTTACAGGTCTGGAGATCTACTTGCTGAATGTTCCCATTGTGTCCTATCTTAAAATCATCTTAATTTAAATAAATGTGAAAAGAAAACTTACTGCAGGCAAAAGACAATCTCTCGTGACAGTGGTAGAAAAGTTACTGCTGTCTTTGATTTAGCATGGGAACAAACCATTTTCAGCAGTCACTAAGCAGTCACTACACTCAGATTTTTGTAATTCTGAAGCAGCACCATACTATAGGTTTACCTTTGAGCTTTCCAACAATGATATAATCTATTGTTTATGATTACTATGCCATTTATAAATGAACACACTGTATATAGCACTGAAATGGTGTTGGATGCATTAGTGTCCTTGATATGTGAATATACAGTTAAATTATACATGAAATGTGAATCTTTTTCTGGTAAAGATGATCCTTTTAAAACCTTTTACTTTAATGGGACCATAGTCAAACCCCTCAGGGTGTGCTTGCAGATCTTAACTATGTACTGAACTTATGGGAGAAAGATTACTCAAAGATGTGTCATCTGGCTCTGATTTTAATGTTGTAATCTGAGCCAAAAGCTTGGAATTTGGACAGTTTGGAAAAGTATATTCTTCAAAGGAACTATTCGACTATGTTTCATGAAATCTGGATCATTGTGTGGCTGCTGGATGTCCAGACCTGGAAAGACTGGTATAGAATAAAATAGAATAGATGCTAACATTTGTTTTGCTAAACAAAACACAAAAACTTTTGACCTCTTGAAGTTACAACAAAATGTTCACTATGCACCATCAAGAACAGAGCCTATGAACAGATTAAGTTGTTTCTACCTGTTGGAGATATGCATTTCACAAGCAAGGATAGAAATATGCCTCGGTTGCTTTTTAGAACTGGGCTCTGAGCCACGGTTTGGTTGAGAAGTCAAATGTTAAGCATTCTGAAGCACAGTGGTATAACAAAGTGCCAATACAGCATTTGGGGATCAGACTATCAATCAGCTAGCTCCCATGATTTCTGTTCACAACACATTTACTTTAGAATATACAGTTTTAAAATCGATGCTACTGTCAAAAAAAAAAAAAAATAGAGTGGTGTGGCATAGGTGATAAAGCTCTAGGGATGTAATCAGAAGTTTGCTGCTTTGGTCACCACAAAGACCAAACCATGAGCAATCACTGTTGTGGCCTTGACCAAGGCATTTAACCCCCCATTGATCCAGGGCGACTGACCTTTTAGTAAGTGTACTGTAAAGTCTGTTTGGAAAAGAGTGTCACTGCCATCTAAATCAGTGGTTCTCAACTGGTTTCACATCAGGACAAAGGTTTTATACTGGACATCACGAGAAAACACAACATTGTAGGGAACTACTTAACACAAATCCAATACTGTTATTTTATTTTTTTTATTTTTATATTATTCAAATTAATTAAATTAATAAATAATATTTTTGATGGAAGCAGAAATAAAATACAAATATATGAAAACCTCAAAACTTAAGAAAATCAGAAATGTTGTAACTGAAACTAAGTTAAAGTAGATTGCACTGGCATCTGCCTAGTCTGACAGATTTAGAAACTGAAATACTGAGTTTGACTTGACCGTTATTAAGAAAAACCAGATGTCATAATGCTAAAGTGTTAAAGTGTTGTTGTTACAATGGTAATTAAGGAAATATTGAGCATCTTAATTAGACCCCTCAGTGTACAAACAGCCTATCCCCAGGATTCAAGGCAAAACCCCATGATAGTGTGAGTTTGAGCTTGACTGACAGCTGAATCCCCAGAATCCGACACACTGCAGCAAGCATGGAAAATGTACAGCTTCTTAAGTCCTCCTGGAGAAGAAGGGACAAGGCAGGGACGGCAGGGGATAAGCGACATCTCCAACCTAAGAAATGTTTAATGTGATTCAAAATATACTGTCTGTCGTTGAGTCTTAATTAGCCAGAGCTGGAATACAGCTTGTAATTGCGGAGTCATTTATCCACATGGAACCGAAGAACACAACACTGCCTATTTAATTAGATACTGAAAGAGAGAGGGAGAGAGAGAGAGAGAGAGAGAGAGAGAGAGAGAGAGAATAAGTGAAGAAGCAAGTGGGAGAGAGAGAGAGAGAGAGAGAGAGAGAAAGAGAAAGAGAGAGAGAGAATAAGTGAAGAAGCAAGTGGGAGAGAGAGAGAGAGAGAGAGAGAGAGAGAGAGAGAGAGAGAGAGAGAGAGAGATTGCAAATTATGGCCACTGGAGAGAAATTACTTTAATAAGAAGACTTTCATGCAATCCTCTGTTGGCCTCATTTACAGGAATCCGTTTTAATTTATTAGTGGTGAAATTAGGCCATTTGAGTGAGTACATTTCAAGACTTCATGTTTCTAGTTTGTTTCGAGATCGCCTTTCTTTTGAAAGATAGTTTGTTGTGAACCAAATGTTTAGAATCAGCTGTTTGCATTGCATCCGAAAAAAATATTCAATTTGATTGCAATACCCCATGCATTATATACATTTAAATGGTTGACCTTTTTATCCTGCTATAGTTTACGGATAACCCAACGAACCATGTATTGGTGAGCTATAATGGAAAGTCACTGTTTATTTAGCTATTCACAGCAGATTTAATTCAATATAACTAATCAAATTGAAGTGAAGGAGTGGAAGTGAGGGAAGAAAATCAATCTCATTTGCTGTCTTTGTAACCGTGTAGGGGCAAAATGCACACAAATAAGTACACATACACACACACACACACACACACACACACACAGACACACATAATCCACCTGCAACTCTACAAGCTCAGCATCTAATGCTGATTAGGAGTCCTGAAGCCTTGAAAAGAAATCGAACCAAACAGAGCCAAAGGCAGCGCAAACCGCCTGAACATCCAACAAAACAACATCTGTGGGCATTCTCAAGGCATGCCAGCTGGACAAGCAGGAAAAGACTGTCAATATTCCACATGCCTGTTATTTGTGATCCTCGCCATAACCCTGAGATTTCAGGTCTGAGAATGCACACACACTCACCCAATTCACAGATTCAATATTTTTACACAAAAACATAAGACAACTTAAGGAATTTAAGAGCTAACCAACTGCTTTACATTAATTCCTTGCCAGGACAGGCATTTTAACCAAGATGTTCCTTTGATCATTATAGGCACAGCTGCATGTGAGACACTAGCTATCTTCACAAAGCATGTGGGCAAATTTACGCATGAGCATCTGAAAGTCGATAGCAGAGCCCCACATATGACAGGCTGGAGGAAAAAGATATTGTGGTCAATTGAAAATGTATTCCTACAACTTATAAATTTTTTCCTTCATTTCAGTTAAATCACGACGATTTACTTATACATTTCCTTGTTAAACTAAATTAAAATGAGTGAACAATTTATTACAAATTAGCCAATATATATATGAGAATGTATTAAAAAAATGTGGCTATAAATAAACAAGTCATGGGAACTAATACTTAATTTGTGTCTACAATATTTCTTTCTACTTGTCATGTGCATGCAGGTTAAGTCTAAGTTAAGTCTGTATAATATTTCTGACTTATCTATTACTTTAATATAATTGTCATTGGCATAACTGAATCAATGTTTACTATTGTCCTCTTGCATTATCGACACACTTATCCAGTTTAACACTGTAAAGCTGCTTTGACAAAATCTGTATTGCATAAAGTGCTATATAAATGAAGGTGACTTAAATCTTTTTTTTTCTACAATTAGTGTTTAAATTTGATTGATTTTGATTAACTTTTTGGTTGAATGATGCTAACAACACTTGGACTTTTTGCTGGTTTTGTTTGTGCATTCACCACAGATGGTCAAGCTACAGGATACTCCAGTAGGTGGCGAAAAGTAACTTACTGCATCCGAATGTCTATTTTCATACTAAACAGAGAGTGAAAAACAGTATGCCAAAAGAGTAGTAAGCCTGAAATCGTAGTAATCAGAAGATGAAAGTATGAGAAAAGTTCCTATAGTACTTCCGCAGAGATTCGTCAGTTCGCATTAAATAGACACTTTACAATCCCATGAAGCCACTGGAGAGGAATTGCGAATACCAGTGAAGCAACACAACTGACACTGGTAGGTCACATGACATGGCAAATGTAGTATGTCTGAATTTCATTACCCATATTCATACTATATATAACATACTTTTTTTAATGGTTGCAAAGTATGTTTCAAAACACATGTAGCAATTTGGTATCCAGGTACTGTCATCAAAAGTCAGTGAATCAACAAATCAATGATTTGTTCAGAATGTTGATTCATTCAGCAAATAAACACCACTGGGGAGTGTTTATTCTGAGATGCACTGCAGATGATTCTACTTTGACCTCATTCGGAACTATTTTCGAGCAGCAACTAGAAATACTAAATTGTAAGTCACTCAATATTAACTTCTTTTTTACTGAACTATTGTATAAAATCAATATCACACTAGCAATCATTTATGATTATGCCAAAAATTTGCTCTGATTTCCTCTCTAATGGTCACAATCATCTCCCACACTTCTCTTTCTTAACAGCTCGTCTCTGTTCCAAGCTTTACTGCTCCCATCTAATGACAATAAACTGATAGCGAGTGGGCTGTCTGACAGGAAGCAAAAGCTTGCTGCACTTCCCCTCATGATTGAAGGTTCTAGATCTACACAAAGGGCTATGCAAAGCTTCATACATCTGGAGGAGGCAGAGAACACACAACATCTGTCCTGCTGAGATAAGAGGAAGCCTGGAGAGAACAGCACTGGAAGGAAGGTTAGACCACCAGTGAGGAAATGTGTCTGTATTACTTTCCTATTCAATATAAACTTACCAATAATTAGCGGCATAGACACTCTCATACATATGGAAACAGATGCTCATATTTTAATTATGGAAGTCAATCAATTAACAATGAATTTGAATGAGTTACCTGATAAGCTAATTATTTTTTTCTAATTTATCTCAACTGCTGGAAATCTGTAGGAAAATATCCATAATATATGTACAAGTCAGGTGGTATGATCAAATGTTTTAATTTTGAATGTGTTGTTTTTCGATCACTAATTTAAAGTTACATTTTTACATTATTTTACATTTACGCATTTGGCAGACACATTTATCCAAAGCAAATTTGACATATTATATTGTATAGTATTGTATTATTAACACTTTAGTTTAGGGACCAATTCTCCCTAAGAACTAGTTGCTTGTTAGCATGCACACTATTACAATATTGGCTGTTTATTAGTACTTAAAGCACAAATTAATGCCTTATTCTGCATGACCATATTTTAGATCCCTTAATATACCATACCATACCTTAACTTAACAACTACCTTACAAACTATTAAATCAGGAGTTAATAATATAATATAATATAATATAATATAATATAATATAATATAATATAATATAATATAATATAATATAATATAATATAATATAATATAATATAATATAATATAATATAATTTTTTATTATTATTATTACAAAAATAAGACAATGTAAGAATTTCATTTATATCATTCAAAATCATTTATATTATTTTATTTTATTTTATATTATATTATAAATTATTTTACTTATATTTATATATTTATATGTACTTATTTTTGGTTATTATTATAAAAATAAGATATCATGTTATAATTAATATTGATTTTATTTTTTATATTATATATTATTTTATAATATATTATTATTTGTACTAATTATCTTGTTAACCTCACTATTTTTAATAAAAAAAAATGTATATTGATGAAGATGTACACATTTAAATGATTTACTTCCAGTTTCAAAGGACAGAAAACAATGGCCTTAATTTATCCCTCAACCGTAACAGCATTTGGTTAGGTGAATGAGTGAAAGCAAATAACAGGAAGAGAATGTGCGAGAGAAAGAGAGCTTTAAGAGCCATTAAGGACGTGAGGCAAATGTCTATAAATTATTCAGTCATACCCTGTTTGTAATGCTACAAGCAGACCAGTCTGAGATTACAGAGTGAGAAAGCAAGCTGAGAGGAAGAAATAGAGACAGAAAATGTCTTACCATTCAGAAACACAATGTATTTCGAAGGGGTTTTCACAGAGGTGCACACAGAGAACACTGAAGTGAAGGGGGAAGGGATGGATGGATCCAGGGAGATGACAGAGAGTGGCTGGTGGTGACAGAGAGGAGGGAGTTATCGAGCTCCAGCAAGTGACAGCCAGGTGCTAGCTCTGTCTTTATGGATCATTCACATCCCACAGGATCCACAACAGCAGACACATACAGATGGCCAGATTCCAACAGAGATCAAACCGATGCCCCATATTGATAATCATTTACAAATGCCAAACAAGTTCTAAGCTGTGAGAGTCCAACACATGGTGGGAGCCAAGCTAATCTACATACATTTTATACAAATATTAAACACCTAGTGGCTCTCCACATATGCACACACGCACACTCACACTCACACACACCCACACACACACACACACACACACACACACACACACACACACACACACACACACACACACACACACACACACACACACACACACACACACACACACACACACACACATATATCATAACATTAGATGCTGCTTTCCTTTCGTCTTCCAGGAGGCTCCAGAAAATAAAAAAACAGCCCTTCTTCAATGCGTCAGAAAGCTCTCATCACTATGTTCTCAAAGAATTATATTAAGCAAGGTCTTATGCACACATTCATACACACAAACAAATAATGGAGAGGAGAAGAGTTGGCTATATGCCTAAGAGGAAAAAGGAGCCCAACAGTTATTCCTGCACTGCAGTAATAGCAGCATCAGAGCCATTTAAAAACCCAGAGACACAGTACAAGCAGACATGTATGGCACGGATGCATATACATAGAGAAAATAAGACATAGAGGGCTATGACAAGCTGAGATTCTCACCTGAACTAACGTGCTACATGGCTCCCAGGCGTATGAGAGTGTGTGCATCATCGCAATAGATGGAAAACGATAGAGGGACAGAAAAAGGGAAGGAAGACAGATAGGGAAAGGGAGAAACACAGATAGCCCCAGAGTGATAGAGAGAGAAGGGGGAGGAAAGGAATTCATCTTACCTCTCATGTGCTGTGAATGCTGCTCCCCTCCAGTCTACCAAAAACATGCAACCCTCCCTTCCTTTCTTTGAACTTCAACCTGATAACGCAAGAGGGAAAAAAGGGGGGAGATGGATTTGAATGCTATGGTAAAAAGAGAGAGAGAGAGAGAGAGAAATGACAAAAATACACTGAAAAAAAATACCATTCCAAAGTTAGGGTTTGTAATATTTTTTTAATATTTTCGAAGTACTTTGTTCACCAAGACTGCATTTATTTGATAAAAAAATAAAGTAAAATATAAAAAATACTGAGAAAGATTTGTAACATTTGAAATTACTGTTTTCTATTCGAATATGTTTTAAAATGTAATTACTCCTGTAATGTGTACCCAAAAGTTCAAAAGGACAGCGTTTACTGTATTTGAAATACATGTATTTTTTTACATTGTAAATGTCTTTGCTGTCAGTTTGATCAAATTAATGCATCCTTGCTGAAAGGTTTTAAGTATTCTCTGAAGTCTTACTGACCCCAAACTTTATTTTAACTTTATTTTCATTTAAAAATAAAAAAGGTTTGTCTTCTAGTAAAATATCTAAACATTCTCTAAACAAGAATAATTTGATTCATCAGAAATAAGAAAGGTAATAATAATTTTCAAAGAATATATTGAATTAAGTGCATTGTCTATGTGTTCTACTGAAAGCATTTTTTTTTTAAATAATCAAAATTCAAAACCTATTCTCTGCATAATCAAATAAGAAATGAATAGTACCTTGTTAGAGATGTTCAGATATTTTCCTGGAAAACAAGACAATGGAAACTAAAAGTGAATTATAATTCTATTCATATAATACTGATTAAGGAAATGAGTTTTACAACGCATAGTGAGAAAACAGTCCTCATACTCTTTTGAATGTGCAGTCCACTGCTGCAGTAATTCTCCATGCCCTCCTTTTGACACAGAGAGAATTGAACTGAGAATTGAACTGAAGAAGTCCAGCTCCTCCGATGAAATGACCCATGCAGGGGAGGTCTCTTACTTTCTCACCCTTTTCCTCTTGTGTAATTTTTCCCCTGCACTCTCGCTCCCCTTCAATAACTTTTTCTCCCTCAATAACTTCGTAATAACACTGTTTTTTATTGCTGAAGTTAACATCCTCACTTTCTCCCTATGGCCCCAGGAATATGTCAGAATTGTGGGGGGATCCAACCATGAGCAGTGTAATCATTAGTACTGGGTGGAGGTTAGCCATTAACAATGATCTTCACCACAACTTTTCTTCTCACAACACATGTGCAGCCAGTGCAGCTGCTCAGTTGTCGAGGTGCATGCTATATTAACATTCAGGGCTTAACAAAAATACGCTAGCCACTATTTTCAGTGTAATTAAATTTATTGAAGCCTGGGGCTCCACTATGACAAACATTCACAGAAAAAATACATAAGAGTGGTTTCTATGAATTATGTGTTATCGTCCAGTTCTTTTGAAGCCCTGTGATTTTGTGTGAGAGCAGACTGAAATTTAAGCTGTTATTGACTGCAAAATTATGACATCTGACCTAGTTCTCTTCGGCATGTTCATGACAACACAGTCTCACTCCCTACTCGTCAAATGTTTGACGCATGGTCAAGGGATCTGGCGTCACTTTTTTGACGCACTGGGTATACCTTTGGCGTTATTTTTCAACGTGCAGGTTAGTCCGATAGACTTCTATAGAACTCAGCAGCGTTTAAATTTGACGTCTTGGGTCAGCACACCGCAACGAGACTAAATAAATTGAAAAAAAAAAGAATAGGCTACAAAAAATTATATATGACAGAGATAATTTTATCTGGCCCTCCAACTTGTTTTTGAGGTTTAAAAATCCTCGCAACCTGATATCAAAGTGCTCTCTGTGCAAAGGCTTAGCGCGTTCATCAGTGGTGAGTTTAACAACACTCAACTGCAGGTAAAACAGCATTCAGCTGTGAGTTTAACAACACTCAACTCCAGGTAAAACAGCATTCAGCTGTGAGTTTAACAACACTCAACTGCAGGTAAAACAGCATTCAGCAGTGAGTTTAACAACACTCAACTCCAGGTAAAACAGCATTCAGCGGTGAGTTTAACAACACTCAACTCCAGGTAAAACAGCATTCAGCAGTGAGTTTAACAACACTCAACTCCAGGTAAAACAGCATTCAGCGGTGAGTTTAACAACACTCAACTCCAGGTAAAACAGCATTCAGCAGTGAGTTTAACAACACTCAACTCCAGGTAAAACAGCATTCAGCGGTGAGTTTAACAACACTCAACTCCAGGTAAAACAGCATTCAGCAGTGAGTTTAACAACACTCAACTCCAGGTAAAACAGCATTCAGCGGTGAGTTTAACAACACTCAACTCCAGGTAAAACAGCATTCAGCGGTGAGTTTGACCAAAGCAACACTCCACTGCACCCAAAAAGGGCATTAAAAGGCGAGTTTAACAACGCTCCAAGACGCGTGCAGGTAAGCAGTTTAACCGTTTTCTTACAACCCATTCTCACTTATCGCTTATTCATAGTTTATCACAATGAAATCACGTTCAAGAAGTCTCATTCAGCACACATCGCGATACTTGCCATCAGTTTACATGTGCCAGAGTAGATGTAAATACGCTCTTTTAATGCCTGTTATAAAATCTATTCTGTCTTCTTTATTAATCAGATTAGCGCCGTATTGTTTACTCGCTGTATTATATCAGTCATCCGAGGCTGTCTTTGAGTTTCATTGCGTTTAATGAACACACCTGCTAACTAGTGTGATTAAACTCTGTCGGTCACGTGACGTGCCATAGACTTTCAATATATTCATTTCAGGTTCAAAGATGTAAATTTGTAGTAAAATCATGGTAACCACGACACGTACAATAGTAACAAATTAAATTTGTCTAAAATTTAGACAGTTGAAGTTAAAACCCAGGCATTTACCATGTTTTTACCACAGTAACTGTAGTTTTACTATAGTATATTAATAATCAATACAACAATACAATAATCATCAAACTAACTATGGTTGTACAACTGTAATGGTCGTTTTTTGATGTGCTTTTATATGACAGATATCACAGTAATCACATTTACTGTACCATGCTTTTGATACCTTTTTATGTAAATCCAAAAAAAGTAAATAAATAAAAGGACACATTTTCCCCTCTTGCAGTTCATTCATATCAGTTTATATTTTAAATATTTTGCTCACAAAACATTATTAAAATTCTGTTTATAATTATATTTTATTCTACCCACCCCCCCACCCCCCTTTCTTATTTTTATTATTATTATTTTTTTTTTAGCTGAAAAGATGTAAAGGAAGCAGTCATCCCTGTGGTGTTTCTGGAGAGGTATTCCTTCAGAAATGGAGAAGACAGAAAGCTGCGGAGGCAGACATTTGCAGCAGTAAGTCTGTGTTAGTTTTACCCTTTTTTAATCAAACTGCTGTTATAAATTGCACAGCATTTGTTGTTTCTTAAACGTTTGCACTGTCCAAATACCCAGACTTGCCATCTTTGCACTTGACCACTTGATTATTTATTTGATGTATTTCCTGTGTTTAGCCCAAGTGTTCGACTGAGCATGGTGACCACAAGTGTGTGTCGAACTTTTCATGACCTGATGACTGTGGTTCCCAATCCTGGTCCTGGAGAGCCCCAACACTGCATGGTTTTGGTGTCTCTCTTATCTGACAAACACACTTTTGAGGTCTTGAAGTCTACACTGATGAGCTGATGAGTTGAATCAGGTGTGTTTGATCAGCGAGACATCTCAAATGTGCAGTGTTGGGGTTCTCCAGGACCAGGATTGGGAGCCACTGCCTTATGGGACACACTTAAGTGTTTACAGAGATTTTTAGTTTTTTTTATTTATTATTATTATTATTCAACTTTGCATTTTAAAATAAATTCTAAATCTCTTTTCATCAGTCCCTATTACAGAGGACAATTTAATTTTTGGTGCTTCTAATTAAGTGAAAAAAATATTATTATTATTAATATTTCACATACATTGGAAAGGTTTCCGTTCCCCTCGTGAGATCTCGGCAAAAAGTCTCACAATTTATTCCAAAACATGATGCATGATGGGATACACTAAGCCTGGTATAGAGCTCTGGAGCGGTATTGGAGATAGTATTTAGTGTGTGTTGAAGGCACTGCCCTTTGGCATTATTAAGACTTGCGCACTACTGATAACAGACCTGTTAGCTTGCAGAGGTGGGTAGTAACGAGTTACATTTACTTCGTTACATTTACTTGAGTAATTTTTTGGGGTAACGAATACTTTTCGGAGTAAATTTAAAGATGGGTACTTTATACTCTTACTTGAGTAAATTTTTGGGGAAAAGTCTGTACTTTTACTTCGTTACTTCAAACGCGCCGTCTACTTTTCTCTGGGCAATGAGCGATGCCCATTCGCGAATGATTCATTCTTTTGAGTCAATTCTGTTCAAAGGCTTGATCAAACCAATTGGCAAACGAGTGAATTGGTTCATGAATCAGTTTGAATGAGTCGTTCAGTTCCCTGCCGCACGCGCTGAGCGTCTGAAGTGGTTCACTCGGAGTTGTAACGTTTAAGAACAGAAAGAGCGTTGAAAACGTGGCTGGAACTGCACTGAATTGAAATCTGCAAAGGTTATTGTTTGCTAGCGATGGAGATCCTTATTAGATGAACACCGCATGTGCTGTCTACTGTTTAACAGGTAATAACTTGGGCTACATTCGATTACAGTACATACCACTGTGACATTAAGATTTTATTAATTTTAATACAATCACACTGGTGCAAGTACGTTCAGCGAGTCATATTATCAGCTGCTAAATTCAGATCTGTGATTGCTTGCTGGCGCTTAGCCAGAGATAGATGCGTTTATACAGCGCTGCGTATTATAACAAATCACACTTGATTCTTTTGAGCTTATTAAAGCATTGGCCAATCAGAGGCTTTCAGATGAGTCATCGCTAAAATGCTGGTGCTTCCTTCACTCGCTCACTGACTGGATACCTCTTTCTGGCGAATTCTCTCGCAGGAACAACAAAGTGCAGATGTGTGTACGAATTTTTAATTAAGATATTGATTTCACAGTGTTAACAGTTTCAGTGATTTTAATGGGAGTTTCTGAGAGTGATTGAAATCTAGACTGTCAGTGAAAATTATCTTTAATAATGTAAATGTTATTTGCTCTCTTTCTGAACAATGAAAGATTGATTAGTAGCAATATTTATATCACATTAACTTTCAATGTTAAATTCACATTTAATATAAAGTCAGTCGTATTAAAAATATGTTATGGCATGACACCTATATCTGTTACTTAAGTAAACAGACAGGGTTTTATAATAAATTACATAAATTGGAGTAAAGGCTGATGAAATATATACATTTATACACGCACACATACATTACATACATTTTATCTATATATCTAAATAAAAATAGGCTCAGTACAGTATATATGACCCAAAGTAACTAGTAACTAACTACTTGAGTAGATTTTTTATCCGATACTCTTTTACTCTTACTCAAGTAACTATTCAAGACTAGTACTTTTACTTTTACTTGAGTAAATATTTCTAGAAGTACTTTTACTTTTACTTGAGTACAGTTTTTGGGTACTCTACCCACCTCTGCTTGTAATAATTTTTTAAATAATTAATATGAATATAACTTGTTATTAATGACTTGCTTTTATTAATGGATGCATTTAACATTTAATTATACAGCATCTTTACAGAGGCTGTATAATTACACACACACATACACACAGTAATGTATAAGTTGCATGTAATGTAATAATATTTCCTTTCTTTCTGTCTTACAGGATTGTTTGCAGATAATGCTGTTCTTCTTTTTCAGAAGTTTTTGGTGAGCCAACCCTCACAAATCTTCCTAAAAACTAAAAGAGCTATTACTGAGTCTCAGCGAATCTAGCCATGATCACCTCTTCCCAGGTACATTTGTTTAGAATATTTTTAATCAACATTTACTCATCAAATGCTCTGGTCTGAATCTTACTTTAAATTAACTTAATTACATGTTTAATGAGCAATATTAATTGCACACAGAGTAAGTAGAGATTATCTTCTTTCAGAAGATAAGGAAGACCAAGGAAATTATTTGCTCAGGATGAGGAATGAAGACGGCCATCTTGTGCTCAAACAAAGACAGAAGTCCACTGGTATGTGTGTATTAAAGCAATGATATCAACCACAAACTGTTTCCAGACACGAGAGAAGAAGATTATGATGGAGATGAAACCAGTTTAGATGTGATGATAAGGAATCATTATTTTCTGGAACAGTATCACATGTCTTATAAGTATCACATGATCTGTATCACAGTTGACTGGATGGAATCTTTTTACTTTTAAGGACATTTCATCACTCATCTGTGTGAACTGATTAATTTATGATATTAATGAATTTTTGATCCATTATTATTTTCCTTAAATCGTGTTTGTCTTGATGCTACTTTATCAACTTCATAGTCTATGCTTCAATAAAATTAATATGGTGAATATTGTGTGTTGAAAATTCTTGGTAAATTCATAATTTTACTAGGTAGGCTCATATGTGTTTATTCTACACTTAAAAAACCACATGTTATTAATTACCTGGATTATTTTTAATTTAAGACATAATTTTTTTTTCATCAGATTAATGAAATCTGGAACAACAATACACCAGAAAGTTATTATTGTATATATTTAATCACAAATATGCCTTTTTTAAATATATTTATACACTGTTAATTATTTCACTGTAAATTTACAATAAATTGCAGGTTAATAATTGCATGACTTTCACAGCAAGTTACCGTATCATTTTTACAGTAAATAATTGTGAAATGACAGCTGTTTACTGTGACTTCACAATAACTATGCCGTCATATTACTGTGCTTTAGCAGTAAGCTGCTGTATAATTACAGTATTTTACTGTGCAATTATAGTTAGTCTATCATATTACTGTAATTTAACAGTAAGCTGCTGTAGAATTAATGTATTTAACCCTATCTATACTGTGATTTTGCATAAATGATGGACTAAACAAAACTGATAAAAACAATGGTTTAACTTTTATTTTTTTAGAAGAAAAATACATTTTAATAACAGGAATAAACACTGTGTAACATGAATGAACACTGGGTAACATGAATGTCTGTCAATATGTGTGTGAATGTGTTTACTGTGTTTACCATTATGTGATAATGGTACTTGAAAAATACAATTTAATAACAGGAATAAACACTGGGTAACAGGAATGTGTGTCTATGTGTGTGCACTGTGCATGTGTTTACTATGTGATAATGGTACTTCACAACATAGGAGCTGAAAAGAGAAAGAAGGAGAGAGAGAAGAGAGAGTGAGAGAGGGAAGAAAAGACAAAAAGGTGGGAAAAGAGAGGGTTGCAGGTGTCTCACTCCTTCCCTTGCAGCAGGCACCTGCATAGTATGGGTTCTGTCCACTATCTACAAAAGATAAGAAAGACAAAAAGTTTAAGTTACTTTGTGGTGGAAGTACCTGCAAGTATGGTACCCGCATTGTAAAACTAATCCTAAAATGTGTACAATTTAAGAAATTACAATTGTAAAACTCATGATAAATCAGATAAATCATGTGAATAGTACTATATCAATTAATATTAAATCAACAAACCAGAGGACTCTGAAAGTAACATGATTGAGGTTAAGCAAAAATGACATGACATGCGTACATAGTAATGCAACTCAGTAAGCCAGTAATGTGATGTAAATTTACACTTAAAACTATTGTAAAGTACGTCTGTAAATTTGACGTTTTTATTCTAACATATCAATAACCTATAACATTGAAAAGGTTTAATTAAAATAAACATAAGAACAATGAATTTTACACATTTTGCAGCCTGTCTAAACTCGTAGAACAAATTAAAGGGATAGTTTACCCAAAAACCCACCCTCATTCCAAACACGTTAGCCCTTCGTTCATCTTTGGAACACAAATTAAGACATTTTCTGACTCCTCCATGGACAGCAATTTTATTACCACTTTCAAGGCCCGGAAAGGTAGTGAAGATTGTTAAAATAGTCCAAGTGACTACAGTGGTTCAACCTTAATGTTATGAAGCGATGCAAAAATACTTAATAGTGCGGAACGCACAAAAAGTATTCTCGTCGCATCATAGCAATAAGGTTGAACCACTGTAGTCACGTGGACTATTTTAACAATGTTTTTACTACCTTTCTGGGGCTTGAAAGCGGTTATAACATTGCAGTCTATAAGCAGAATCAGAAAGCTCTCGGACTTCTTAAAATTATCCTAATTTGTGTTGAACAAAATTGTTTGGAAAATCATGAGGGAGTGTAATTAATGAGAGACTTTACATTTTTTAGTGAACTAACCCTTTAATAGCTTAAGTAAACATCTTACTGCATAACTAATTCTAGCTTAAAACAAAGACAGTGTTTCGTTAGTCTGTTCTGAAGTTGGAACACAACTGACATCCATTCAAAGTCAATGAGCTTCCTGATCAGTGTACAGACTTGCTGGTTTATGTGTCCTCTCTGCCTCTTTGATTTTGTACCTGTCTCTGGGTTGATGCCCAAGAAGCACATATAAACAAAAAGACAGAGAAGAAAGATGTTAGTTTAATTCAAGTGGGATTAAAAAGGTTTCAGTTCCCAGTCATCACCTTCAGTGGGTCACTGCTGTTACAGTACTGAGCAAAACTAAAGTTAGCTCAGTTTTAACAAGGTGACATTACTTGGATTCAATTAAACAGCAACCATTTAAATAACTTAACAGCAACTGAAAAACATTTACATCACAAACACACAGTGAAGAATAGTCCTGGAACAAAGTAAGTTAGATGTGTGTGATTTACCCAGGCAATGCATTTGCACACAACAATTTACATCATTTACACGTACTGTTTGCAGAGGATGGAGGAAGAGCCTGTTGCCAGTCCATCTCCATGTGGCTGTTTCTGCTTGCACTCTTCCTCCTAGAATTATTACCCGTTCACAGACAAAATTGCTCCTAATATCTCCAGATGTCGACCTGTTTTACTTTAGAATAGCACAGCTAACGAAGCTCCACTAATTCAGTGATAAACACATTTATTTTCCTATATCTTTTTTTTATAATAAAATGCACTTTATTTTTTCTGTTGACGAGACAGACAACGGCTGCTCCGTTTCACACACACGGCAGAAAAATATGGACGACGCCCAGCTAACGTTAGCTAACATTACTAATTTGAGATTAATTTATTCCACATTTGCACAAATCCACAACACTATAATGTATCTAGTTGATCATAACTGTCATAATACACACATTAAGGCCACAGCTTACCTTATAACTTTATTTCCCGGTGGTAGAAAAATGCTGTGGGAAAAGAGAGAGCGCTTTTAGAGTAACGAACGTTAACTAAGAAAAGCATTAAGCAAAGCTAAAGTTCAATTTTGACGGTGTAGTTAAGGTGAAGCCTCACAGTTAATAACTTAATATGGTACTACTAGCTATACACTTATTAACACAACCAACGTCTGATCATTCAAATTTGTGTGCTCAAACTTAGACGCGAGTCTGCTCCAGCTAAGTTACAAAAACATGAAACAGAACTTAACTAACGCTAATTTGGTTCATACTTTTAAATAACATGAAATTTCATATTAAAAACAGTCATCAAATTGACAAAGTTTGAAATTAAACACTTACCACACTTACCGTAATGAATCCGTCGAGTGAGTTCATGGAGGAGATCAGGCCAGGGAGCTCCGGGGGAGCTCAGATGACGCAGTTGCAGCGCGAAAATGACGGAATTCACAGTAGTTTCTTGTAAAAGCCCCGCGCCTGCATTATTTTCACAGTAAAAGTCTAAATACGGTGAAATATCACAGTTAAAGCCTGTGAAGTGGTAATAATGTAATTACCTGTGAAATATTACAGTTATATATTGTGAAATCCTGGAAATATTTTACAGTGTATATAAAGGGAGTTACTAGATGAATTATTTTGAAAAGCCATTTGCTTTATTGTTACAAACACTTGAGGGATAACTGAGAATGTAGCAGGAATGATCAACGTGGATCTTGTACTCCATTAAAACCAAGAGCATCCACATTACTGATGTCCAGCACCTGAGGAGCAAGATAAGGGGGTGAGGAGGATATTTTTACACTGATTGTTGCTAATTAGTTTATATATAAAGTATTCTTAATGTGTATGCATTGTCCTTGATTACTGCTTAACAGTGGGGAATAGATAATGGCAAGTTGTTGCAGGTTTATCCATTCTATATATTACTGTTAACTTCAAAAATAAAAGAAATAATCTATTATTTTTATTATTAAATTATTTCTTTCTAATTTTTCCATGTTTCATTAGATGGCCTCACCATGTCCTGTCAAAAGCTTTACTAGCCATGATGTTAAGATTAGAAAAGTGTGGACTGTGAAAACTGTCAGATATAAATGTGACTCAGCTCAGTTTGTTGTCCATGATGAGGAGAATACATATATGTTGGTTTTACTGCCCTTCTACCCCCAGGGGCCCAGTAGCACCCCCCGAAAGAGCCAAAAACTGTACATTTCAAATGGCTGTAAATCAGAGTCCAATTAACGAATCAAAGAGAAAACCGGAAGGATTATTACTTATGCTATGCTGATAAAATAATGTTGGGCACAGTTTTCAGAAATGAATGGAAATGTGTCATAAAGGCATTTTAAATATTGCTCACTCTAAAATACCAAATTTCACTCTGTCTTTCAATTATATCATAGAGGTTTACACAATGAAAATATTTAGATGAAACTCAAAGACAGCCTCGGATGACTGATATAATACAGCGAGTAAACAATACGGCGCTAATCTGATTAATAAAGAAGACAGAATAGATTTTATAACAGGCATTAAAAGAGCGTATTTACATCTACTCACTGAACCTGTGGCACATGTAAACTGATGGCAAGTATCGCGATGTGTGCTGAATGAGACTTCTTGAACGTGATTTCATAGTGATAAACTATGAATAAGCGATAAGAGAGAATGGGTTGTAAGAAAATGGTTACTGCTTACTTGCACGCGCCTTGGAGCGTTGTTAAACTCACCTTTTAATGCCGTTTTTCCTGCAGTGGAGTGTTGCTTTGGTCAAACTCACCGCTGAATGCTGTTTTACCTGGAGTTGAGTGTTGTTAAACTCACCGCTGAATGCTGTTTTACCTGGAGTTGAGTGTTGTTAAACTCACTGCTGAATGCTGTTTTACCTGGAGTTGAGTGTTGTTAAATCATATATAAGTCATAAGTCATATATAATTTTTTTGTAGCCTATTCTTTTTTTTTATTATTATTTATTTAGTCTCGACCCATACAAGGCAGTCAACGAGTTGCGGTGTGCTGACCCAAGACGTCAAATTTAAATGCTGTTGAGTTCTATAGAAGTCTATCGGACTAACCTGCATGTTGAAAAATGAAAAACGCCAAAGGTATACCCAGTGCGTCAAAAAAGTGACGCCAAATCCCTTGACCATGCGTCAGACATTTGACGAGTAGGGAGTGAGACTGTGTTGTTCATGAGAGTTCAAGAGATAAATAGCAAAGTCCAGTACTTGAATGAAACATTTATTTGAGTCAGATGTTTTGGGTCTCAAAAACGTTGATTGAATCACTATACGACTGATTTGGTTCTCGGCTTCAACTTGCAGAAACAATGATTGGTAACACTTAATTTTAAGGTGTCCTTAAGGTGTTACATGTTACATGTACCATACTTACTATTATAATAATAATGAATTATGCATAATTGCAAGTAACCCTTCGCCAAACCCTAATCTTAACACTAACCATATAGTAAGTACATGTAGTTCATTAATATTACTCAGTACTTAGATGTATAATTACACTGTAACAGGGACACCTTAAAATAAAGTGCAACCCAATGGTCCAGTTGCAACAATGAAAAGTTCACAGGACGTAAAGAATTACAACAGTTAAAGGAATAGTTCACCCAAAAATAAAAAGATTGTCATCAATTACTCACCTTCACACCTTTCCAAACCCCTAAGACTTTCTGCCTAAGAATTTTTTTGTATTTTTTTTCTGAAGATGAACAAAAATGTTATGAGTTTAGAATGACACAAGGAGACGGAAGTTCTAAATTGCCATGCATTATAATTTTTTTTCTTCTTGTTTTCTCATTATAACGTTATAAGAAAACGACTTTCGTTATGTCGAGATAACGAGAAAATTAAGTCGTTATAATGAGAAAACAACTTTCATTATGTCGAGATAATGAGAAAATTAAGTCGTTATAATGAGAAAACAAGAAGTAAAGAAATTATAATGCATGGCCGCTTAGAACTTCCGTACAAGGATGAGTAAAGGTTGACAGAATTTATTTGGGTGAATAACCCTTTAAGTTTAATTTTGGCCTGTCACACAATGTCATGAATATGACCTATAAAAAATAAATAAAATAAAAAACTCATATAAACCACTTTCTTTTTTTCATTTTTACTTTTCTTTCTCATTGAACTATTCCTGTAAGCACCAGAAAGAAACATCTAATGCTGTCAAAATATTTTATAGCTATTATTACTGAATTATGCTTTTTGATATCTATAAATTTTAACACGCATTTTTTATTTTATTTTTTTAATGGAAAAAAGTACTATTGTTTCGCTGCCCCATGATGATTCCATTTCTGTTAGCCTTGAGTTTAGTATGTGTATGTGAAAAATAAAACAGAAAAAAGACATTATTACACTAAAAGGACATAAGAAATATGTCCACTTCCATTTTTATGTTTTACATTGGACAATCAAGTCAATAGCACGTGACCAAATGCAGTGATGTTACCATTGAAGACGTCTAAAAAACCAAGGTATTTCTTTGTATACGTGCTTGAGATGTTCCTACAAATAATCCGGCTTGTATTCTCGTCACTGTAATGATGAGCCAGAGACGTTCGGATCCAAATGCAGCGCTTTATTAAAGAATGGTCAAACAGGCAGAAATCAGGAATGGCGTCAGGTGTGTCAGGGATAACCAGAGTCGAAACCAGAAACAAGCAGAGATCGGGGCAGGCAGCAGAGAATCAGAGTCGGAATAATCAGTCCGAAGATCAAACACGGGAATGACAAAACACAGGGAGAAACGCTCGGAAATGTTAGACAGGCTAGACAAGACTTCGCATTGAGTGAGAGTGAGTGTGCTGCTTTTATGTGTGTGTGTAAATGAGGTGCAGGTGTGGCAAGGAAATTGGCTGATGAATGAGGTGCAGGTGTGGCAGGGTGATTGTGATGCAGTGACTCATGGGTAATGTAGTTCGGGTGTGGTGCAACAGTATGAGAGGTGCTAGTGTCCAAGTGACATCTGGTGGTTGATGGGTGGAATGGTCCTGAGTGGAGTGCCCTCTAATGAAGTTCATGGGCACTCCATCTAATAATCGTGACATAGCCCACCCCCAAAGGATCGGCTTCCAGACGCTCAAAACAATCTAGGAGGGCGGTGGAGCGGAGGCGGAACAGGGGGAGGGATGGAGGGCCAGGTCCATGAGGAAGTGCAGTGGACTGGGGCAGAGCAGGTGGAACTGGAGCCCTTTCTGGGCCTAACTCAGGAAAACAGGAGCCCCTCCTGGGCCTGGCATAGGAAACAGGGGCCCGCCATGGGCTTAACTCGGGAATGGGAGCCCGCCATGGGCCTAACTCTGGAACAAGGGTCCACCAAGGCAGAGCAGGTGGCGTGGCAGCCCACCAGAGTGGAGCAGGTGGAGCTGGAGCCCACCAGGGAGGAGTAGAGGACCACCACAGCTGAGAAGATGGGACAGAAGCCCACCAGGGCGGAGCAGAGGACCACCACAGCTGAGAAGACGGGACAGAAGCCAACCAGGGCGGTGCAGAGGACCACCACAGCCGAGCAGACGGGACAGAAGCCCACCAGGGCGGTGCAGAGGACCACCACAGCCGAGCAGACGGGACAGAAGCCCACCAGGGCGGAGCAGAGGACCACCACAGCCGAGCAGACAGGACAGAAGCCCACCAGGGCGGAGCAGAGGACCACCACAGCCGAGCAGACGGGACAGAAGCCCACCAGGGCGGAGCAGAGGACCACCACAGCCGAGCAGACGGGACAGAAGCCCACCAGGGCGAAGCAGAGGACCACCACAGTGGAGTCGATGGCACCGGACCGCAAGTCTGGTGGGACTGAAACAGAGAACATTGACAGGTTAATAGCGGCCTCCGTGGCCGTGATGAGATGGTAGCTGGCCTCCTTGGCCATTACAGGGCAGGCGGTTAGTTCATGGAGGACCTCCGTGGCCATGACAGGACAGACAGAGAGTTGGTGGATGGTCTCCGTAGCCCAGACCGGAATGAATGAGAGCTCATTGACGGCCTCCCTGGCCGTGACAGGATAGGACGAGAGCTCTGAGATGTGACGAGGCTCTGGGAGTTCGGCTGAGATGTGACGAGGCTCTGGTAGATCTTTGGTGATTTGATTGGGTTCATGAAGATCATTGATGACTTGACTTTGCTCATGAAGATCGTTGGTGACTTGACTTTGCTCATGAAGATCGTTGGTGACTTGACTTTGCTCATGAAGATCGTTGGTGACTTGACTTTGCTCATGAAGATCGTTGGTGACTTGACTTTGCTCATGAAGATCGTTGGTGACTTGACTTTGCTCATGAAGATCGTTGGTGACTTGACTTTGCTCATGAAGATCATTGATGACTTGACTTAGTTCACGGAGGTTAATGGTGACTTGACTTTGCTCATGAAGATCGTTGATGACTTGATTTTGCTCATGAAGATCGTTGGTGACTTGACTTAGTACACGGAGGTTAATGGTGACTTGACTTTGCTCATGAAGGTTAATGGTGACTTTACTTTGCTCATGAAGGTTAATGGTGACTTGACTTTGCTCATGAAGATCATTGGTGACTTGACTTTGCTCATGAAAATCGTTGGTGACTTGACTTGGTTCCTGAGGATCAACTGTGACTTGACTTAGTTCACGGAGGTTAATGGTGACTTGACTTTGCTCATGAAGATCATTGATGACTTGACTTTGCTCATGAAGATCGTTGATGACTTGACTTTGCTCATGAAGATCGTTGGTGACTTGACTTTGCTCATGAAGATCGTTGGTGACTTGACTTTGCTCATGAAGATCGTTGGTTACTTGACTTTGCTCATGAAGATCGTTGGTGACTTGACTTTGCTCATGAAGATCATTGATGACTTGACTTAGTTAACGGAGGTTAATGGTGACTTGACTTTGCTCATGAAGATCGTTGATGACTTGACTTTGCTCATGAAGATCATTGATGACTTGACTTTGCTCATGAAGATCATTGATGACTTGACTTTGCTCACGAAGATCGTTGGTGACTTGACTTTGCTCATGAAGATCGTTGGTGACTTGACTTTGCTCATGAAGATCGTTGGTGACTTGACTTTGCTCATGAAGATCGTTGGTGACTTGACTTTGCTCATGAAGATCGTTGGTGACTTGACTTTGCTCATGAAGATCATTGATGACTTGACTTAGTTAACGGAGGTTAATGGTGACTTGACTTTGCTCATGAAGATCGTTGATGACTTGATTTTGCTCATGAAGATCGTTGGTGACTTGACTTAGTACACGGAGGTTAATGGTGACTTGACTTTGCTCATGAAGGTTAATGGTGACTTGACTTTGCTCATGAAAATCATTGATGACTTGACTTTGCTCATGAAGATCATTGATGACTTGACTTAGTTCACGGAGGTTAATGGTGACTTGACTTTGCTCATGAAGATCATTGATGACTTGACTTTGCTCATGAAGATCATTGATGACTTGACTTTGCTCATGAAGATCGTTGGTGACTTGACTTTGCTCATGAAGATCGTTGGTGACTTGACTTTGCTCATGAAGATCGTTGGTGACTTGACTTTGCTCATGAAGATCGTTGGTGACTTGACTTTGCTCATGAAGATCATTGATGACTTGACTTAGTTCACGGAGGTTAATGGTGACTTGACTTTGCTCATGAAGATCGTTGATGACTTGATTTTGCTCATGAAGATCGTTGGTGACTTGACTTAGTACACGGAGGTTAATGGTGACTTGACTTTGCTCATGAAGGTTAATGGTGACTTGACTTTGCTCATGAAGGTTAATGGTGACTTGACTTTGCTCATGAAGATCATTGGTGACTTGACTTTGCTCATGAAAATCGTTGGTGACTTGACTTGGTTCCTGAGGATCAACTGTGACTTGACTTAGTTCACGGAGGTTAATGGTGACTTGACTTTGCTCATGAAGATCATTGATGACTTGACTTTGCTCATGAAGATCGTTGATGACTTGACTTTGCTCATGAAGATCGTTGGTGACTTGACTTTGCTCATGAAGATCGTTGGTGACTTGACTTTGCTCATGAAGATCGTTGGTGACTTGACTTTGCTCACGAAGATCATTGATGACTTGACTTTGCTCACGAAGATCATTGATGACTTGACTTAGTTCACGGAGGTTAATGGTGACTTGACTTTGCTCATGAAGATCATTGATGACTTGACTCGGTCTATGAAGAACACCAGTGACTAGCCTTGGCTCTGGAGAGTCCATGGTGACTAGCCTTGACTCTGGAGAGTCCATGGTGACTAGCCCTGACTCTGGAGAGTCCATGGTGACTAGCCCTGACTCTGGAGAGTCCATGGTGACTAGCCCTGACTCTGGAGAGTCCATGGTGACTAGCCCTGACTCTGGAGAGCCCATGGTGACTAGCCCTGACTCTGGAGAGCCCATGGTGACTAGCCCTGACTCTGGAGAGTCCATGGTGACTAGCCCTGACTCTGGAGAGTCCATGGCGACTAGCCCTGACTCTGGAGAGTCCATGGCGACTAGCCCTGACTCTGGAGAGTCCATGGCGACTAGCCCTGACTCTGGAGAGTCCATGGCGACTAGCCCTGACTCTGGAGAGTCCATGGCGACTAGCCCTGACTCTGGAGAGTCCATGGCGACTAGCCCTGACTCTGGAGAGTTCACTGGAACCTGACTCGACTCTGGAGAGTTCACTGGAACCTGACTCGACTCTGGAGAGTTCACTGGAACCTGACTCGACTCTGGGGAGTTCACTGGAACCTGACTCGACTCTGGGGAGTTCACTGGAACCTGACTCGACTCTGGGGAGTTCACTGGAACCTGACTCGACTCTGGGGAGTTCACTGGAACCTGACTCGACTCTGGGGAGTTCACTGGAACCTGACTCGACTCTGGAGAGTTCACTGGAACCTGACTCGACTCTGGAGAGTTCACTGGAACCTGACTCGACTCTGGAGAGTTCACTGGAACCTGACTCGACTCTGGAGAGTTCACTGGAACCTGACTCGGCTCTGGAGAGTTCACTGGAACCTGACTCGGCTCTGGAGAGTTCACTGGAACCTGACTCGGCTCTGGAGAGTTCACTGGAACCTGACTCGGCTCTGGAGAGTTCACTGGAACCTGACTCGGCTCTGGAGAGTTCACTGGAACCTCACTCGGCTCTGGAGAGTTCACTTGAACCTGACTCGACTCATGAAATTTCACTGTTGTTTTACTTGACTTTTGGGTGTTAGTAGTGACTTGACCTGACTCTGGAAAGTCGACGGGGCTGGCGGCCATCTTGTGCAGTGTCGCTGGGCTGGTGGCCATCTTGTGCAGTGGCGCTGGGCTGGCGGCCATGACGTGAGTGAGTCCAGGGTCGTGTGCCTCTGCGACACCCACAGTGAATGTTGAGCCAACAATCAGCAGTGCATAGTCCATAAACTGACTAAGAGATGAGCGGGGACCCTCACTGATTACTCGTGACCTTAGTGGTTCATTTAGCCCATCACAAAAAAAGTCAATCAGCACAAAATCCGGCAGATCAGAGAAAAAGGTGAGGCCTAAGTACTCTTGTACATAGTCCTCGAGTGATCCAGTGCCCTGCTTGAGGGCTAATAGGCTTGCCATCTCCATACCTGACCAGTGTCCACACAAAAAGCTGCTGGATCCTGAGTGGCGAAGTCTTCTGTAATGATGAGCCAGAGACGTTCGGATCCAAATGCAGCGCTTTATTAAAGAATGGTCAAACAGGCAGAAATCAGGAATGGCGTCAGGTGTGTCAGGGATAACCAGAGTCGAAACCAGAAACAAGCAGAGATCGGGGCAGGCAGCAGAGAATCAGAGTCGGAGTAATCAGTCCGAAGATCAAACACGGGAATGACAAAACACAGGGAGAAACGCTCGGAAATGTTAGACAGGCTAGACAAGACTTCGCATTGAGTGAGAGTGAGTGTGCTGCTTTTATGTGTGTGTGTAAATGAGGTGCAGGTGTGGCAAGGAAATTGGCTGATGAATGAGGTGCAGGTGTGGCAGGGTGATTGTGATGCAGTGACTCATGGGTAATGTAGTTCGGGTGTGGTGCAACAGTATGAGAGGTGCTAGTGTCCAAGTGACATCTGGTGGTTGATGGGTGGAATGGTCCTGAGTGGAGTGCCCTCTAATGAAGTTCATGGGCACTCCATCTAATAATCGTGACAGTCACAGATCTTGCTATGGAGTATTCCTTTAGGCTTTTTCATTTGAAACCAAACAAATTCAAGTGGCCCCTTAAGGAGGAAGCTATTCAACACTGCAATGTGCTTGAGAGGTCTGTCTAATCACGGAATTGAGATTGCCTTGCCATGACCATATTTCACCTGGGTCAAGAGAAAGTCAACGGCCAGTATCAGAGCCTAGATTACAAGCAGACTTGAAGAGAGGTGGAGGTATTGAGTGCTCAGCATATCTAGTGTACACTGCCAGTGGAATGCATCCTGTAGTCATAAAGTGGTCTATCTACTTCAGTCCACAGTAGTCTTGTAGACACTTATAAAAGCGAGCATTCAAACATGCATACAAAACACTCACCCACGTATTTTCACTCTCTCTGATATAAATACAGACAGAAAAACTCATGTTGATGCTACTACATGCATGCTGGGAAAAAAAAAATTAGATCAACTGAGAGGCCATTTGGTGAGCATCTTTGGCATTTATTTGGTATTCTGAGTTTCGGCTGATCTTTTAGGCAGTTTAATGAAAGTCTGAATCTTTACTCCTGCTGTTCATTTGACTGTCTCCTGGCTAAATTAGAGGGAAACGTGTGTTAACACACACGGTTGTGGGTCTAAAGGAAAGGGGAGTGAGAGTGAGCATATAAGCAATCTATATCAGTAATGTTCATAAAATGGGTCACATAAATACACCACGGCAAAACACAGCCATCTTTATCAGCCTTAAAAGCCGACAACTTTACACAGCGCAGGGCTGTGTACACACACTTGAGAAACGTAAGGCTCTATTATTTCAAGGTGCAGGATATCATATTGGCCCTAACATATGTCAGAGTGACATATTTGCACTTTTTACAGCATATTTTTCCATGACATAGTGTTAACAGTCTTAGCCAGACAGCATGCCCAAGGACCGCCCAGAAGCTCTTCATTCACTGAGTTATGTCTGCAAAATACTCTAGACTTTATTTATGATCTAGACAGAATTTATGATCACATTCTCTGCAGGCTTTTTCAGTGTTTAATTTTTTTTTCTCCATGACGGTTTGCTATTTTAGTATTATCTGTTATGAAAAAAATAAATAAAAAGTCAGAACTGTCCTTTTTGGGTGAACTATCCCATTAACACTGCATAATAGCTGCTATATCGATGTATTTAGTTCTGCAAAATTTTGTATGAAAATAAAAGATAATAATTTAACAATATCCAGTGTAAACTGGTGAAATCAGAGACATACTGTAAAATGAAGGCAAAACATTCACCACTGGTGCAAATAATATTAATAAAAAGCAACAGTAAGCAAAAACGAATTGTGATCTAAGCCAAGACAAACATTTTTCTCTTACAGAAAGAGCAGCCTCTTGCAAAGAAAATTGAAGTAGATTGTACATGTTATAAAAAAAAAATACAAGTTCAGTAAACACTATGTAAACTGCTCTAACAATTGCAGCAGTGAAGAAGCTTTTCAATACCATATACAGAATGGGTGTAGAATACTTGGGGGACTCTTAATAACATGTAAATTTGTCCATTATATATATATATATATATATATATATAAAGAAAAATACTATAGAATTCAAATTATTGGTTACTGTTCAGAAGTGTATTTGATTTCTTACCCTAGTTGAAATCTACCACAATATAGTGGATAGTGGTATAATCAATACATAATTAAAATTATTCAGATAAATCAAGTAACCAAAATGATTAAATGACTCAACTTTCTGTAGAAAATGAAAAATGTATTAACTACAGTGACAACACACTGAGCAGTGAAAGCCCTCCGCTGGCTTTAACCACAATCCTGTATCAAATTCTGCTCTCTCCTTAAGGCTTCACTGCACACTGGCATCACCATGTGGCTCTGTCAAAGAGGAACTGATGTTGAAGTGAAGTAAGGTATTTGAGCATAATTGTAGATTATATTGCAAATTATATGGCATCATCATCATCTGCTCTAAACCTCAAACCCCTGGGTGGGGTAAGGGTGATCAAACTCTTTAACAGATCAAATGCTTCCACGTCAAAAATGGCATCAAATGTGTTTCTATTTACTGAGACTGGAATATATTAGGATTGGAAGGAAATAAAATTATCTTTTATCTAAAAAAAAAAAAAAAAAAATCTAAAAGAACAAATTTTCATATTAGTTTTATAGCATAAAGTTTCAATGT
Organism: Carassius carassius; assembly: GCF_963082965.1. Classification (NCBI taxonomy): domain Eukaryota; kingdom Metazoa; phylum Chordata; class Actinopteri; order Cypriniformes; family Cyprinidae; genus Carassius; species Carassius carassius. The sequence continues at coordinate 14,149,030 of NC_081764.1, forward strand.
TTTAAAATATTTCATACAAAAAAGTGTAATATAAAGGTGACACACTGCTTACAAACTCTAGGTGACACAAGGGTGAAGCCATAAGATTGCAGAAAAGATGGAATCTTAGCTAACAAGGAACGTTCACGCAAATTTATAAACAGACATTCATATCTTACAGTAATATTAATAGAACGTGCGTTCAGAGTTATTTTTTTTTAAAGCTGCCAGCCAGCGCCAACATTTTGACAAAAATGTCATGCCCCTGAGAATATTTTATTGAATGAAAACAAAACAAAAAAACAGACATATGCTTTAAAAAAAAAACAAGTATTCTAGCTCCATACATTCTTTTTTATCAACAAATTTGAACAAGTTTCATAAAACAAAACCAAAATAATGTGTTTTTGTCAAAACCTATGTCTAGTTCAGATTCAAAATGATGATCAAAACATAGAAGAAGTAGATCACTTCCCTCAACAAACCCAAAGCTTGCGCAGTCCTTGTAGCACTCTACATTTCATTTGGTAACGTTAGGTACTTGTGATTTATATGCCGTTTAATGTTTTATGATTGCTTTATTATACATATGCATCTGCTTACATATGCGATCAGTTGTTTCATGCTTCTTCACTGTGTTTTGATCCAGAGACTAAGTACTCTTTCAGAAGATGTGTAATGGCTTCCTTCCACATAACCGTGAAAACATGGGAATCAAGAAAATGCCATCAATGACGGGGAAGCGTTGTCTCATAAATTATGAAAAATTCCATTAATCACAGTGAAAGAGTTATCAATAAACTTATCACTTTTAGCATAAAAATTTTATTTAGCTACATCATTTTTGAAACAATTTAGTAAGACCTTAGTCTAATGGTTTCTTAATGTTAGTACTTGTTTCAGATAGATCAGAGAACATTCAAAAGAGATGTTCCTATAATGTTTGCAAAATGATACAATTATAAACTTTAATATTCACACCATAACAATTTTATAACTTGAAGCAAAACATTCTTAGAACATATTTTTTGTTAGATGGGATGTCCCATTAAAGGAGAGCAATAATCTCAAGACCCTCAAGGAGAGGGAGAAAAGAAAGGAATGACTAACTAACACAGAATAACACACACACACACACACACACAAACGGGCAGAAAAATATAAAACTGGGATAACCATGAACAACTCAGAGATTAAGAGAGCTACTGAGAGAGGAGAGAGACAGACATTACCTCTGGTGAAATGGATTTAGATAGATAAAGTCAGCTAAAATGTGTTTAATTTTTAGGAAACATCTCAAATAAAGGGGAGGGGAGAAGGCAAGAAGGGAAAAAGTGTGCTTGTGGGAATGGCTGGAGCGGAGGGAGGAGTGGAGAGCTGAGCGTGTGATAAAGAGAGTTTTGAACGGGTTTTCTGGGGAAGAGAGCAGTGTGAGGAAGACTGATAAGAACCTCAGGCTGTTTGTGTTAAAACTGCCATGTCTGGACCAGACCAGAATACAGACTAATGGAAACATCTGAGAAAGAGAAAGAGAGACCACAACAATAAAACTGTGTGGCCCTGTTAAGAGTATCTCGCATAGATTTAGTCATAAGTAATTGGCATGGAAAAGAGGCAGGCAGGCAGTTACACAGAAATGTGGGTTGTTTTACGATGGTATTTCCATTTTTACTGCAAAGGTAATTATATGTTGTTAAAATATGTTATTGATACAATAATTGGTCAGTCAAACAGATAGAGCCCCTTCAAATTCATGCCACTGGATAAGCCAGTGTTACTGTGTTGGGCTGGTCGAGACCTGTTTTGATAGTCCCAGAGACTTTACTCTTCAGGGAAATCAACCATACTAAATTTGCATGATCTCTGAAACTCATACAAAAATTTCCATACTTGGGAAGACAAAAGGGCTGGGAATTAGAATCCAATCTGGGCCACCATGGGCATAGGAGGCACATTAAGGCAGGGGTATTGATTTTCTCCCAAAAAGTGAGAGAGCAAAGCTCTCCAACATACCCCTCCCCACCCCTTTAATAGAGGTGATGCCATTCTGTAGCATATTATATATATTACATATTTCACCATAAGTCCACAAGCCGATGATACAACAGTAAGAATACAGCAAGAATACACTGAGGGGTGAATGACTCAAAATAAACTGTCCACTGACAGCAATGTTTATTTCCATGCACTGTCTGGCTTGTTTTCGCACCTAATTCACTAAAGCAATTATGCAAATTAAGTAACAGCAAAATCACTGCCAAAAAAATGCACTGTATACAATTTGAATGGCAGGATTCTAAAAACTGCAGTCTTGATCGGAGTACTGTATAAGTTTATTACAATCGTATAGAAAATAATTTAAAATATTCATAGCACACCAACATATAAATAAAAGGGGTTCATAAATTTGCATTTACTGCTGGTCTGCAAAATTTCATAGACAAAATCTAGGAATCTGCAGAATCAAGAGGTTCGTGTGAGGGCAAAAAAGTTCCTCGCACAGATTTTTCTTGTGTTCAAGATGTTGACCAACAGAAAGTTGCTTAGTTTGAAAGTGACTTTTGTGTGATCTGTGCTTCATGCAACACTATTAACTTGAAAAACGGTGTGTATTGATGTCTTTCCGTGGTTGAAACAAGATACATTCTGATGATTCATTCATGTTTATTTTGTTCTACTGCTAGTAAAGAGGAAGATATTATTGGTTCGTTTTGAACTAAGGCACTACAGTGATCCGTCAAGACACATTAAAGAGCCACAAAATGGAATCTATTGTTTACATTTCTAAGAAATGACAGAATTTGAAAGATGAGACTTTGTTTATACCAAAAGTAACCTGCTCTGTCTTGTCTGTTGGCACATTTTCAGCGTCCTCTTTGCTCTGCGATGTATTTTTCACTGTGTGAAAACATGTGTGGCGTTAAAGTGTCATGGCTTTTTGGACATAGAAGCATTATCTAAGGGGAGCAGGTCTTTGTGAAGTGTCAATTGCAGAGGCCATTCGTGGCACCTCACTTCAAGTTCAAGTTTTTAAGACGCAGATTTCTGCACAAATGTTGTGCAATTGTGTATTAAATACACCTCTGTGTGTTTGACTGAAGAAGAGAGAAGACAGAAAGAAAACGGGCTCTTTCGTCACCTCCTGTTTTGTGTGTGCAAGGAACATTCTGGAACTCTACAGAACTGCTGCTGGGGGCTGTTTATGCTCTGCTGCTGAGAATGTTGCCAAATTGCTCCCACTATCAATAATCATGAGTTTCCCAGCCAGGCATGTGTGTGGGGCTCTTAGCCTCAGAATATGTTCAGTGGATTAACCCTATTTTTACTCCCTTGTTTCCTTTTCTCAATGAATTTCTTATTCTTCAATTCTCTACATGTACTTATAATTTTTCTTTTGGTGAAGTTTTTTATACTGTACAACCTGAAATCCGGAAAAGTTGGGACGTTTTTTAAATTTTAATAAAATGAAAACTAAAAGACTTTCAAATCACATGAGCCAATATTTTATTCACAATAGAACATAGATAACATAGCAAATGTTTAAACTGAGAACGTTTACAATTTTATGCACAAAATGAGCTCATTTCAATTTTGATTTTTGCTACAGGTCACAAAATAGTTGGGACGGGGCATGTTTACCATGGTGTAGCATCTCCTTTTCTTTTCAAAACAGTTTGAAGACATCTGGGCATTGAGGCTATGAGTTGCTGGAGTTTTGCTGTTGGAATTTGGTCCCATTCTTGCCTTATATAGATTTCCAGCTGCTGAAGAGTTCGTGGTCGTCTTTGACGTATTTTTCGTTTAATGATGCGCCAAATGTTCTCTATAGGTGAAAGATCTGGACTGCAGGCAGGCCAGGTTAGCACCCGGACTCTTCTACGACGAAGCCATGCTGTTGTTATAGCTGCAGTATGTGGTTTTGCATTGTCCTGCTGAAATAAACAAGGCCTTCCCTGAAATAGACGTTGTTTGGAGGGAAGCATATGTTGCTCTAAAACCTTTATATACCTTTCAGCATTCACAGAGCCTTCCAAAACATGCAAGCTGCCCATACCGTATGCACTTATGCACCCCCATACCATCAGAGATGCTGGTTTTTGAACTGAACGCTGATAACATGCTGGAAGGTCTCCCTCCTCTTTAGCCCGGAGGACACGGCGTCCGTGATTTCCAACAAGAATGTCAAATTTGGACTCGTCTGACCATAAAACACTATTCCACTTTGAAATAGTCCATTTTAAATGAGCCTTGGCCCACAGGACACGACTGCGCTTCTGGACCATGTTCACATATGGGTTCCTTTTCCACAATTTTTTTTTCCAAAGTTTTCCACAATTTTTTACGCAGTCTTTCACAGATTGGAGAGCCTCTGCCCATCTTTACTTCTGAGAGACTCTGCTTCTCTAAGACAAAGCTTTTATAGCTAATCATGTTACAGACCTGATATCAATTAACTTAATTAATCACTAGATGTTCTCCCAGCTGAATCTTTTCAAAACTGCTTGCTTTTTTAGCCATTTGTTGCCCCCGTGCCAACTTTTTTGAGACCTGTAGCAGGCATTAAATTTTAAATGAGCTAATTAAGTGGATAAAAGTGTAAAATCTCTCAGTTTAAACATTTGCTACGTTATCTATGTTCTATTGTGAATAAAATATTGGCTCATGTGATTTTAAATTCCTTTAGTTTTCATTTTATTAAAATTTAAAAAACGTCCCAACTTTTCCGGAATTCGGGTTGTACATTTTCATGTATAATATGTATAATAGAAATCTCAAATTCCAATTCAAATGTTCCAGGCAAAAAGCATATTGCAGTATTTAAATAACAGCTTAAAGTTATTCTTGGCATTGTTTTTATTCGTGATAAAGGAGTAAATTCACACCATTTTGGTTAATGGAGGCTGTCAGGCTGAGCACAAATAGGTTCCACTTATTTTAGTGTGAACGAGATTCAATATCTATCAAATCATTCTTTTAATTAGAATAAGACCCTTTTTTTTTATAAAATAAAAAAGATGTTGTGTTAAGGAGTGTAGTAAAAAAACGAAACCGCCAAACAGATTTGCACTTATCCATCCTTTGGGAATTCCTTTTGTTTATGCTTTTTTTTTTTATTGAAAAAAAAGAGCACTGAAAGAATTAATCTAGAAAAGTAAACAAAAATTTTATTTAGATCATAGCTATTTAATGGATCCCACACGAGTAAACAAAAAAAATGTAAATAAAAGTGTTTTACTGTATTTCTTTATTCATACAGACAGACAAAAAAAAAAAATATATATTTATATTTTTATATATATATATATACACACACACACAGGTTAATGGGTTGCAGATAGCTCACCATGAACAGAGATCATCCAGTCCTCTAATCATGTCTTAGAAAGACAGACAGACAGACAGACAAGCAAATAGACAGAATGATGAAAGGTCATGAGCAAGCCTCAAAATGTATTCAAAAACAAATTTATAAACATACTGTATGACCAGATAAAACTTTCTTTTCTTACAGAATGGATGGGCAGCAGCAGTCTATGCAGAACTTACTCTACATGCCATGTCTGTCCCCCATTGATTTTCATTTGTGTCATCTATGAGAACATGACTTTTTTTTCCTCGCAATTTAGAATTTATATCTCACAATTCTGTCTTTTTTCATAATTGCAAAATATATAGAATTATGAGATATAAAAGAATTGCTCTTTTTTTATGAACTACCCTTTAATAAGTAGAAGACATGTAGCTATGTATATATGTTAGGCAAGTTGTCCATAGAAACAGTAACTTGAACTACTGTACAAATCAAAAAAATATAATTTGATTTTGTCATTCTTTTTTGTAGAAGTAATAATCTTAGTAGAAGCATTAATCAATCTGTAAGCTAATAAATTAAAATAAAATAACTTTAAATAATACTTCATGTTCATGTATTCATCAATGTAAACGTGGGATAAGCTGGATAATGACAAGTCAGTGGTCATTATTGTAAAGTAAACATTATAATGCGATATTGACTGTCAGCCTGTATACAGTATCATCCTTCATACCAAAATATGGCAGGTAGATTTGTATTAGTCTGCAAGTCACCATGGAGAGATGCTTTGGGCTGCACACACAGGGGCGAGGGTGGGATAATGAATGTGTGTGAGCAATGGGGCTGTCACTCTGTTGAGATAAAGATGCTCTCAGGAAATGCGACCTGATGTCAACAGATGAAGAGAGGTGTATGTGTGTGAGGGCAAACACATATGTTGTTTGGCCCATTTTTCCATCCCTCTCGCTTGATTTACTTCTTGACATGATACTGCTGTTTTCCAGGCCATACCACGATAACTTACTGTCACTCTTTCCCTCATTCTCAAGATGTGTATCCCTGTGCTCTGTCTGCTCCTCTCAAACCCTCACAGTCTGTCCATTACTAACATTCACAATGGGAATACTAAATGAAATTAAAAGTTAAAGGGACAGTTCACTCAAGAATTTTAATTCTGCTGCCATCTTTTACTCGCATCCATGTAATTAAAGGGATAGTCTCAGTATTTATTTATTTATTTTATTTTTTCTGAGTTTGGTTCCTAACATTCTTTAAAATATCTTTTGAAGGAAATATATATTTGTACAGGAAAGAAATATAGGTTGGGTTTGTAAATTATGACAGTATTTTTATTTTTGGGTGAACAGACCCTTTAATAATAGCCACTTTTTAAAATATAATGAAAGTAAATTTGCTGAAAAAAAGCACCATAATGCACCATAACCAATGCTAAATTATTTATGAATTCCAAAGTTACTTTCAAATAATTGCTGTTCTTTTGAACTTTCTATTCATCAAAGAATCCTGAAGAGAGGTATCTTGGTTTCCATGAAAATATTAAGCATAATAATAAGAAATGTTTCTTGGGGACCAAATAAGCATATTAAAATGATTTCAGAAATGATCATGTGACACTATTGACTGAAATAATGGCTGCAGAAAATTCAGGTTTGTTATGAAAGAAATACATTACATAATATTAAAATAGAAAGTTGTTATTTTACATTGTAATAGTATTTCATACTATTACTGTTTTTACTGTATTTTTTATAAAATAATGCAGTCTTGGTGAACATGTATTTTAAATATCTTACAAACAGGGATGTGCACAGACATTTTGAGGGGCAGGGGCTCAAGTGAAATAAAGGGCACTTCTCATAATTAGTTTTTTTTTTTTTTTTTTTTTTTTTTTTTTTTACAAAATAGTATATATATATATATATATATATATATATATATATATATATATATATATATTAACGCAACTCTGACTTCCTTTAAAAAAAATTATTTAAAAAGTTAATTAATTTTATCTTCCTCTAACTCACGCAATTGTTTCATTTTCAAAAGATGTCTAAATAATCAGTTCACAGAAACCATGGTCTCCTTAGTATTCAAAGGAAACCATTCCACAATGTGCATGTTTTGAAAACATTTTCTATGCTACTAGTTTCAAGTATATATGAAGAGTTCAGATGCAAAAGCCTCTAAGTGCCATCTGAAATTTTCTTATGAGCTTTTTTTTTTTCAAGCTCGTATTTAAGTTCAGTAATTTAACTTAAATGACAATTAATAGGTAATGTTCATTGCCAGTAATGTGAAATAAGTGAACATAAACATACAAGCTTGATAAAAACGATCATTATTGATGGAAATTTCAGATGGCACTTAGAGGATTTTTCATCTGAACTCTTCATATTTAGAATAACCTAAATAACTGCATCAAACAGAGGGGCGTGTTTTACTAATAATTTGTTTATTTTTGCACAAGGCACTACATCGTTTTAATTATTTTGGAGTTATCAGAATACATAACACTTTAAAATTAAACTTACCAAAATAATTGAGTAGAAATTCAATAAAAGCCAATGTCATGTATGTATTTGTGGTGGTATGGAATACTATTTTATAAAGGTTGAGGAAATAAAAAAAGTTAAATTACTTAAATAGTTAATTTATAAATATTGTTATTTTTAAAGTTTAATGTTAACTTATTTCTACTCAGTTTTATTTATTAATGTACCAGATGCAGTTACTCAGATTTACTACATTTTTTAGTGTATCCTCCATCTGTTTGCATCTGTAGATTTCTTCTAAATTCACCAATTTAGATTTCTAAATTTCAGGGGGAAAGACTCTTGATGTAAGTCAATAACTGGGGACGTTCTGTATGCAAATTAGGCGTCAACTAGTTAAAATGCGCACTTTTGCATCTAATTGACAGGGAAATGCAGGTAAATAGGATAAACAAAATAACTAAAGCATATCACCTGGTGGTGATATATGCTTATTTTATTAACTTATTTTATTACATGGCTTGGTTGAATTCCAATGTAGAATGCGGTCTGTTATAACCAACAGACCGCTGTGCGGAGTATAACAGACCGTTGCCATGAAAAACAGAGCGTTGCTATGGACTCACAGGATTCTAACCGTAGAGACGGAGCGGACTATTTTCTTTAGCGGAAGCAATACAATCGGGTTTAACAATCGGGGGAGAGGGAGCGCTTCAGAACTCCTGACCTGATATTTAGATACTATATTTCAATAAATATATTTGTTTGACAGGGAAGCTGTGTGCAAACAGAAATATATATTATTTTTCAAAAATAAAAAAAAGCATCCCAGAAAAAAGGGCACTTTCTCTCCAGGAATAAAAAGGGCAGGTGCTCATGCCCCCTTTCATGTCTATGTGTGCACGTGCCTGCTTACAAACACTATAGTATATACACTAATTTCTTTAATGCATACAAATACAGTATAAATCACTGGTTAAACACATGCATATTCTTTAAAAAAACACTGATAGCTTAAGATAGACTGCTGCTCATTTGATGTGGCGCAAGAAGTGTGAGAGTAGAGAATGGCCCCTGAACTGCTGTCATTGCATCATCCTACCTTTCACCAACAGAAACACACACAACCACACAAACACACAAACAAGCAGCTGCAAACAACCATGAATGCTCATATAAAAATGCGATGACAGACAAGCAAAGTCCAGGTAGTTCACATGAGCTGTATCAACATATGTCTAAGTCCTGGGCACTAAGAAAAAGGCCACAATACAAATATACAAACAGACTGACTTTAGCAAAAATACTGAAAGATAGGGCTGCATAAAAAAATAAAAAAATAAATATTTATGACAGAAGTGTGATAATGTGTTTTTGAAATGCTTCAGCACTTTGATGGCAGTTTGAAAAATACGACAGCCAAAAATATGCCTACAGGAGGCAAAACAATGATTCGGTTAAAAGCCCTTTTAAAAGCCCTAAACTTTTTATATGACTAACTACTTGCTACTTTTCAGACTTGCAAATTTGCTGTCAACAGAATCAATCTCAAAACACTGCATGCTCTTTTGTGTGCTTCTCGCAATTACGAGAGAGAAAGAGTGAAAGAGAAAGTAAATTGATTTTCCACTCTTAGCAAGTGGGAGTCATTTATCTCGTTTTGGTACCTCTTGGCTGTCAGCGGACATTTGCACAGCTAGTGGCGCAGAATGTATAGGATCGAACTGCCTGAAAAAAGCTTGCATACGAGTTCTCAATTTTAACTCCTACCAGAGCTACTTAAACTACAGTACAACACAAATAATTAAATTCCTAACGAAACATGCATTAGACGTGAATGTTTTAATTCTCAAAATGTTTTTGATGTCTTGTTGCTCAGATTAGATACAGTGGTGGGGGTGGTCACAGCTTTTTACCTTCTAGCATTGTGGGAAATAAGAACCTGGCTACATTTCAATGGGCAGTACACAAGACCGCTCGGAGGGAACTAAAATGTTGTGATGCAAGAGCTCCTGCCTGATGTTCTCTTCTTTTGCAAAGAGAATTTTCTAATAAACTGGAGAAGTTTTTCTTGCCTGCAGAGATTGGTTTTCAGGTTAATTAAAGCATGTAGCACCTCCAATACACAAATTGCTCACAAGTTATTGGGAAAGTACAAATGGATATTAATATATTAATATGCTTTAGAAATATTTCAACGTTACTTCTTAAAAAATGAAGCTTGGATTTTCTACAAATTTCTAGTTGCAACCATAACTTTCCCTCCTTGACCCACAGCTCACAGACTTTGGCTTCCTTCTCCTCCATCAGACAAGCAGCATTGTGTTGTTCTTTGATCTGCCTACTTCATCTTTCTCCTTTTTTTCCCATCTTGGCTATCCTTATTTTTCCAAAGGCTGGAAGATTCCAGAAGTGAATTATTCAGATCGGAGGCATGAGAATGTTTAAGAAGTAAGATCCAGATCCAGTTTTTAAAGGAATCTTCTCTCACACCTGGCACCATTCCACTAACAACCTGAACTTGAAGTGCTCTCTGTTATCTGTAAATGGCATTTGCGGTATATCTGGAAATGTGATAACATACTTGCTGGAAAAGAGTCTGGATGATTCCTGCTTTGGACACATCTGAGGAAAATATTTGATATCTTAACAGTTGACATGGAAGGGCCATTGAATCTCTTGCTTTAATAAATCACATAGTGCTACTGATTCTGCTTATGGATCAGTCGGCTAGCTGTCTGCATAGTGTAACATATGCCAGATATTATGGTATCTAAAGAAGCCGTTTTCAAAGCAATCACTACAGCTATTTAGATTAGCATTTAAAGAAAAACACCGTCCATCCTCTCATAACTCCTGGGGATAGATAAAAAAGAAAGTAGGAGGAAGAAGGGGAAAACAAAAAGAAAAGGCCATTTGAAATGCAAAATGTCTCTAGCTTAAGAGGAAATAATACAGTACAGAGTTCCCAAATTCACATTCGTGTAGGCCAGCCCGTCTCTAAGGAACTGTGTTCAAGGCTTCTGTTCCATTTCTGCTGATGGTGATACGTCTGATCATTACGTCTCCGATGGACAAAATAAGAACCACTGAAGACAATCCCATCTAAGCCAACACTAAACTATGTTTTAGAGGACTATAACAAAGCAGCTGCACAGCAGATATGTACAAGTGCATATGCAGTGAACATTCAAGTACTCTGAGAAATCGAAAAGGAATAAAAAAATGTTTAAATAATTTCTAAATGTCCCCGAATATATATTTTAAATCACAGAAAATCAAAAACAATGATTGAGATCTAAGGTCTTCCAATAGCAGAAATATGACTGTGGTTCTGATAATTCATAGCAATAAAATCTTTAAGGGATCGTTTTGTTCAAATTAAGAGTTGCTACTCTTTCTTAGCCACAGAGGAAAGACTAGATAAATTCTTCATGTACTGGCATTGTCAGCAGGTTTCTTGACACTGTTTTAACCAGCAGATTCAAGCCACGGGAAGCTGCTTGTTTCTAATTTCTAATTTCTATCATCATGTTCCTAAACTGTAGGCGTAACACTGTCCTTTTCCTGAACTTAAAGGAAAAATTCAAGAGTCCTAAGGAGGTCAGAGGTCTGAAGTATATATACTTTATAGTACTGATTTGACCTTATAGCTTGTGCACAATAAGTGATCTGGCTATTCAGGATAAGATATTTTAAAACGTGAAATACATAAACATTACTAAATTATCATGATGACTTACTGAATCAGCAATACATTTAATAATAATTGATACATTTGTCCTCTTTTAGTACACTGGTCCAGCTAATGCACAAACAAAGAGGAGATGGCTCTTTTTTCAATTAATAGCTGCCATTTTACAATTTCTCCCATTCATTTCTTACTCTTATTATCTCTTATATAAACATAACTATCACCAAATGAATTCATTAATTAGCCTAGAACACAAAAGTGGTTGGGAGTGTATTCTGTCAATTTGTTCTCACACACAGGCATAAACACATTTACTATTTGTGGTCTGGGGTTTAGTTAGCGGTCATCTGCAACAGGAAGCATCTGGCACCCTGAGGATCTTCCATACTGAAAAGTCTGATACATTTTTAAAAAGGCCAAAGCAGAGCTAGAGGCAGTGCAGCATGCTGCATCTATATCTTTTCCTCCTCACTCTGTCTTTCTCTTGCTCTCAAATCCAGTGATGCCATCTTATTCTTATCAGAGCTGCTCTCTGAAGCAATTTCAGTTTCCCACTCATGTTGCTATCTGTTTTCTTACTGTTCTTTCCCTCTGTGTCAAATCCATCCCGAACCGTCTCAGACTGCTGTTCTAGATAGTACAGGTTAGATGAAGGTTTTATTTCAGAGAGGAAAGATGTGTTATCTAAAGGCAAATGGATGGTTAGAACAGCAAGAGCGGTCAAAAGCAGGTGGCCACATACTTTCTCTGTGGTGGTGACCGTAACTCTGAATGGAAAACAGATTTGTTGACCTAAATTATAGCTCGAATTCCTTTTCTACAAGGTTTTTCTGTTAGTTCGTGGGAAAGGGCACGTATTAAACCAAAAGCATTTTGCAGTGTAGACTTCCCTACTTTCTCTCTTAAGAGTTTTGGTCAGAAATATATATATATATATATATATACACACACATTTACATTTAGTCATTTAGCAGACGCTTTTATCCAAATCGACTTACAAATGAGGACAATGGAAGCAATCAAAATCAACAAAAGAGTAATGATATACAAGTGCCATAACAAGTCTCAGTTAGCTTAATGCAGTACACATAGCAAGGGCTTTTAAATAATATAATAAATAAAAAGAAAACATAGAATAGAAAAAGAATAGAGCAAGCTAGTGTTAGAGGTATTTTTTTTTTTTTTTGCTTTTGTTAATAGTATAATACATGGAAAGAAAACAGACAGAATACAAAAAGATTAGAAAGCTATTTAGAGACTATATATAAGAATAGAATTAGAATAGTGAGTGCTAAAGTTAGAGGGTCAAATAAAGATGGAATATAGATGTGTTTGTAGCCGATTCTTGAAGATGGAAGATTCCTATATATATATATATATATATATTCCTTCCTACTGGATTTCAGAGGACACTGGACACTTGTTATTACTTCAACTATTGGCACTCAGAAACATTTCTCAAGGTTAAAACCTCATTTTTAGACTGGATATGGTCAGGTATTTTGTTTATTTTCACTTCACCAATTAAAAGTGTTCTGGAAAAAATTAAACCTGGATCAACTGTTGCCAGTCGCCACATCATCTCACAGACTGACAGTACTATTGTTAGTGTTAACTAATACTAAAATGATTAAAAATACATAATGATAAAAAAAATAATAATGACAAAAGCAATATTCAAAATATTAATAAATACTATAATAGTGTATAAATAATACTAAAATAACTAACATTCCGTCTAGAATGCTGTGAACACAGACAAACAGGATAAGAGAAAGGGTGAAATGTTCCAATGATGTATATATATATATATATATATATATATATATATATATATATATATATATATATATCTTGGAATGGCGCTGGTCCAATAAAATTAAAGGACCAAACCTAAGTGTTCCCGTTCAAATATACAGAAGCACAGTGTTCTAAGTTAAATAAGCATAAAGGAATAACTGATTTTTTAACAATATTCATGTTGTTTTAGAAAACAATATCAGTCTCGAAATGAAAAAAATGCTTTAGAGGATAATGTTTAATAGATGTGAGGACAGTAACATGATCAGTGGTGGAAGTGTTGGTTCCATGTGCGCAGCTGTTAATGTGTATGCCTGTCCATTAGGATTAGTATCCAATCAGTTTCATTGCAGCTTTCCTCTGCATTAATCTAGGATGAGACCACTCTCAGTCAAGCTTTCTGCTTTGCAGAGCAATTTACGTCTCTTCATCACAGCACTATCAATGATACATTTCAAGCCGCAGAAACACTGAGGTTTTTCAAGTACTGTTCAGTGGGTGATGTCACTCATTAAACAACTATAGAGATATGAGGTAGTGTTTAAATAATGTCATCGGACATACAGAAAGGCCAATGATACAGTGTTTAAAAAAAAATGTGGAAAAAATGGCTGCTGTGGAAAAATAAAATGGCTCTTGTTTTATCTCCTGCACTGCACAGCAAAGACCTTGTTGCTGTCTTGGTACGAGGAATGGTCTTTGACTCATATACAGTAGAAGGTTTTCTCAAATTAAAAGAAACCACTTTTGCTGCCTTTTTCTCCCTTTAGCATGAAACATATATTTCAGGTGTGACATATTTCAGACCATCATTGGAAGTTACTCCAGGGTGCAATAATAATTACAAGACTGAAAAAAATGAGGAAAGGCTGAGTCTGCTATGCTAAATTAAAGATAATGAAGAAACAGCTGTCAAAGTGTTTGGTCTGTGTTTCCCAGGGTGTCCACTAGTAGTCTCACTTCCCCATAGTCACCCCACTGCAGGCACTACATTTCCCACAAGCCTTTGTCCCATTCATCACTGTTAATTGCACACCTGTTAATTGCACTCAGCTGTCTCAACTTTCATCGTTTGCACCTGTCCATATAAACCAGCCTGTCTCCACCTGTTTGATGGAGTCCTTGTTTTCCGTCACCCGGCTTTCTTGTGTTCATGTTTCTTGTTTTTTGGACTGCTTTCATTGTTTTTGACCTCCTGCCTGTTTTGGATTTTGATTTTGGATTTCCCATTAAACACTGCTATTGGATCTCTCGTTTCCTGTGTGCATTCGTAACAACAACAGGATATGAAGTGTAACCTTTAAGATATTTTGACTAGTTCAAAGGTCAACATGGCAATTTCTCTCAACAATCTTAAAATTTTGTCAATAGCCCAAAGGTATGAATCACACATCATCAAACAAGCTTTTAGTTTATACCTTGGATTATATAATGCATGTTAAAAGCAGATCAATTGATTTTACGGTTACTAAGCCTCAGATTACTTTGCAGTGCAGCCAGGAGCAAACTCTAATTACATCAAATGGTAAATCATCCAAATTATTGAATTTGTATTGATATTTACATTTTAAGGCCTATACTCAATCATAGCACAATTAAATCACTGTAAAGAGAAAAAAAAAAAGAAATCACCAGAAATCACCACAAAAAATACAGTGACAATATTTAAGATGCAAACATATATGTGATATTCACTCACCTAAAGGATTATTAGGAGCACCTGTTCAATTTCTCATTAATGCAATTATCTAATCAACCAATCACATGGCAGTTGCTTCAATGCATTTAGGAGTGTGGTCCTGGTCAAGACAATCTTCTGAACTCCAAACTGAATGTCAGAATGGGAAAGAAAGGTGATTTAAGCAATTTTGAGTGTGGCATGGTTGTTGGTGCCAGACGGACCGGTCTGAGTATTTCACAATCTGCTCAGTTACTGGGATTTTCACTCACAACCATTTCTAGGTTTTACAAAGAATGGTGTGAAAAGGGAAAAACATCCAGTATGCGGCAGTCCTGTGGGCGAAAATGCCTTGTTGATGCTAGAGGTCAGAGGAGAATGGGCCGACTGATTCAAACTGATAGAAAAGCAACTTTGACTGAAATAACCACTCGTTACAACCGAGGTATGCAGCAAAGCATTTGTGAAGCCACAACACGCACAACCTTGAGGCGGATGGGCTACAACAGCAGAAGACCCCACCGGGTACCACTCATCTCCACTACAAATAGGAAAAAGAGGCTACTATTTGCACAAGCTCACCAAAATTGGACAGTTGAAGACTGGAAAAATGTTGCCTGGTCTGATGAGTCTCGATTTCTGTTGAGACATTCAGATGGTAGAGTCAGAATTTGGTGTAAACAGAATGAGAACATGGATCCATCATGCCTTGTTACCACTGTGCAGGCTGGTGGTGGTGGTGTAATGGTGTGGGGGATGTTTTCTTGGCACATTTTAGGCCCCTTAGTGCCAATTGGGCATCGTTTAAATGCCACGGCCTACCTGAGCATTGTTTCTGACCATGTCCATCCCTTTATGACCACCATGTACCCATCCTCTGATGGCTACTTCCAGCAGGATAATGCACCATGTCACAAAGCTCGAATCATTTCAAATTGGTTTCTTGAACATGACAATGAGTTCACTGTACTAAAATGGCCCCCACAGTCACCAGATCTCAACCCAATAGAGCATCTTTGGGATGTGGTGGAACGGGAGCTTTGTGCTCTGGATGTGCATCCCACAAATCTCCATCAACTGCAAGATGCTATTCTATCAATATGGGCCAACATTTCTAAAGAATGCTTTCAGCACCTTGTTGAATCAATGCCACGTAGAATTAAGGCAGTTCTGAAGGTGAAAGGGGGTCAAACACAGTATTAGTATGGTGTTCCTAATAATCCTTTAGGTGAGTGTACGTATAATGCTAGCTATTTGAACCTTTTCTTTTCTTTTAAATGTACTGATAATCACCAATATAATACAGGTGTCACAATAGAAAGCCACATGATGAATCAGAGCTGCCAGTGAACAAAATAAAAGTTAACAAGATTAAAGAAAATGTAGTACAAAAAAAAAACCTTGTACATTACCGATAACAAAAGTAAAAAGAAACAAAACTGTATATATTGAGAGAGACTTCTGAGAATGAACTTTTACGGTTTTTCATTGTAAATTGTATAGTAATTATCTGCTTTTTACTTCCAAAAAAGTATAAACATTTCTTATACCATAAAAGAGACTAAAACTGGTGTGACAGTTTTCATGAACAGTCTGGAAAACTGCTGACAAGTCAACTACACAGCACCTCAAACAAAACTTTCAATATCTTTTTGTTGTTGTTGTTGTTCTTTAACATTTGAATACTGAGCAGTAAATATAATGTGTAAAGTGTTGTCAACATCAGTTTTCCATGCCCATAACTCATTCCCCCATCATAAATACAAGCAGCAGGTGTAGACATCAAAGACAAACTAAATAAGAAACAGCTGTAATACACAACATAGCAACACAGCAACAGATGCACATAGTTCATATTAATGTTCAACACCTCATGACTGACAAATCTACTATGTTAGCAAGTGGCAAATTGTCTGACAAGAAGCTTTAAACATCTGACAAAACTAAACCTCATAACATAGTTAATTTCTGGTTTTGTTGCCAGCATGCCAGCATTTTACTAGGTTATGCAATATTCTCATAACAAAGACACATACAGAGAAATTTGGTGCCAGACAGGGCATTAATTAAAAGGGATCATTTAAAAACATATTTACATATGACCTACATCTCTGACACTAATACCCCCCCAACAATCTGGATACATTATTGGAGTCCACAGAGAAATAGTACAGGACTGTTTCCACACAGCATCAGAATGTGCATACTAAAAACTCAGCATTTATAACAGTACATTCTTTTCTCTGCACTTCTGCTGATTGCTGCATCAAATCTCTCATGGAGACTCATGCTGATGTCACTGCATTTAAGAGTGCAAGAAAGGCAACAGACAAAACCCCTGTCCTCTGAAAATTCCACAGTACGTGACAGATCATATCAATAAAGACCTCTATATACAGCCCAAGCTGTGCAGAGGTGAACATGAAAGAATGATTTGGTAAAACTCATGTAGCACTAATTGTGTATTTCTAGTCTGGAGTGTAAATCTTTCTGACTTCCCTACATAAATGTCACTGTTGTCATGGAATGATAATGAAATATGTAGAAAGATTATAGAAAGGAGTCACTTGCGCTTCAGCCTGGTTGGTGCTCACAGAACAGGACACAAAATTAAAGAGAGAAAAACCAAGGTCTAGCTCGGACCAAGGAAACAGAACCGGAGCACACAGCGTTTAATAATTTATTAATAAAAACTGACTAACGTTTCGACGCTCATGCGTCTTCTTCAGAGTCAAACAATGAATGGCAACATACAGATTTTATAGCACTGAAGTTCAAATCATTGGCCACAAGCCTAGATGGGTGTGGTACATCAATTAATTAATCATAATTAGGCACTCAGGTGTAAACCAGTGTGAATTACAAAAAGCATGAGAGACCCAGTTCCTCATTCAGACCATTAGGTTCCACTGTGTTGAAAATACACACAAAAAAGAGTGAAAATCCAGAATGCCTGGATTCACACAACCATGAGCCCTTCACTTAAATCTACGTGGTTGCCAGTTCCTCCTGTGGGTTTTTATAGATGTGGACATTGTACCCATTGCTCTAATTCAAATGATACTAAGCAATTTTTCCATCCTCAGTCAGGTAAAAAATACAAGATTAACTCCTTTATTAATTGTAATACCACCCATGTGATTTATATGTTGAAATGTCCATGTGGTTTAGTGTATGTAGGTCAGACGAAACGCCCCCTTAAATTACGCATTGCAGAACATAAAGCAGCAATTCGGAACCGTAATATGGACTATGCAATTGCGAGACATTATGTACAAGCTAATCACAGCTCTAATGCGTCCTTAAAATTTTTGGGGATTGAAAGAATTCTACCCTCCCAACGAAGCGGCGATATAGTCAAGTACCTACTACAAAGAGAGGCGTTCTGGATTTTCACTCTTAACACAGTGGAACCTAATGGTCTGAATGAGGAACTGGGTCTCTCATGCTTTTTGTAATTCACACTGGTTTACACCTGAGTGCCTAATTATGATTAATTAATTGATGTACCACACCCATCTAGGCTTGTGGCCAATGATTTGAACTTCAGTGCTATAAAATCTGTATGTTGCCATTCATTGTTTGACTCTGAAGAAGACGCATGAGCGTCGAAACGTTAGTCAGTTTTTATTAATAAATTATTAAACGCTGTGTGCTCCGGTTCTGTTTCCTTGGTCCGATGTAGAAAGACTATGTTTTGAAAGTTGCACAAGTGTCTTTTTATCGCATAAAAAAAGAAAAGAATTCAGAAAAAAAAGAAAGAAAAAAAGGCCAAAAGCAGACGCAAAAAAAGGGTTTAAACTCCTCCATTAAGCATTTGTGTAGACCTCTTTTATAAGCTATTCTAAAGCTTGAATCTGCAGCTTTATTATAAGGAAATAAAGCTGAAATAAAATAAAACATAAATATTAGTTAAAAAAAAAAAATCTTAAGGCCTGTTCTCACAAACGACAGACAATTTAAAAAACTGTTTAGAACTCTTTTCCAAGCTTCTTTATGGACTGAAGAAAGGAGGATTGGGGCAGAAGAATGTGTAAATATTCTGTATTCATTATCAGTATTTATTATACAGAAGGCAAACAATACCCAGATGACACACTGCATCTGTTGAGATTCTGAAGTGTGCAACCAGCAGGCCATCTACTATCCCATGAGTCTATAAAAGCTGCAGAGCTTCAAATTTGGAAAAAATGATATAAAAAAACCGTGTTATGGGAATTTGGATGAAACCAGAGTACCCATGTGGCTTTTACTGGTCCAGGACACAATGTGAAGACATTATATGCCTGGATGGATCCCATCAATTGAACTGAACATTTGTTCAAAAGATCAACCACAAGAACATGCTTACAACCCAGCAGTGTCCTTACATTTGCATGCATATACACAAGCCAGCACACATAAAGAAGTGCTTGTTTGTGAAAGAAGTGCAAGACTGCATTTATTTGATTAAAAATACAGTTAAAACAGTAATATTGTAAAATGTAATTGCTGTGATGGCAAAGGTGAATTTTCAGCAGCCATTACTCCAGTCTTCAGTGTCACAAGATCCCTCAGAAAATCATTCTAATATGCTGATTAGGTGCTCCAGAAACATTCCTGTTATATCTGTTGAAAACTGTTGTGCTGCTTAATATTTTTGTGGAAAATGTGATACTTTCTTTGAAAAGTTTGAAATAGACATTTAAGTTAATGAAGTTAATGATGCATTAATTAACAATGAGTTAATAATAAAATGAAGAATACATTTAAGAATTCTTATCATTGAATACATTTATCCTTTCTGGATAAATGTATGAATTTCTTTAAAAAAAAAAAAATAAAAATAAATCTTACTGACAAACATTCTTGCTCTCTTCCATGCAATGAATGTACATGGGGAACAGAAATTGATGGTCCGCAAAAGTCATATGTACTGTGAATAAATCATCATTCTTTGAAAATCTTGCTTGACAGTTGTGGTCATCGTTCACTTTCATTGTACACTCTTAAAAATAATGGTTCTTTATTGGCTTCTGGTTCCATAAAGAACCTATAACATTCATGGAAATTTCTTTGAGGAACCCAAAATGTTCTTATATATCAGAGAAAAGAGAAAGTCTTGTGGCCAAGATAAACTGTTGCTACATCTACTTGGTCACATCCATTGGACCCTCAGGGATTTCCTCACATGAAAACACAATAACATTCAAAGTCCGGTCAACTTTTGTGATTCTGATACAAATCTAAGTTTCAGTTTATGAAAACAGGAGATCCAGGGAAAAGCCAATATACAACTACAATTTGCTTGTCAGATGACTTTCCTTTGAGCAGTTCTTTTTTTCCACATTTGAGGAATACATCTAAAGGGCAGGAGCAGGCTGCAAATGTTATCAGCCATTGTTTCCATCTCCGTTCTGTGAGAAATGTCCTTCAGCAGAAAACAATGGACAAGGACTCGCCCCCACAGAACCTCAAATGTGAACCCCCAAGAGACCTCACTATGCCAAATTCCATAACCTCCACAACGAGCTCTCTCATGCCCACCACTTCAGACATCCAAGAAACTAAGAAACATACAATACAATAGTCAAGAGACTATCTGGTGGATTCAAAGTACCTCAATATGTCTTTCTAGAGATTGTTTCCACTAAGGGCCTGTTTCAGAGCTCTACCAGATCATGGAATTACAGTCACTGGTGCAAAAAAGCCCACATGATTGATCACAAGAGCAAAAACATGACCATTTATCTCTCCAGTAAATGTCTCCTCGGTTTACTAGATGCTACTTCAATGGTCCACAGATGGGAATAATCAAATAAATAAATGAACACATAAATAAACATACATAAAATATACATAATATACAAATGTATAACTTAAAGCAACAAATGAATAAATAAATTGGCCTTCATCAAAATAAATGATGTGATGGCTTCTGGCCAGCTGTTATGGATAAAAAACAAAAACAAAACATTTTTTTTAAAAGGGTTTGACCTTAAACAACACAGGACCAGCAAAATCACATAGAAAGGCTTGATATTAAGCATGTTGATGTGCGCGGTCTCGCTCTCCTCTGGTCAACATTTGTGCGGGCACGCTTTTCCAAGAGAAATGCTCGTATGGGGAGTTCCACAATCGTATACGTCTTTAGATCCACGATCAAAAAAAACTTGTACCAACCCGGAAGTAAGATTTTCAGCACAAAAATTCTCTGTCATTCGTCCAAATTATTATTACTTTTTTAACTTTGGCCATAGTTAGCATGAGACTCCATCTCTTTAACACTGTGAACAACTCTGCATACACGAAACACCATTGTAGCCCCCGTTTAAAAAGTGATTTCTGTTAAATAAAACATCTCCTTTTGAAGTGGACTTTGAGCTTTGTAACTTGCAGATCTTTTTTATGCTCAACCAACAACATTACAGACTAACTAAAGTTGAAAAAGTGAAAAAAAGAAAGAAAAAAAACATAATAAGACCCCTTTAAGAGAGAGTGATTTCCTTTACAGGTCGGTCCCCACTTTTGACACCTGTGTGTTTTATCAAACCCTAATTATCAGTGAAGAATCAATATGGACTTTACAGTTAAAAAATAAATAATAATAATAATTATTATTATATAATTTATCTTTATGTAAACGTTTGAAAAACCTGTTAAAACTTATTTATGCTTGTTTTGATAGAGAGGATTTACTAAAATCCCCAAACCATGGGGTAGGCCTACATGCCTTAATTAAGGGAATATGACACCCCCCCCCCCCCCCCCCCACATATGCTCAATAATCTGCACACTGGAGGAACTGACCGTCTATAATGATATCTTTTTTTTGTTCTTCTTCTTTTTTTGTCAGGTGAACAGGTGAATAATATTTGGACTCTCCAATGCATATCCGTTTTATTTCTGTAGAAACTGATTGAACAGTAAGCAATTCGTGTTGCTACAGTCAATTTACAGTTAAGAAAATGCATTGTTAAATTAATCAACCTAAATGTGTTAAGTATAAATGCATGCGCAGTGACCGTAGCATTTGATTCTGTTGCGCCTGAAACAAGCAGGAAAGCGCGCTGCATGCGAATTAAAGAGGAGCCTTTCTACATGGCAGCTGGAATATCACAGAGATCTCGACCAGCTGAGCTCACCGTTTCTGGGTCGCTGCAAATGAGCCAGACAGCATCGCGAAATAGCCGAGCCTGAGCTACTGAGCAGCACTGCGGACGCGCAAGCTCTAGCAGCCCAGCGTCACGAGCGCAGTGCTGCACTACGGCACGGGTAAACGAATCGCTCCCTCCTCGCGGGTCTCTGCCAGATTGACACGCTGCTTGACATTACGACAACCCAGCGGGGAGGTAAACTGAAACTGCACAGCCAAGCGCGAGATGAGATGATTTGTGCTACGAGACATGGGCTGCCCGCCTAGACAGCATTTAGGTGTCTATGATGGCCAGAAATGCTGTCAAGATGGCAAGACCTACTATAAAAACAACCAAGGTCTGCAATCAAAGATGTAGTCCAATCTTATAATATTGTATTATTACTAGAAAAACAGCACATAATACCAAGAACTGCCTCAAATGCTCAACAAGAAATGAAAAGGGTGGTTTTAAGGGATGGTGGGTGGGATTTATAGAGGTGTGCTGCATTTTCCAAAGGTAAACAAGAGAAAAGTTGAATAATGGAGCTGACATACATGGAATGTATCATCTCACATCACTTACCTCAGTCTCTGGGGGGCACTGCAGAGGTGAGGCAGACCTTCAAGGAAATCCAGCACAAGGAGGAAGCCGCAACCAGCTGCAACGGCGGTAGAGGCACTCCTCACTCCCCTACAAACACATACACACACACAGACTCTGCCTCGGAGGCTGGGATATGGTTGTTACTGAGGTTTGTGGAAGGGGACGGCAGAATGCTCTCATAACAAGCGCTATATTGTGAGTCTGAACACACCCCCTACCGCAGAGCTCATCCAATGACAGTCAGAGGGTCAGACACAAAAACACACACAGCAGCAGCCAACACCCCCCATCTAGCTTCTCCATCACATTCAAATGCTTGAGGATTAAAGTAGAACAGCTGGCTGATAAAAGATTAAACTGGTGTTTAAGCACTTTGCCTATATGTGTTCTACTTGAGCTCTGCCTCAAGTGCTGACATCTTCTGTGTGTGAGCCTGGAGTGTATCGCATGTCACTGACACTGAGGTAGGCTTGGAGTGGTAAAGTGATTTAAAAAACAGAACACAGCTCAGCTCAGTTGGAGCTGAAAAGAGTGCAGGACATGCCTCTCATTCTTTGAGCTCACTGGTCTATTTCTCAGCATTTCCAGATTTAAAATATCCTTCCCATGGCTGATTTTCCTCCGACAGTGACTGCACGGATTCACGGTTAACACTGTAGGGGGATGAAAAGAGGTGCATTTCCTCTACATTCACAGATACAAGTACACAGTTATACAATAGTTTATATTTAGCTTATAGGGGGAGACCAGGCTTGTCACAATCCAGTGAATATTTATTATATTTTATTAATGCATAATACATATGCACTATATTAATGCATAAATATTATTGTAGTTTCTGTCTGTAAATTTAAATGCAAAAACAATGAAAAAAAATTAAAGACACAAAAATGCCAAGCCATTGTTTTGGCCATCCGAATATTGTAAATACAAATAATTTAGTTATATAAAAGTAATATTAAAAATAAAATAAATAAATAATTTATGCCATTTAATAAATTGCACAGAAATAAGGTATTAAAATGAATGCATTCTACTGTGGTTACTGATGTATAACCTTTTTGACAACTACCCGGAGTCTGTTCTACATAAAGGTGCATTCACACACACAAACACACACTCACAAAGAAATAATGTTCTAAGTAAGTAGATCCAAATGATCAGCAGATGCTGATTTGATCTTACTTGCAAGCACATCTGTAGATTAGATGCCTCGGTACAATATGTGTATGGGCAGGACAAATGAGATTCCACTGCAATGACAGCTGTGTCCAGTTGTGTAATCTGCTTCACTCCATACAGTTCTATTCTACACATGATTTTCTTTCATCATTGTTATGCATACAGTCAGGGGCGTCATGCATTCATGATTTTTGAGGGGGCACATTTTTTTGGGGGGGGGGGGGGTCGGGGGTATAAGTCATTCTACGAAAGCACTGTATAACTGATATAGGCTTATTTTTTTATTATTTTTTTCCTTTTTATTCAAAACAATTCCAAACATGCTTAATAAATCAGGTAATATCTCGTTTCTCAAATATGTGTAGGTAAATGCGTTTTGCACCTTTATAGATTGCTATTAGATCAATATATGGAAATGTAGTGTAATCTATTAACTACACATAAAAACCTGACTTTTTACTTAAGTGCCATATAATCCCATAAAATATTTTTAATACGACTGAATTTGCATTTAATGTAAATTTTAATAACAATATTGTAAGATACTTATTTTAACACTTTCATTTTACAGAGAGTAAAGAACATTTACATGATCAAAAAACATTTTCATTCAGTCTAGCCAGAGTTCAGGCACTCTCAAAAACTCCCATTAAAATCACTGAAGCACTTTACATTATGAAACGAATATCTTACATTCGTACGCACATCTGCACTTTTTGTTGTTTCTGATGAGAGAATTCGCTAAATAATTCAGTCAGCGAGCAAGTGAACAAAACAGAGTCAGTGATGACTCTTCTGGACGTCTCTGATTGGCCATTGCATCCATAAGCGCAACAGAATAGTTTCTGATTGGTTATCATGAAGCGTTGTACGAACGCGTCTGTCTCTGGCTCAGCGCCAGCCAGCGAACGCAGATTTGAATTTAGCAGCTGATGCTGTGCACTGAACGATCTAATCACACCGCTGTGATTGTATCAAATATATAAAAAATATTATTCTGCAATTTTTTTTTTTTTTTTCGTTTGGAAGCTGCATTTAAAATCCACTTGGCTCAGAAATCTGAGGGGGCACGTGCCCCCTCACTTCGAATGGGCACGACGCCTCTGCATACAGTAGTATGACCTCTTATATTAACCTCAATTATTAATTTGTTACACTTTCGATTGTAATTCATACACATTTTAAAATACAATCTCAATATTGGGGGGAAAAGTTGAGTGGGGAAAATGTGTGAATTATTTGTAAATATGTATCTCACATAGAACTAGGCCTATTTCGAATATGAGAATATCAGAATCAGAATGAGCTTTATTGCCAGGTATGTTTACTCATACGAGGAATTTGTTTTCGTGACAGAAGCTCCGCAGTACAACAGAATGACAGCGACAGAACATAAAACACATAATAAAAGAATATAAAAATACAAAAAATACAAATAAGTAGATAAGGAATAACAATATACAAATTGACAATTGTAGGCAGGTATATTACAAAAATGCAGTTATGTATGTACATGTATATTATGTGCAAAATGTAAGTGTATACTAAGTATGTGTGTTAGATAAATTAAGTGTATGTGTATATAAATATAAAGTGTAGTGTGTTCAGTGTGTATCAGCTGTTCATAAGATGGATTGCCTGAGGGAAGAAACTATTCCTGTGTCTGGTCGTTCTGGTGCTCAGTGCTCTGTAGCGTCGACCAGATGGCAACAGTTCAAAGAGGGAGTGTGCTGGATGTGAGGGGTCCAGAGTGATTTTAACAGCCCTTTTGCTCACTCTGGATCAGAGGTGGGTAGTAACGAGTTACATTTACTTCGTTACATTTACTTGAGTAATTTTTTGGGGTAACGAATACTTTTCGGAGTATATTTAAAGATGGGTACTTTATACTCTTACTTGAGTAAATTTTTGGGGAAAAATCTGTACTTTTACTTCGTTACTGTGGGCGACGCTCCTCTCGTTACTTTATCTTAATACAATAAATGCATCAGTTTATTCCAAACGCGCCGTCTACTTTTCTCTGGGCAATGAGCGATGCCCATTCGCGAATGATTCATTCTTTTGAGTCAATTCTGTTCAAAGGCTTGATCAAACCAATTGGCAAACGAGTGAATTGGTTCATGAATCAGTTTGAATGAGTCGTTCAGTTCCCTGCCGCACGCGCTGAGCGTCTGAAGTGGTTCACTCGGAGTTGTAACATTTAAGAACAGAAAGAGCGTTGAAAACGTGGCTGGAACTGCACTGAATTGAAATCTGCAAAGGTTATTATTTGCTAGCGATTGAGATCCTTATTAGATGAACACCGCGTGTGCTGTCTACTGTTTAACAGGTAATAACTTGGGCTACATTCGATTAACGTACACGATACAACTGTGAAATTAGTTTGTTGTACGTGTGTGGCTTATAACAGAGGGGAGTCAAGTTGAATGCAGCTTCCAAAAGACAAAAAATAGCCGATTAAGATTTTATTAATTTTAATACAATCACACTGGTGCAAGTACGTTCAGCGAGTCATATTATCAGCTGCTAAATTCAGATCTGTGATTGCTTGCTGGCGCTTAGCCAGAGATAGATGCGTTTATACAGCTCTGCGTATTATAACAAATCACACATGATTCTTTTGAGCTTATTAAAGCATTGGCCAATCAGAGGCTTTCAGATGAGTCATCGCTAAAATGCCGGTGCTTCCTTCACTCGCTCTTTCTGGCGAATTCTCTCGCAGGAACAACAAAGTGCAGATGTGTGTACGAATTTTTAATTAAGATATTGATTTCACAGTGTTAACAGTTTCAGTGATTTTAATGGGAGTTTCTGAGAGTGATTGAAATCTAGACTGTCAGTGAAAATTATCTTTAATAATGTAAATGTTATTTGCTCTCTTTCTGAACAATGAAAGATTAGTAGCAATATTTATATCACATTAACTTTCAATGTTAAACTCACATTTAATATAAAGTCAGTCGTATTAAAAATATGTTATGGCATGACACCTATATCTGTTACTTAAGTAAACAGACAGGGTTTTATAATAAATTACATAAATTGGAGTAAAGGCTGATGAAATATATACATTTATACACGCACACATACATTACATACATTTTATCTATATATCTAAATAAAAATAGGCTCAGTATATATGACCCAAAGTAACTAGTAACTAACTACTTGAGTAGATTTTTTATCCGATACTCTTTTACTCTTACTCAAGTAACTATTCAAGACTAGTACTTTTACTTTTACTTGAGTAAATATTTCTAGAAGTACTTTTACTTTTACTTGAGTACAGTTTTTGGGCACTCTACCCACCTCTGCTCTGGATAAGTACAGTTCTTGAATAGATGGGAGAGTTGAACCGATGATTCGCTCAGCAGTCCGGACTACCCTCTGTAGTCTTCTGAGGTCAGATTTAGAAGCTGAGCTGAACCAGACAGTTACTGAAGTGAGAACCCTGCAGGACAGGGGCATGACCAGGTTGTGCCAGTGCCTTTCCCATCATCTCCTCTTACTTGTGAGGAGCATGAAAGCCTGTACCCTTTGTTGGGCTTAACAATTTGGGGAACACCTGCTATCTGAACAGCATCCTTCAGGTATACTGTTCAACTTATTGTTCATGTATTGTTTATGACACTGTTCTTAAGGCAGGACACCGCAAGTGAATAGGGAAAAATTTTAACCAATATATAAAATCATAATGAATTAATCAGTTATTTAGCATTACAGGTTTTCTGAAATGTTATGTACAAATATGTAAATTGTCCAATATCTGATTAAATATGCACTCATTTGTACTTTAAAATAAATAAAGTAGTTATAGATCAGAGTTGTTCAAACTCGTTCCTTGAGGGCCAGTGTCCTGCAGAGTTTAGCTCCAACTTGTCTCAGTACACCTGCCTAAAAGTTTCTAGTATGCCTAGACCTTGATTAGCTGGTATAGGTGTGTTTAAGAGTGTTTGGAACTGAACCCTGCAGGACAGGTGCACTCCAGGAGCATGACTATGTGGACCCCCCATACACTGTTCATGATGTCCATCTGCTGGTGAACTATGAGAAATACTTCTTGTACATTTAATAATAAATAAATACATCTCTATGAAACTATTTTCATTTTTATTTTTTTATTTTGATATTATTTTAGAGGGAAAAAAAGCAAACGGGAATTCAATGTTTATTATTATTATTGTGTTTATTTTTTATGTTTTAGCTGAGAATTATGTTGTAGTTTCTGGCATGCAAGTTTTTAAATTTGACATCACTAATAACAGTGTAGCATTATATCTAGCCTATATGATTTCTCTATTATAGATCAGTAGTCCTAAACAACATAAAATAAACATATTTCTCGTTCTCGGTCTGCGTCATTTTTTAATCAGTATTTTGAGACAATTTTAAAGACATGTATTTAGGATGAATTAAAAATATATATATATATATATATATATATATATATATATATATATATATATATATATATATATATATGTAATCTGCACTTTAAAATATTTTAACAAAATAATCGATTTATTTATAAGAAAATGACCATCTACGCTTCCACTAGATCCGTTGTCCAAACAATACTGTTTCCTGTGAAGCTCCTTATATTACGCTGATCCAGATTCAGCCTTCCATTCACAAACCCAAACCGCAAGGAGTTTACAAGCCCACACTTTACTGATCTCAGATCGGTTTAAAATGGCAGTCTCCACGTATATCAGGGGGCGTAGTTGTCCAAAATGATGCCAACATTAATATATTGATTTTTATTCATAGTTTTGAAAAAAAACTATATTTTCTTAAACTAAAAAATACGTATTTAATCATACTGTCCATGGCGGTTCTCCTTCTTTAATTTCACAGTTCATTCTACCACGTCCTTTTGTTCAGGCAGTAGCGGAGGAATCTCAGTCGGGGAAAAAGCGCCAAGTTCTACAGTAGGCGCGGTTGTCAAGTTTGTGTGTATTTAAACCGAAACTGCGTACTTGGGATTGTATTTTTCGAAAATGTGACGCGTGCATAATAAGACTAGTCAGGTAAGACCATTAAATGTAGCTTTTTTTTTTAATTTCGTGACTCTGAAGTACTCTTGATGAAATAAACGCGCGTGTTGTGTGGGCTGGGCGGCTAACGTTACTCAGTTAGCTACGCTGCTATATATGTGCCTTCATGCATATGAATAAAATAAATGTTCAAACTAAGAGTCTCGAGATCATATGACGCGAGTATTCATCACTAAGCGATTATATATAAATAAAAGGTTGGTAGTTAAAGGTATATTCGTAGCAGAACACGCTTCTGTTATTTTCTAGGGCAAATTGAGTTCAAGGCTTTCACGCGGTATGTGGCTGATCGTAAATGTTTTGATTGAGTTTGTTTCGTTTTCCGACGTTTGCTTTGGTTTCTCTTTCATCTTCTATAGTGAATAGTCAAAATGCCCGTGCTGCACAGTGAAGGTGGAGTGGTGGCTGCAGTTGGCAGTCCTGTGAAGAAGAGCAAACTCTCTCTGAGATTCTTCCAGAAGAAGGACACCAAACGAGCCCTGGACTTCTCAGAGGCCCCTACAGAAGACACCAGTACCGCAGAACCAGAAGAGACTACTAAGTATGGAATGTTGTTGTTGGGCTATCAAATACAGCTTGTATTTCAAAACACCATATTATTTTTTTCCCTAATTATTCTCACTTGTCCCCCTTAAGTCATGACCAGGTTGTGCCAGTGCCTTGCCCATCATCTCCTCTTACTTGTGAGAAGCGTGAAAGCCTGGTACCCTTCGTTGGGCTTAACAATTTGGGGAACACCTGCTATCTGAACAGCATCCTTCAGGTATACTGTTTAACTTACTGTTCATGTATTGTTTATGACACTATTTTCAAGGCAGGACACCGCAAGTGAATAGAGTGAAATTTTAACCAATATATAAAATCATAATGCATGAATCAGTTATTTTGCATTACAGGTTTTCTGAAATGTTATCTAAAAATATGTAAATTGTCCAATATCTGATTAAATATGCACTCATGTGCATTCATATCCAGAACATAAATCTGTTAAAATTGTTCAATTTAATTTTGTTTACATAAAGGATTTTATAGAGGGTATTTTGGATGTCTTTTTAATTTTTTTAAAAAATCTATAATCCATAAAAATACTAGAAATCAAACAGCATATATATATATATATATATTTAATGTATATGTGTATGTACATACACAAAAAAACACTACAGTAGTTTGGATCCTATTAAATTTTTTAGTAGGTTTAAATGTTTTACCCTTCTTACATTTGCAGGTTTTATATTATTGTCCTGGTTTTAAAGAGGCCATCAAATCTTTGTGTCTGTTGGCTAAGATGAAAGACAAGCAGCAAGAAGATGGTGCCAAAAATGAGGTTGGAAAATTTAATCTTTTAAGAAGTGTTTTCCTTTACATTGCTTATGCATGTAAAAATATATATATTAGTACTAATTTGTTTGAGCTTTTGTCTTCAGGTAAAAGATTTAGGATATATATATATATATATATATATATATATATATATATATATATATAAATGGGGGGGGGGGGGGGGGGGGTTAATGACAGGCAGTGAAATTCTTAAATGAAAGATAGGAAATATAATGCCCCTCCTTTATGTGAGCAGGTCTCATGCAGTATTAGTATTTCTTGATCATTGATGAAACAAGTCAGACATTTTTTCCTTTATTATAATTGATTACATGTTTTTATGTTATCAGGGGGACACTGGTGAGAACACACTACATGTTCCAATGGAGCTGCTGGGTAGTTTCCACAGCCTCATCTCTTCTTTGGAACAGTTGCAATCCAGCTTCCTGCTTAACCCGGAAAAATACAGTGATGGAGAACTTGCCACACCACCTCGCAAGCTGCTTAACACACTCAGGTAATGCTGTGGGCCAGAGCATCATTCAGGGACATTGAAAAGACATTTAAACCTCTCAGGAAGTTAAGAATTTTTTTTATGAGTTTCCAAACAAATCTGTATGATCTCTCCATTGCAGGCAGCTTAATCCAATGTATGAGGGTTAC
Source organism: Carassius carassius (assembly GCF_963082965.1). NCBI lineage: Eukaryota > Metazoa > Chordata > Actinopteri > Cypriniformes > Cyprinidae > Carassius > Carassius carassius. The sequence goes on from NC_081764.1 coordinate 14,179,957, forward strand.
TTGCAGCATGATGCACAGGAGGTGCTGCAGTGCATCCTTGCTAACATCCAGGAGGCCTGTGACAATATCAAAAAAGAGCAAACAGACAACACAATAAGCAATGGAATGGGGGATTCCACCCATGAGGATGATGGGAGCTCTGATGGCCAGTTGAGCGGAAAGAGAAAGAGTGACACGGAAGCAGGCAATGCTAAGAAAAAGCCAAAATCTCAAAGTAAATCAAAGAAAAATGAGGAGAACGTGCCTATGACCCGCTCAAAACGAAAGTCCTCCAGTGACATAACCACAGAGAGTTCTGACCAGAGGAATGGAACAGAAGAGCAAGAAAAAGAGCAAGAGAAGGACAGGGGGAGCACCACAGAGGAGGAGAAGAATGACAGTCCCCCAAAAGAGGTGGGCAAGAGGACAAGGAGAGGGAAGCTGGGCTGGTTGAAGCCATCTGGGAAGCAGCCTAGCATCTTCTCGAAGTTCCGCAGCATGGGACGAATTACTTCACATGTGGGAGGAAAAGGGGAGACCAAGGAGAAATCAGAGTGTAGTGTCCAAGAGAAGCAGGAGAAGGATACCACTGTGAATGAGAGCAGAACTCAAGAAGATAAACAGAGTCTGGAAAAGAATAAAGGTATATATCTTACACAATCAAAATTGGGACCAATTTCCTAGCTGCTTTTTTTATTTTTTAAGTAAGTATTGGCAAATGGGATAGCAAATAAATAAACATTTAAATATTTGACTAATTATTTTGCAATATAATGTGTTCTATTAACTGGACAAATTGATTGTATGTATATTTTGGAACTGAGATTGTAAATTATTGTAAATATATGGTGGTAAGGTGTAAACTGAGAATTTACAAAAGTTAACTGCAACGAACCAATGAGCATCAATTAAACATCTAGCTTTTCAAATGTTATTTACTTTTGTAATTTGATTGGAGCCCCAGACATGAGGACAAAAATATATTTTTTTGTGGCTACAAATGAAGGATTTCCCCTAGTTTTAATTAAATCGTGGCCACAAACAGAATTTGTTCCCACAACCTAATTTATTCCCTTGATAGTAAATCGCAGCCACACTGTACTAACTTGTTCTCTTGTTTTAATTAAAAATGATGGAACAAATTAGTACAATGTAGCCACAATTTACTAAAACGAGGGAGCAAATTCTTAATTTGGGACCATGTATGTATGTATATATATATATATCCATGTTATGTTTGGGGCTCTACATTTGTGATCAATAACTTCCATAACTAAAGAATTTGCCAACGTTGTGTAATTAGATCAGTCAGGACTGGATGTGCTGAAGTGGATGTTCCAGGGTCAGCTGGTGCTGCGGACACGCTGCCTGGAATGTGAGTGTTTCACAGAGCGGAGAGAGGACTTTCAAGACATCAGTGTACCTGTGCAAGAGGACGAGAACAGCTCCTCTGACTCCAGTTCTGAGAGTGAGTGTTTGAATCCATCTGTGTTTGTCTATCAGTCAACACTTTAGGATGCTGGTTAGATAATTTAGGACTGTATCCTCCTTTTTCAGTTTCTCCAGATCCCAAGCCTGAGCTGAAAACTCTAAAGTGGGCCATATCTCAATTTGCGTCTGTGGAGCGGATTGTGGGTCAAGATAAATATTTCTGTGAGACCTGTCATCACTACACAGAAGCTGAGAGAAGTCTTCTGTTTGACAAAACACCAGAAGTCATCACAATCCACCTGAAATGCTTTGCTGCCAATGGCTCTGAGTATGTATCTTCTGATTTTAATGCTTGTTTCCGATCTTGGAACTATGGAAGTCCTGTAGGACACAGTAAATTGAGTCTTTTTCCATTGTTTATTACAGCAGAAAAAAGAAAGAAAGAAAGAAAACATTAAGATTCAGAGTGTTGATTCATTAGACACTCTGATTCATTAAGAATCAGGGTGAAAATGTTTAGGAATTAGCATGTCTTGGGGGAAAAAAAAACCTTGAAAAGATGACAAATAGCCCAGTCTTTTTAAAGTTAACAATATGTGCATTAAGAAGTTGGTAAAATCATCTTCACTGTTTAGGATGGACCCTTATGCTGGCCTTTCCAAGGTGAATACTCCTCTGCAGACCCCACTCAAACTTTCCCTGCATGAGTGGTGCACTCAGCCGGATTCTCCAGACCAGAGCCATCACTATGAGCTCTTTGCCGTGGTCATGCACAGCGGAGTAACCATCAGCAGTGGTCACTACACCACTTACATCCGCATGATGGATCTCCATCGTACCACTCTCAGGCTTCAGTCTCAGGATGACGAGCAAAACCGAGACCAAGAGGAAATCATGAAACCGAAGAAAGAAGAGGGACCTCAAACAGAATATGATGACGGTGAGGTGTCTTTCAGCTTGTCTGGCAGAGGGCAAAATGTGGCTAGAGCCAGCGCAACAACAAGCATGTCCAGCAAATCAGGAAGCAAGAGGTGCTCTGAGGGTGTTGGGCTTTTAGGAGGACAGAGGAGCGTCACCAGTTATGAGCTCAGCAACAGCAGTCAAACCAATCCTGAGAAGGCTTCCAGCTTAGCCAGTCGTGCCGCAGGTTCTCTGCTTCAGAACGCAGTGAAGAAAGAGGAAGAGGAAGTTGAAGCTATGGGCGATGGGACCCAGGTGAATTTTGACCTTGCTCTGCGAAACCTTTTGGACTTTGAGGGAAAGTGGATGCTGTTTGATGACTCTGAAGTGAGACTCTTTGAAGAAGAGGACTTCCTCAGAGCCTGTTCCCCTGAGACTTGCTCCACATCTACACCCTACCTGCTCTTCTACAAGAGAGTCTCTTAGTAAAAACAGCCAATTGGATATGGACACTCCACTCAATTACTAATTTTTACTGGTAAGACATGGACTCTGAAAGTATGTTTGCAGGTAACTGGAAAAGCAAGTCAAATGTGTTTGTGTAACAAGTGTCAGTCAGTGAAAAGCCGATGGGAATCTTTCAAGGCTATGACATTTGTCTTTTTTTTTTTTTTTTTTTTTAGTCTTACTGTTTTTGTACTTTACTTTCTTCGTGTTCAGTGAGTTCATGTCATCTGCTTTTCAGTGACACTTATGCAAATGCAACTTGGCACTTATTATAGTGCATATTACAGTTTTCCTATACTTTCAAGCATTCCATAGAAACTCGAAGATGATTTCTTGTGCACTGAAATTTTCTATATATTTTTAAAATCGTTTGGGTTTTGTCTCAAATATAAATTCACATTTTTGATGTCCCTGTTTTGGAAGGTGTTATTAATTGCTTACAAACCCAGAGTAGATTTCACAATGACCTCTTAATTTTTTTTTTTTTATATATACTAAAAGGCACAGGCAATGTGTTCTGTTCCCCCACTGCAGACCATTTGCACACAGATAATCAAATTTTGTTTGAAAGGTGGTCAACCTCACAAGTGTATTAATTGTCTATAAATGACCACAGGGATAAAGTGACCTATTTTTCTAGATTAAAGTTTATCAGCCATACCTCGGTCCAGTCTAATAAGCTTTTCTTTCCCATCTTGTGAGAAGGCCCTGCCATTACAGTGTGAACTCTGAGCAATAAATAAGTCAATTCAAAATAATCTCTTATGTTCTGTTGTATATTTGGGGCAGGGAAAATGTAAATATTTTTCTATTACCTGGTAATATAGATTCTTACCACATTAAAACATCAACATAGAAAAAAGTATTTTGGTGCAGTTTCTTTAACAACACAGTGGAATGGTTAAGAGTATTTATTTAGTAAAATATTTAAAGTAAACAAAAGGTACATAATGCTGAAAAAAAGTTTTTCACCTTTTTTGCGTTTTCTGTAAGGATTAAATAAACTCTTAAGTTGTACCGTAAATATTGAAAATGCACTGGGATGAAGTAAAAAATAATACATTTAAATTAAAAAAAAGTGCACACAGTAATTGAATACAGGTTTGACACATTGTATGCTAAATTCATCATCAGTACTTAGGATCATGTAACAGGCCTTTTTCGTAAGCTAATACAAAATTGGAATGATGTACCAAATGTCTTAACACTTAACTTTTTTTTTTCTATGGCAGAAACACTGATTTTGTGAGGATGTATTTTTGATATATACAAATAAATAATTGCATTTGTTCTTTTTATTTCTTCAGTCTTCACATGTCTAGCTTGCGAAGGCTCATTCTGCTAAAAGAGTCTCTGAAATAAAAAGAAAAAAAAATGTTATAAAAGGAGTATTAGATATTCCTGAGGAAACAAAACTTTAATGGTCAACAACTTTTATTTATTTTTATAAATATGCTCGCCAACAACTTGACTACCTTCTCAAGCTGTCCTTTTGCTGCTTGTTAAAATGGAAAAAAAGAAATTAAGTAAATTTAAAACACCTTTTTGGAAAATTATGTAATACGAAGAAGTATATCCAAGTGTCATCCAATATGAGCAACCAATATTGTCGTTGATGTATTTCACAAAATAGACCAGGCTATGAAGGCCCATTTCCTGACTTTAAGTTTTAATTCACAAGGCCTCAATTCAATTTGATTTAATGATGGAATTTCTATTCATTCTGCAATATTTGCATTACAACTTAAATGACAGTGTTGCTTTAATATTAAAGAAACTTAACAAATGTTGTGTGCTTTACAGTGAACCATTTGATGATGTATTACTAAAATATTAATGGCCCATTGATTTAAATATTAAGATTTGAGGGGGCAGCTCCCACCATTATTCATTCATTCAAACGTTAGTTTGGTAAACCAAGTTCCTGCAAAATAAGCTAGTTTATCGGTATATAGGACATTCTTAACAGCTTTTGACATCATTTTAATTGTCTGACCTATGTGAGTTGACCTGTACCACAGGTTTGTAGAGTTGTGGGATCTTCCTGTTAATGAGAGGCTGCAGAGCTTCTTTCAATCGGTGGTAGTTCCTCTCCAGTTCCCTCTGATACTCTTTCTGGTCTGGACCAATCAGACTCTTATTTTTGCGAAGGGCATCTTCACATCTAGGGGGGTTATTGAAGGTTACAGGGTTTAATTCAAGCCTCCTGAAGGGAAGTCAGTTCACCCTATTGGAAATGTAACATGGCATTTTTCCATGTAGGCAATTCCAAGATCTGATTGTATTACTGAATGTTGCTGGTTTTGCACGGTTGTATGACAAGTTATTTTAATTGTTAAGTGGTAATAATACCCACTGTATTATTACCACTTAACAATTAAAATAACTTGTCATACAACCGTGCAAAACCAGCAACATTCACATGGACTGCAATAAAGCAATTGTTTTTGGGAGAATAGTTGACCTGTATACATAATGTAATATTTTATGATTAATGTGATGTTAGTAGTTGGACTACTGGAGTCAATGTCAATGTAGTGTGAGAGCATCTGGAATCAAACCTCTTTGTGAAGTCTTTGAAGCACAGTCTTAGTTTATTATGGTGTCTGTAGAGTTTAGGATCGCTTGGGATCTCAGACAGAAACACCTGGGCCACCTCGAGAGGGCCCTGTAGAGAAGTATAATACATACATTGGTTAGAATCATTCAAATTATTTACTCATTTTACCACTGACTCTTTCATCACGCAATTTGCACTGATATTTGGCTGTTCAGTAATGCCAAAATGGACAAGCAACTGGTTAAAAAATTATGTGTGAGTGTTTTAATTATTTAAGTAACTACATTATTCAAGTAATGGGCAGTAGGCCTACTACATGGCAATGAAATAATACACTTTCTGGGGGTTGAATTTACAGATAATAAGTTATGTACCATTACTGTGTCATTAAAATTCAAAATTAATCCAGGAGGTAAAAACGGTGATGCTTCATATGTACAGTCGTGGCCAAAGGTTTTGAGAATTACATAAATATTAGTTTTCAAAAAGTTTGCTGCTAAACTGCCTTTAGATCTTTGTTTCAGTTGTTTCTGTGATGTATTGAAATATAATTACAAGCACTTCATACGTTTCAAAGGCTTTTATCGACAATTACATTTATGCAAAGAGTCAGTATTTGCAGTGTTGGCCCTTCTTTTTCAGGACCTCTGCAATTCGACTGGGCATGCTCTCAATCAACTTCTGGGCCAAATCCTGACTGATAGCAACCCATTCTTTCATAATCACTTCTTGGAGTTTGTCAGAATTAGTGGGTTTTTGTTTGTCCACCCGCCTCTTGAGGATTGTCCACAAGTTCTCAATGGGATTAAGATCTGGGGAGTTTCCAGGCCATGGACCCAAAATTTCAACATTCTGCTCCCCGAGCCACTTAGTTATCACTTTTGCCTTATGGCACGGTGCTCCATCGTGCTGGAAAATGCATTGTTCTTCACCAAACTGTTGTTGGATTGTTGGAAGAAGTTGCTGTTGGAGGGTGTTTTGGTACCATTCTTTATTCATGGCTGTGTTTTTGGGCAGAATTGTGAGTGAGCCCACTCCCTTGGATGAGAAGCAACCCCACACATGAATGGTGTCTGGATGCTTTACTGTTGGCATGACACAGGACTGATGGTAGCGCTCACCTTTTCTTCTCCGGACAAGCCTTTTTCCAGATGCCCCAAACAATCGGAAAGGGGCTTCATCGGAGAACATGACTTTGCCGGAGTCCTCAGCAGTCCATTCACTATACTTTCTGCAGAAGATCAATCTGTCCCTGATGTTTTTTTTGGAGAGAAGTGGCTTCTTTGCTGCCCTTCTTGACACCAGGCCATCTTCCAAAAGTCTTGGCCTCACTGTGCGTGCAGATGCGCTCACACCTGCCTGCTGCCATTCCTGAGCAAGCTCTGCACTGGTGGCACTCCGATCCCGCAGCTGAATCCTCTTTAGGAGACGATCCTGGCGCTTGCTGGACTTTCTTGGACGCCCTGAAGCCTTCTTTACAAGAATTGAACCTCTTTCCTTGAAGTTCTTGATGATCCTCTAAATTGTTGATTTAGGTGCAATCTTAGTAGCCACAATATCCTTGCCTGTGAAGCCATTTTTATGCAACACAATGATGGCTGCAGGCGTTTCTTTGCAGGTCACCATGGTTAACAATGGAAGAACAATGATTTCAAGCATCACCCTCCTTTTAACATGTCAAGTCTGCCATTCTAACCCAATCAGCCTGACATAATGATCTCCAGCCTTGTGCTCGTCAACATTCTCACCTGAGTTAACAAGACGATTACTGAAATGATCTCAGCAGGTCCTTTAATGACAGCAATGAAATGCAGTGGAAAGGTTCTTTTGGGATTGTTAATTTTCATGGCAAAAAAGGACAATGCAATTCATCTGATCACTCTTCATAACATTCTGGAGTATATGCAAATTGCTATTATAAAAACTTAAGCAGCAACTTTTCCAATTTCCAATATTTATGTAATTCTCAAAACTTTTGGCCACGACTGTATTATTAAGTGCACAGGCTCAACTAGTCACCTGGTTAACAGTGGTGCCAACAGACCCCTGCAGAACCATCTGTAACATTTTGGCATCGGATGGGTCCTGATGTGTTGCAAAAGCCAGCTCCTGTGTCTTCTTCTGCATATCCTCAATGGCTACTTCAATTGGCGTGGAGATGATCTGAAAAACAAATAATAATATATTAATATCTTCCCTTAACCTTACAAAAACACTGCGGCATTCAGTCTTATTAAAATTGAAATAAAGCTGAAGTCAAACTATATATATATAAATATTTTCTGAAATATTTAAAAATAATATATTTTTATAAATGAAATTAATATTTTACAAACTGAAATACTAAAATTGAAATGAAAATAAATCTAAATAGAAATATATAATCGAGAACGAGTCAATCTTTCGTTCGTTATCTGGCTTGACTCGGTGTTCATCTTCAGTTCTCTCTTCACAGCAGTTCAGTCAGTGTACTGTTTGAGTAAATGAATTACTCCGGGATATTGGTTTGTTTTAACTCAGAGGGATTGTCAGCCACATTAAAAAAAGTTAACAGCTGAAGTCATTTGTGGATTAATGCGTATTGGAAACGCGAACCGTTTCAAACAATTCAGTTCGATTTGGTGAACTGGTTCAAGAAGATCCGGTTACATCGAATGATTCGTTCGCGAACCGGATATCACAAACTGCAGTGCTTTGAACTCGCTCACAACAGACACGGAAGAGAAGACAATGCTGAATAAAGTCGTAGTTTTTGCTATTTTTGCACCAAAATGTATTTTCGATGCTTCAAAAAATTCTAACTGACCCTCTGATGTCACATGGACTACTTTGATGATGTTTTTCTTACCTTTCTGGACATGGACAGTAGACCGTACACACAGTTTCAATGGAGGGACTGAGAGCTCTCGGACTAAATCTAAAATATCTTAAACTGTGTTTCGAAGATGAACGGATTTCTTACGGGTTTGGAACGACATGAGGGTGAGTCATGACATAATTTTCCTTTAATACTAAAATAACACTGGGCATTCATTTGGTATACCATGGTACTAAATGAACAAGTACTACATTTATATTCCATTGACTTTTTAAAGGCTCTTGATACTTGTCATGCAATTTCCATCTAGCATGAATACCCATAGAAGCTTTCACAAAGCATGTGTGTTTGAGTTACCTCCTCTTTGTGGATGATGTTGATGCGGGTTTTGATGTAGGGGAAAGCGTGGGAGGTAGTGAGAATGGTCTTTCGTTTGAACTGTTCATGCAGGTCACCGTGAGCTCTTCCATCGAGTGTGAACGGCGTGCAGTAGACGAAGCGGCGCAGGTTGTAATTCTTGTCGAAGTACGTGATGCGGTCCTTCATTTCATAAGTGTCAAAATATGGTTCAACATATGTGATCTGAATGAAGGCCTATATTGGGGGGGTAATGATCTGTTATTCTCTGTGCAAAGCATTTCAATTTAATTTTCACAATTTTTTATGTTCAGAAAGCACAATTTTTCAATGCACCTTGTTTGGGTCCAATTTACACTTGTCGACTGGATTGGAATCTTTAATGACTTCCACTTGGTCCTCACCAAACCTTTCACCATAGAAACCCTGGAATTAAGAAAAAATAAGACATTTAGAGAGGTTATGCATGTGTGCTAAAAAAAAAAAAAAAAAATTGCTTTCATCAGAGAATAAAATCAGAGAAAAATGCACCCATGCAAACAATTTAAACGCAAACGGTCTTGTACCTCAAGCCGATGTGAGATTTCTGCCAGTTTGGTGATAGCTGGCTCCTTGTAGACAAACTCCTGCTCATCCAAGTCACCAAATTTAGAACCGTAAAATCCAACTCTGAAATAGGTGCCAAACATCCGCTTTCCATCCTAAAACAAACAAATGTGTTAATTACTAATGTGCTTTGAAGTAAAGCTGCCATTTAAAAACACCAGATAAACATGCGAAAATACATCCTGTTGGTACTCAAACTTTACACTTTAAAACACTTTCTCAAAGAAAGGTAAAGTGCAACGAGGCAAACACATTTATTTTTCTTGGCAGCAAGTTATCAAGTGACAGCAGCAATGTAAACACTGTCTGGTACATGTTTACATAAATAACCTGCATTCAACACACTGGCATTTAAACAGTGATGCAATCAAATAACAGTGAAATACAGGAAAACAGACACTAATACAGTAGCATTATCATAGTAAAAACACCTACCATTTGAGGATATTTTCCACAGCAAAACTTTTTTTATTATTATTACTCCAAACTTCTATATAGTTTCTCAATGTTACACAACCGTTCAAAGGTTTTCTTTGAAATAAATAAACTATTCATCTATGCATCAAATTAATCAGAAGGTACAGTAAAGCCATTGTCATGTTATAAAAGACCGATATATTAAAATAGAAAAGAGTAATCTTAAATTGTAGTATTTTAAAATGTTACTTTTTACACTATATTTTATTAAAGAAATGCAGGCTTTCAGAGCATAAGAGACTTCTTTCAAAAACAACTATTTTACAATGGTGTATATTATTATTATCTGTCATAAGAAGAAACAGCACAGAAAGTGAGCATCTCCACATCAGACACAAAATCTGAATTCAAAGAGTTTGAGCCAAGCGTGAGGACAGTGATGCAAGAAGCAGTTCTAAAACAAAGTGGGGACTTTCTCTGTAAACTGTATTAGCAAAGAATAACATAACAGGAAGACGACCTGAGACAACCTGATGTCCTTAAAGAGGAAGTGAACAACTGTACTCCAAAGAAGAGAAAAAGAATGGAACACAAGTAGAAAGCTCCTCGTGAGAAAGCAAACGTGCTGCTGTAGCCTTATACAGAACGTCAAACTGAAACACTTATGCCAATAGAAATAGAATGTCAGATAGAATTAGCATGTGCTGGAGAAACAGGTTTGGCCATAGTAGCATAGTAAGAAAAACGAGTGGTGGGTATAAGTACAGAGCTGGGAACATGTCAACGTGTGCTCTTCACACAGGAAGTGAAGTATTAATCAGGTGCAGATACAGGCTGAACCAAAGCAGACCAACCTTAATGCTAATATAACAATAAAACAAACAGCCTCAATGTAGACTTTGGTCAGTGTCGTAACAAGATATATATAAAAAAAAGTCCATGATAATTTTCTAACTTGTGTAATATATCACATGTATTGTAAGCAATTAAAGAATAACAAGTTAAAAATAATACCATGACTATGTAATGTTGGTCAGATTGTAAAGAGCTGGGTGTAGACACAAATGATCAGTAATCCTAAATGGAAAATTTGTTAAACCGAGCTAGAGTAAGCAAACTCAAATTAGTCAAAATGTATAAATAATCAGTAAGGAGTAAAAGATGTGTAAAAGTGTGTGAATGCTGGACATTTCAAGAAAATCTGCAGAGTTCGGATTGCGCATGGACCTGGTTAGCAGGTGTCTGAGATGGTTCAGCCCTTCTCCGGTTCACTGTGATGTTTTTTTTCAGTCATAAAAGCTGCAGAAATAAACCCTCGAACTATGAACTTACCACAAGAAACAATAATTAAAGTGGGAAGAGGAGGGGTCAGCAACCAGGGAAATAAAAAAGGAGAGAACAGAACATTTTAATCAGGAAACCAGGAAACTCTTTTACACAAAACAAACAGCAATACTACTTTAAATCAATACTATACAAAGAAAACAAACACAAAAAGACTATAACTCAACAACAAACATGCAATCAGGAAGAAGCAGGCAGAGAAAAGTGCACTTAAGTATCTTTATTAAATGGACAGTTAAAAGACAGTCCACTCCTGCTGTGATGCTGCGATACGTGTCAAATACAAAGGTTTTGTTGAGTCATTGCCATGCAATAAATTAATAAAGTGAAATTAATACTAGTATACAAATTGGTGTAAATGAGAACTCAGGGGTCGATTTAGTTGGCAATGAAATCAAAGCTCATATAGAGGGAAGGTCACTTGGACGTCACTTTGAATGTGAATGTTTCGAACTGATGATCAACATGACATCCCTTTAGAGGAAAAACAAGCATAGTTTACAAATATGCATCTGGCCCTTCTTTCAGTCGTCAGCTGATTTTCTAAATAGTTAACAAAATTAATAATTCTGTCATTGTTTACTCACACTCATGTCATTCCAAACCTGTATGATGTTCTTTCTTCCGAGGAATGCAAGATATATTTTTGAAGACTATCCTCATTGCTATTTATTATTATTTATTTTTTTTGTGTATGTGTGTGAATATCAACCAAATAAAAAAAATGGAGAAATATAAATTTATTAAATTAAAGTTGTTAATTTAAGAAACAAAAGTTTGTTGCAAAATATGCACATACAGTACAGACCAAAAGTTTGGACACACCTTCTCATTCAAAGAGTTGTCTTTATTTTCATGACTATGAAAATTGTAGAGTCACACTGAAGGCATCAAAACTATGAATTAACACGTGGAATTATATATGGAATTATATACATAACAAAAAAAGTGTGAAACAACTGAAAATATGTCATATTCTAGGTTCTTCAAAGTAACCACCTTTTGCTTTGATTACTGCTTTGCACACTCTTGGCATTCTCTTGATGAGCTTCAAGAGGTAGTCACCTGAAATGGTCTTCCAACAGTCTTGAAGGAGTTCCCAGAGAGATGCTTAGCACTTGTTGGCCCTTTTGTCTTCTGTCTGCGGTCCAGCTCAACCCTAAACCATCTCGATTGGGTTCAGGTCCGGTGACTGTGGAGGCCAGGTCATCTGGCGCAGCACCCCATCACTCTTCTTCTTGGTCAAATAGCCCTTGATGCCTTCAGTGTGACTCTACAATTTTCATAGTCATGAAAATAAAGAAAACTCTTTGAATGAGAAGGTGTGTCCAAACTTTTGGTCTGTACTGTATATATACACACATTATAAATATTTTATTATTTTGAGAGCATAGGGAGGCTTACCCCATTGCATCATTCTCATTGCTTAATTTTTTCTTTTTTTTTTTACCAGAAATTCAGCTGTTAAAAAAATGTTGAAAATGTGAACTAATGACTTTAACAAAAGCATATGCCATCCATTAGAAACCTCTGAGCTCGCAGTAAGTTATCTTTAAAACTCGATTCTCCTATGGTGAAAATCATTGGGATTGTACTTCCAGAAGCTGTTGACACTCTATAATGAAAATAAATGAGGACTGTTGGTGTCAAGCTGTCAAAAAACAAAACAAGGGAAAACAAAGTGACAGAAAAATGATAAGTGTCAAACTGTTATTTTGAGGCTGATCTTTGCAATGACTTAGCTGATCCAGTTCACATAATATACATGACTTATTAATGAATTGGACTCATTAACTTTTCAAGTTAAACTGAGTCAAGGATCCAGTCATTAATATTTAAAATATCTTCGTATATGATCCATTCTGATTCAGATTATATTATATATTATATGATTCCATAGAACAAAGAAAGTCCTACACATTTGGAACAATGCAAGGGTGAGTAAAATATGATCAGACTTTCATTTTTTTGACAAACCAGTACTCCAAGGTTATTCACGTCTCGCATAAATCGAACCCTGTGCTTTTGAGACATGATAAGAAGACAAAGATGGCAGTACTGATGAAACCGAGTGAGAGAGAAGGATGAGGGAGTGAAATGAGGCATTCATTAATAAATCTGTCATTAGTGCAACAGTGGCTCCCATGCATGGCCTGTCAAAAATGACAATGTTAACATTGTTTCTCCTCTAGAAAGAGAAGAGAAAGAGAGGAAGATGAGAAGAGGGAGAGGGACGCTGCTGCCCACACACCACTGCCAGCAGTCCCACAGAAATAGAAAAGGAGGGATGGACGAAGAAATGAAAACGTCCATTAAAAAGGTTAATGGGTCAAATTCACAGCAAAGAGAGTCATGATAAAGCCCACAGCTTGCACATATGGGCCAAGCATTAACCATGAAGTTCAGCACCTACCTCCCAGCCTGTGCTCTGTATAACAGAGAGAATACAGCACAAATCAACATACACAGGTCACAATCACCCCCTTCAGAAGCCCAGACTCACTGCAAAACATTACAGGAAACACTGGTCTAACTTAATTAGACTGTATTTTCCATGCACGACCCTTCATCCCTGAATACCGCATGCAATAATATAAAATAGCTATATTTTACATTTTTTTTTAAGAAAAAGAAATAACGTTCTTGCTTGTTGAAAGGTGCTAAGGTTTTCTGGGTTGTTGCCAGGAAGTTTCTATACAGTTGCTATGGTGTTAGTTTCATTTTTTAGCATGTTGCAACACAGTTGCTAGGGTGTCCTGTGTGTCTGCTTGTTAGCCCAGGTCAAAAGGGTCACCCCTATGTCTCTGAGATTCTGGATACCTCCTTCAATGTATGGAAACTTCAATTATGACTGCTCTCAAAAATTATAACACACTTCTCCTCAATTAGTCACACAATTTCAGGCATCAATCATATCAATAACCTAAATGGAGCAAGACTAGTTGTTCAGTGCTATACATGAGAAATATATAAGGCCCATTCCCACAAAGGACCTTAACTTTTTAATAACCAGTCTAATCCAAAAAGAATAGTAGAGTCCACATCACAACAAATATATATATATATATATATACATATATATATACACACACACACACACACATATATATATATATATATATATATATATATAAATTATTTCTCTTTTGTATGTTTGATTGTTTCTATTTTCCTAATTTCTAATTGCTTTGGATAAAAGCGTCTGCTATGTGACTGAATGTAATAAATAAAAAATAAAAATTATAAAATATAACGTATTTAATGTTACCAAAATGATAACTTACATTTCTATACTATAAAAAGCCAATCAGAATCCATCAGACTGTAAAGAGCTTCAGCATTTACAGTGGCAGATGGCTTAATTATTATAAACAGACTATGTGTCAGTGTGGACTCTAATATAGTTATCGTTATAGATATTTTTCTCAGTGTGAACAGTATTCATAACGCCCAGGAAATCTCACTAAATGAAGCCCACATTCACAGCACCACACAGTCACTCTGATGTAAAAGAGATAATCAGTCATGCAGTTTTGGTAATGCAAAGTCTCTTTCACGTGTCACACGTAAATCACGTTGATGTGTATACACAACCAAAATGTTGCCAAGTTAGATATCTGGCAGGTTGTTGCTTTCTATTACTCGGGCAATAATACAAAGTCCTGTTCTCTTATACTGCTTTACAGCATAAGGAGGCTAAACGGAGCATTTATTTTAGGATCCAAAACATTAAAAACTACCCTTTTAATAAAAGCATTTACCTGGTGTACAATTTTGCCAAAGGCTTCCTGAAGTTTACCATGAATAGTGGCTAGTTTCTTGGCATCCCTGTTGGCCTCGTGAATAGGAATGAGCACTTTGTAGACTTCGTTCACTGCTTCATACATACCAGCCTGGAGACAAATAATGAAACACTGCTTTAACAAGCCAAATATCATAAAAGCAAACAAATAAATTAATAGTAATAATTCACGCAAAAAAAAAGAAATCCAAAAAATTGATGAAAATGTATACACCCTCAGGCCTTCCAAGATTTAGATGAGTTTGTTTCTTCCTTGGAACAGATTTGGAGAAATTTAGCTTCACGTGCTCACCAATGGATCATCTGCAGTGAATGGGTGCCATCAGAATGAAGAGTCCAAACAGCTGATAAAAACATTGCAATAATCTACAATTGATCGTCACAACTCCAGTCCTTCAATCAATGCTTCCTCCATTGAAAAAGACCATTCTCTGTTGTCATCAAATCCACCAACATATTTGTTTGTTTAGAACTGTTTTGGACTGTTTTCACTTGTAAATGTAGCGTGATCTGTGCACATATCTTTTTTGACAACTTTTTTCAGTGGAGAAAGCAATATAATGGATAGAGGACTTTTAATTTTAACGCAACGAGTTGAAGTTAAAAAGGTCTTAATAAATTTATTTATAACAAACATGTAGCTTTTCACTTCACAAGACATTAATTGATGGACTGGATTCATGAATAATTGTGATGTTGTTATCAGTCTAAACTCTCATTCTGACGGCACCCATTCAATTCAGAGGTTCCTTTGGTGAGCAAGTGAAGCGAAATTTCTCCAAATCTGTAACGATGAAGAACCAATTTCAAATACATCTTGAATGGCCTAAAGTGGAGTAAATTATCAAAAAAAAAAAATTATATTGCCGTGAACTATTCCTTTAAAACAGACAGAATTTAGTCAAAGTAAATAACACACCATAGAAAAGGAGGCTGCAGCCTGTTCCAGTAACCCAACTAATCCTGCCTCCGTGAAGTACTTCCCAGAGCAGATGCCCTCCTCGTCTGGGGACACCACATCATCGGACACAGCAGATTCTTCCAGCACATTAGAGGAAATGTTCTGTGGTGTGACAAACATCTCATATAACACATATAACAATTAAAAGAGTAACCGACTGCTCTTTATTCTCTGTGTCACAGGGTGCGGCAGGAACCTGAAAGGTGACACAGCCCACAGGAAGGTACTTGCGGTCCTCCAGCATGCTGAGGTACTCAGCCACCAGGGCGGCGCTGTGTACTAAGCACTGGGCTGCCTCTGCATGATTATTCCTCTCGGAGTGCTTCCCGGACATATTTTGAAGCCAGGTCAGTCGTAGATCTGGGGATGTCTGGTAGCCCTTAGCAATCCTACATAACAGAAAGAATACTTTATTTTGTCTTGATAAATACTTAAGCTCACCAGGTCTGCATTCATTTGACAAAAGTACAGTGGAAATAGTAAAGTTAAATAGTAAAAATAGTAACAGTTTTCAATTTGATATATTTAAAAATAAAAATTGTTCCTGAGAAGCTGAATTTTCTTAATTACGCTGGTCTTCAGTTTCACATGATCATTCAGAAATCATACTAATTTGCTGATTTGGTGCTTAAGAAATTAAGATATTTGTGGAAAGTACAATTCATTTTCTTTAAAGATTATGAAGTTCAGAAGAAAAGCATTTATTTGAAATAGAAATCTTCTGTTACTTTCTAACTATCTTTAATAGATACATTAATACCAATACATTAAATGGTTCTCTTAATAAAACAATGTGATGTTAAATCCATTCTGCAATGCAAGAAGCAATACCTGTACATCAGATCAATTAGCATCTCTGGATCCTCTTGATGTTCCTTCATTTTTACAGTGTCCGAAAGAATCATGTGCAGGTTAAACACCAGATCTTGAACCTGAAACCAGAGATAAAATCAGTGTTTTGTGTCAGGAATTAGTAAATAGATGGAGGAAACAGATCTCTGGGCCTCACCTGGTCAGGAAAAGTGGTTTCTCTGAGCTCTAGGTCCTCTTCTGCATATGTGAGGATGGTCTTGAGTGAACGCCGCAGAAAATCCTCATTGAAGTTCTGGGACGTACCCACCAGAGACGAAAGAGACATGGTCACCTGCATTTTCACTCGTGCAAAGTTCTGCAGAAAAGAGAACAAACACACACACACACACACACACACACACACACACACAATATAAACGGACTAAATACTGTTTAAAAAATTTAAGTAATACATATTCACAGAAATATAATATTTAGTATATATACACACACTCAATACATAGTTTATTCATATCTATTTTATAATGTAATATACATATCTATATTTAATCCATTTATAAACAATATGTTCTCATATTTTAGAAATATACACTACTGTTAAAAAATGTGAGTTACAAGATTTTATTTATTTTTTAATGATTTTCTTTATTAATTCAGCAGGGATTCATTAAATATATCAAAAGTAAGAGTAAAAAAATTATAAAAAAAAAGATTTATATTTACAAAAGATTTAAATTTCAGGTAAATGCTGCTCTTTTGAACTTTCCATTTACTAAAAAATCCTGAATAAATGGTATATATATATATAAATGGTATATATATATATATATATATATATATATATATACATACATACATACATACATAGATACATACATAGATACATACATATATATATATATATATATATTAGGGGTGTAATGATACGCGTATTCGTATTGAACCGTTCGGTACGAGGCTTTCGGTTCGGTACGCGGTACGCATTATGGACCGAACGGTTCGGTGGACTAATTAATTATATTTCGAAAATAAAAAAAATTGTGAAATATAATGATATGCGTTCAACAAGGTAGCCCAATAACCCAAACGACGTAACAGGCAACGCCCCTGACACCCCCGAAGAAGAAAAAAACACCAACTTATATGTTTATGTTAGGCTACTCAGTCAGGCGCTCGCTCACTCAGTACACGCTTGAAGGCTCGTTGCAAAATGGCCAATGCGTTTAACAGACCAGAAATAGAAGATCCTCCAATAACCAACAGGTCTGGTGTTTGGGTGCACTTTGGATTCCCTGTAAGCTATAATGGTGATGGCAAGAGAGTGGTGGATAAAAAAACAACGATATGTCGCATCTAGGGTACACCAGCGGGAATACAAAAAAAAAAAAAAAAAAACACCAGCGGGAATACTTGAAACATGTCAACTCATTTACGCCGACATCACCTTAGTGGGTCAGTATCTGGGAAAAGATGTAAAAAGGGAGAAACATACTCGCAACAAACTATCCCCGCAGCATTTAGACAGACATTTCCAACGGATTCAAACAGGGCAAAAGACATCACCACGGCGATTGGTAGGCTACATTTACGTTATAGCCGCGGATATGAGACCTTACTATTTACCATTCATTCTATCATCACCATTATAGCTTACAGGGAATCCAAAGTGCACCCAAACACCAGACCTGTTGGTTATTGGAGGATCTTCTATTTCTGGTCTGTTAAACGCATTGGCCATTTTGCAACGAGCCTTCAGCGCGTACTGAGTGAGCTCCGGTTGACTGCTCACTGACAACATCAGTCGTTCCTCCTTGTTGAATGAGTGGAGAAGGGTATTCCTGCACAACCGGAGGCTGCAGGAACATACTGTTGTATGAGTGACTTCTAGCAGGCTCCTGATTGGTTAACGCTGCGCGAATTGACGCCAAAGTTTAATTTTTTCAACTCGGGCGGCAGACGCAAATTCGCGTCAAACGCTAAATGCACAAAAAGCACCATTCGCGATAACGCACGCGATCTTCCGCACCGCGCTTAACGCCCCATTCGCACCGCGAGACCTCCAGACGCGTGTAAACACGCCTTTGCATTGACTTAACATTGAAATCATTCGCGCCAGACGCTCTATTCGCGTTTGGTGTGAAGTGGAAAATGTAGGTTTTAAGAACATGCTTAATGTAATTGAGCCCCTTTACAATATTCCTTCACGAGCCCATTTCAGACAAACCGTAATTCCTGCTTTGTTCCAAAAAACGTAAGCCCTATAGAGAAGAAATTGAGTAAAAACACACTCAATATAAAGAGTTATAGAGTTCCATATAAAAAGTTACATCTTTGTATTTGTTCATAACTAATATAACATTTTCATTTTTTTTTTTATAAAGAGCTGTTTTTGTTTTATACAGTATGCTGCTAAGAAAACACCATAGAAGATGGGTAAAGAATAGCTCCATCATTGTTCAATGTAAAAAAAAAAAAACATACTTTGTTAGTTTTAATAAATAAAACATTTTTTAAAAATCAAGGATTATTTATTATTATTTATCATTTATCTTCCAATTTTTTCTTTTTGCTGTATCTAAAACATACCGAACCGTACCGTGACACCAGTGTATCGTATCGAACCGAGCCGTGAATTTTGTGAACCGTTACACCCCTAATATATATATATATATATATATATATATATATATATATATATATATATATATATATATATATAAGCAGCACACTGAAGGATCATGTGACACTGGAGTAATGGCTAATGGCTACTTTCCCATCACAAGAATAAATAATACATTTAAAAAATATTCAAATACAAATAAGTTAAATTCTATTAATATTCTATTAATTCTATTAATATCATAACATTAATGTATGTCTTTAGTGTAAACTTTTGAATAGTATTGTATTAAATAATATAATAATGCAAAAAATGAACAACGGCATATTTGTCTACATGAAATATTTATGGTGATTGTGACAAAGTGTGTTTATGTGTTTCTCACATTTCCAATCTCAAAGTTCTGTCTCATGAGGAGGTAGAGGGAGGCGCTGGCGTGGGCTCTGATGGTGCTGATGCTACTGCTACAATTCCTCAGGAGCCGCAGACACAGGTCAGCACACTGCTCGGTCTCCTCCTCAAACAGCAGCTCTGGAAACTAAACACACATTAAGACTTATACACTGCCACAAGAGATCACACTTCATAAATAAAAGGTACGCTATTTCATTTAAAGACAGTAATCAACAAGCATAATTGCGTAAATCAGCTGCAGCTAAATTGTTCAATACAAACTCAATTACAAATTCTGGTCTTTGACCTGATCAGCATTCACTCACCTTTGACACGAGAGCTCTCTGTGTAGCGAAGCAGTGTTGCAAATATAGGGCACTTTGATTACATGCCATGCTGTGTAGCAGGACCTTCAGAACCCCTCCCAGAATGCTTTCTTTGGACTCGGTCACTGACACCGTCTGCATGGCACATAGAGGAATCATAATAGTTATGATAAATCTCTTCTGTGGTAAAATATTGAGAGTTACTGATAGCAGTTGGGATCATTACCTGAACTATTATTTCTAGCGTATCCAATATGATGAGATTAGCTTCAGTTGCCAGGTTGCCATCAATAATTGCTTCATGCTCCAGCTCAGCCCTGGTCCTGACAAACAATGGGGTAATGAATGTTTAGAATGGTGCAATATGACAGGTACAACAGCAAGCGGATCCTTGAATGCCACAGCAATATCCACACAAGCATGTATACAAGAGTGTATACAGATGAAGGATGTCCTCTTCATACAGGCCAAATATTTTTGATCCATTTGTACACGGAGTAATATTTTGCCCTTGCCTTATTTGTAAGAATCCTTTCAATGTTAACCTAAACTTTGATTTATATACATTACTTGCATTAATGTTTATGATTACAAAAAGTATAATGATAGTAATAATAAATAAAATAAAAAATACAATATATTTACAAATAAATAAATACGTTTAAATCTGTACAGTACAGGCCAGAATTTTTACCTATGGACTTGATGCATATTTTGATGATGATCTTAATAATAATACAAATAAAAAATGCACTAAATGTGTAAATATTAAAACCAAATATTTAAATACAAATATATAAATATTACAAGAACACATATTCAAAAATCTATAAATAGTTTTTGTTTTTAATCTGTAAAACATATAGTTGAACTTAAATGTAATAAAATGTAATAAAATAAATAAAATGGTTTAATGCACTGAATAAAAAAAATAAATCTAAATATTAACAAAAATTAAAAAAACAAATAAATGTTCTATAACCTAATCTTTGTACCGTATATTTCGGACTATAAGTCGCACCTGAGTATAAGCCGCATCAGTCCAAAAATACGTCATGATGAGGAAAAAAAAACATACATAAGTCGCACTGGACTATAAGTTGCATTTATTTAGAACCAAGGACCAAGAGAAAAACTTTACCGTCTACAGACGCGAGAGGGCGCTCTATGCTACTCAGTCATAAACTGTATAAAAACATGGACGTAGTGTCCGTGACGTTACCCGTAGTCTCCTGAAGTGTGTTTTTGAAGCCTAAAGTGTGTAGAGCGGGCCGTCGCCATCTTGGCAGCGCATCACCGCGCGACTCTGCCGGACAATCAAAAATGGGCAAAAAGGCGGGAGCTAGACCCACCTAGCACGATGGCAGTGTCAGCATCGGCAATCCACCTGTCACTCAAGTGGCTACGCCCTTAATTATGCAGAACTTTAAGTCTTAATATAATTTAAACGGATGAGTTATAAAAAAATTCACCCCCCTCACAGTTGTCATGAAGGGCAAAATTAGCTATTTAGACCAAAATAATTTTTTTAACCAGGCTGTAAACATGTTTTTTCCTGCTGTAAAGTTGGGCATTTTAACATGGGGAGTCTATGGGATTGACTCCCTTTTGCAGCCAGCCTCAAGCGGCCAGTCGATGAATTGCAGTTTTAGTCACTTCCTTATTGGCCTCACGAGAGAGAGCGGGAGGTTGGCGCTCGTACTCAATGGTATGCTACAGGAGCACTGAGCAGCATATAGCGCCCTCTCGCGGCTGTAGATGGTAATGTTTTCTCTTGGTTTATTTCTATCAGTTCATGTCAAATTAATTTTGATAAGTCGCACCTGACTATAAGTCGCAGGACCAGCCAAACTATGAAAAAAAGTGTGACTTATAGTCCGGAAAATACGGATTTGAGTTTGGCCTAATAATTTAAAAGAGGTTTAATGATTCACGTGAACTGTAGGTGTGTAAGCATATCCTAGGGAGCTTACAAACCTAACTAAGAAGGGCTCCTGGCTTCTCCCATTGTGCAGAGGGATTCCCTTAAACCTGTGTGGTACATGATTCATTCAAAAGAGGCCACACACAAACAGCTGTATCATAACCCTTCATAGGGAAGGAGAGAGCCATCACCGTGTAACAGACTTGGTTGATTACTGTTAGAAGCAGAGAGGGTGGTCTGTTGTTAAAAGGGTTGTGAAAATGTAGCATAACACTGTATTGTTTAGCTGCAACTCTGCACCTGGAGGTCCACTGTGTACATATATTGTGCAATCCGTGATTAGGCTTTACTCATCAACATACTTTATTTTTTATAAGCTAAATGCTAAATTAAACTTAAGCATTTATTATAGTAATTTAGACCCCACAGGTCAACCATAAAAAAAAAAAATTCTCCCCACTGAAGGTTACTTTTAAACGCAATTTAATACTGAATCTCAGTTTGCACACAGTGGCAACAGGAGCTAGAGTAGCATTTTGAAAGTAATATGAATACCCTGTAGGTATTCATATTCATGAATACTACATTTATTATTAGAAAATATGGGATTAGTTTCCACTGTTATGCTGATGATACTCGACTCTATATCTCAACGAGACCAGATGAAACTTCTAAATTATCTAAGCTTGAGAGTGTGTTAAAAATAAAGTGTTAAAGATTGGATGAACAATAATTTTCTCCTATTAAATTCGGATAAGACATTACTTATTGGACCAAAAAAACAGTATAC
This sequence comes from Carassius carassius, assembly GCF_963082965.1. NCBI lineage: Eukaryota > Metazoa > Chordata > Actinopteri > Cypriniformes > Cyprinidae > Carassius > Carassius carassius. The sequence continues at coordinate 14,202,505 of NC_081764.1, forward strand.
AGAAGTTAGTAGATTAAAGTTTGCAACTAGATGGATGTACTGTTACTTCATCTACAGTCAAAAATCTGGGTGTTATATTAGACGGCAACTTGTCTTTTGAAAACCATATTTCCCATGTTACAAAAATAGCATTCTTTCATCTTAGAAACATTGCCAAGCTATGAAACATGTTATATGTTTCTGATGCAGAAAAGCTAGTTCATGCATTTATGACCTCTAGACTGGACTATTGTAATGCTCTTCTAGGGGGTTGTCCTGCTTCTTCAATAAACAAGCTACAGGTAATCCAAAATGCAGCAGCTAGAGTCCTTACCGGGTCAAGAAAATATGATCAAATTACCCCAATTTTACAGTCTCGGCACTGGCTACCCTATTAAGTTCCGTATCAGTAACAAATTATCATTACTTACCTATAAGGCCCTTAATGGTTTAGCTTCTGTGTATCTAACTAGCCTTCTACCACGTTACAATCCATCACGCTCCTTAAGGTCATAAAACGCTGGACTTTTGGTAGTTCCTAGGATAGCAAAGTCCACTAAAGGAGGTAGAGCTTTTTCACATTAGGCTCCCTAACTCTGGAACAGTCTTCCTGATAATGTTCGGGGTTCAGAAACACTCTCTCTGTTTAAATCTAGATTAAAGACACATCTCTTTTGCCAAGCATTTGAATAATGCATCTCATAATTTGTGACTGCAGTTGTATCTGATCATTCTTATTCTGTATCTTTGGTTAAACAAATTAATTTTACTTTGTTGGATCAGCAGCTATGCTAATGAAGTCTCTATTTGTTTTTCTGTTTTGCCACAGGATTTACATCCCATGGTAACTAGGATTTACACAAGCTCCAGTCTGGATCCAGAACACCTGAGAAGAGATGATGCTGACCCTCAGAGGACCTCAGATGATGCTAACCCTGAATCAACAAACAGAACTAACAAATATTGCTGTAAGTGTGATTGCATCATATAATAATTGCTGTTAATAGTGTTTATCGTCTGTCTGATTACGTCTTGTATTAATTTTTTCAAAAATTTCTGCTTTATGAACATAAACTCACAGTCAACACAGATAAGCTACTACTAAATATTGTAGAAACTTAATTGCCATTTGCCAAATAGAACTCAAAAATAGCAAACAAAAGCTTTCACTATAGTTCATAACCTAGACAATTCTTTGCAGAGAAATACTAAGTGACACCAGCAAACACTGCATCTCATCAAGACAACACTCTTAAACATTCTCATTCATTGTGTTGTGTTAAGCACTTCTAACACAATTGCAAAAAAATAAAAAATATTAATACAGGCATTTTTTTCATACAAGCCATTTAAAAATATATAATGACGCAATTTAAAGTAAAGAAAAATGAGAACAAAGTCAAATAGTACCATATCAAAGTCAAGTTCTCTGGCGAAATCTCATTGAAGTTATATTTTGTAATAGTACCTTTTAACCTCAAAATGCATGACTTTTACGTGAAATCCTCCTTATATAAAAATATTCCTTATCACAAACACACACACAAAAAAAGTAGTTTTACAAGGTTTTAAGCAGCTCTGTGTCACATACATATGATGAAAATAATGTGGCAGTCGAACACAAGCAACAAAAATGTTTAGTTAATAAGTAAATGTTTAAAACATGATTTTTATATTTTTTATTACAGTATTTTTATTTTATTAGGATTAGGATAATGGAGGAATAAAGGCTGAGAACCACTAAACTCTCAAAGGACAACTGCCACCATGTTAATTTTCCAAATGAAATCACAATTAGATACAGAATGTGCTTGGAAAAGAGCAATATGACAACTATAAAATATCCTTCTCATAGCTCATTAACTTGAGAGGGAATATTAAGTTAACCCCATTAAATTTAGAAAATCACATACTACATGGGTATGTACCTTTATGACTAAATCTTGGACCTGAGAGACTGGTTAAAGAGCCACGCTGCACTCTTGTTATAAACAAACTGGTTATAACAGAATCACATCATCCAAGCTGCATCCTACTCCATCTTCCCAAATAAACACACAATTATTGGTCTGAATCAGATTCTGGTCAGTGGTCATTAATAACTGCATCCAGACCAATCCAAGCAACAGTCAAGGAGAGCAGAACCGATGCAAGAGGAACAGGGCTTTAAAATTCAGGTCTGAAGCAAAGCAAGAGTCACTGAAAGCAAAACACACTTCAGCTGTACAATACCTGACTGATCTCTGGCCCCTAAATACACAATACATGAAAGAACAAGGTCAAATAAAGGGGTTATTGGAAGTTAAACTGTTAACGGGTGTTCCTGTATAAATATGGGTTATATATATATATTTTTTTTTACACTCTTACTACAGGACTTTTCTGACCAGATTACAAAGTTTGTACTTGTATCAGTGAAGTTACATAATTGAAATGGAAGTCAAAGTTCACCCTATTTTAAATTTAGTTCAAGAACACACTAAACAAAGAGAAATAAAAAGAATAAAAACACATTAATATATTAAATAAAATCATACTTGTCCATCTTTTCGCTGGTCTGACGCCAGTGAGTCATGTCTTTTCTCCAGCGCAGGTTCTCCTGGCTGCCAAAAGCACTGCCTGATGGACTTCTCTCTGTGGAGGACAAAAGACAAGAAAGGGCAACACACACAAGTTATGTCAACCAAGTTACGTCCAACAGAATATTGTTTATATAAGTGGTGTGTGGTGGTTCTTAAATAAGGCACAGTTCTCAGTTTTCTATTTTCACATTAACAATGTAATCAATATTCTATTTATTAAAGCCAAGTATGAATTCCATCAAGTTAGTGTTTTTAGGCATTTTACATTTATAATAAATCGAGGCAGTAACAATCGAAACAATATATTTTGTTTTTTGAAATTACTCTTCCCATTAACACCATTACACTGTTCATTCAGAAGCGGAATGCGCACATACACACAAACTCAATATATCACGTGACTTTCATTCTCTCACGTGAGTTTCCCTCATTCATTCTCAATGTCAACCAATATTTTAAGGAGACACTGCCTCCCTTGGAATGCCCCTGATATATATATATATATATATATATATAGATATATATATATATATATATATATATATATATATAAATAAAAAAACTAACCGAGCTGCCCCCTGCTCCGTCGCACCATCTCCTGTCTGGCTCCAATACTGCCTAGGATGGCTTCTTCCAACTTGGCCTTCATGTCTTTGGATTTCTTAAAGGTTAGACTGTTCATTCGTTCAAATGCCTTTTTGCCCTGCATGAACAAAAAATGGGCCTTTTTGTATGAGATGGATGGATAGAAACACAAACATTAATTAATTTCGCTTGGTTTGTGAAAGGACATAGTTGAGCAGACTGAGTGCATTTCTTTAGAGATGAATGGAAACTAAAACAGACGTGAAAAATACAACAGATACAGATATATTGCTACTAAGAGATCCAGAAGTGCTGTGAAGACACTTCAGATTAATACCTGGTATTAGCTCCCTCTACTATGAGGTTTATTCAAACCTTGTATTCGAAGCAGGAGACACAGAGGTAGAGCAGATCCAGCAGACGATTGAGCTGAGAGACAGACAGGTCAGTGAACCATTTCTGAAGCACCATCTCATCTGCATTCTTCAGCACCCACAGCAGACAGATGAGCAGACTACGACTGGACTCGGCTGAGAACGAGCCATGCTGACGGGTGGCCTGGAGAACAAGGTCTATAGATTTTAGTGAAGGACTGGGATTCTACTTTTGATCAGACATTGCACGATGTGTCTTTCTTGTTGTATAACTTTGCTTATTCAAATTTGTTTCATTCAGAAGAATTACTTTTATAATGGCAGCTTAAGTTTTCAAAAATTAAAAAGGAAAACCAGCTTTACTTTAAATGCGAAGACTGCCATTACTGTCCCTCTACTGCATGGATTTCCAAACTTTCTTGTAAAATATAAAATATTCCAAAATATTTATTTAAAAATACCTTCAGAGATTAAATAGTGTTTATGTTTTAAAAACTACCATAAATGTATATGTATATAATGTAACATAGCAATGTATGTACATGTAAAATAATAATAACAATAGTTATAATAATAAAATAACTTGTTATATTAGCTGAAATAAATAAGTAAAATAACAAAAACAACAACAAATAAAAGGAGTTAGCTTATCCAAATAGTGAGGTCACAATACCTGTGGATTGAGCAGAAAACTACTAGGCCGTGACATCTGTGGCACAGAGGTCCCTGCAATTGCCATGGCAACAGTCTGGCTGATCATACTGTTGCTCTCAGCTTCCTGCTCCTCGGTACCTGGACCACCAGGACGCCCCCACTGATTATGGGATTCTGTGATGGCAAAAGAAAAAGTCTGAATGTTATTATTACATGACATTTACAATACAGCATGAGCCAGATATATATAAAAAAAAACTATTAATATACCGGTGAAATCGTGGAGCTGGGGAAGGGTTTCCATCACAATGCCTATGAGTGGTAAGTAGAGCAGGGCAACTCTAGCTTTGACCTCAAAGTCAGCATATCGAGGGTCTGAGTCATGACTGGACAGCAGATTATGAACCATGCTGATGACCTTCTTATGAAGACCAAACATCCTACAGCAAGAGCAGAATAAATATTGAAGAGCAGAGTCAAATTATATATTTGACAATTGTTATAAATAATTAAAATACTTCATTTAAATTATGAATTAATTATAGTTATTAATTGTTATAGGTATATAATTGTTTATTTTTATAGTTTTTAATTATTAGAAGAAAAAGAAGAAAAAAAAAAGAAAAAAATTATATATATATATATATATATATATATATATATATATATATGTATATATATATATATATATATATATATATATATATTAAAATGGTTATAAAATTGTAGTTTTGAAGAGTTAAGGTCATTGCACACTGAGTCCAAAATTTTCGCATGCGTTTTTTCGTATTAGTGATCCGAAAAATTCGTCATGCACAGAGACCTTGCACACTGAGTCCGATGCTTATTAATCAATGCGTTGCGAAAAAAAAACGCAAAACAATAAAGAATGTCGTCTACAAATAGTGAGGATGATTTTTTTGTCTTCTCTTCTTAAAAGAAAAAAAGAAAGGAAATATTGGGTCCATCCACTCCTGCGATCACATAGAGTGGAAGGAGAGTTCCACCTCCTTATCAAGAAGAGCGGGATTATCCAGAACTATTCAAAGTTTACTTTAAAATGTCAATGGCTCAGTTTGATGTTTTTCTAGCGATACTGGAGCCACATATAAAAAATACCACCAATTTCCGTGAATCAATTGATTCTGAACAGAGACTGGAAGTATGTCTAAGGTACCGCGCGCACACACACACGGTTTACAGGGACTTGGTGTGCTATAATTATAGCCGTGATATAATAATATTTGTAGTATTTTTGATACAATAATATTTCTATATATAATTGTAGGTATCTAAGCACTGGCGATTCATTCACCACCATTGTCAGCAGTTTTACGGTTGTCAAAACGTCTCTCAAAATGCATTTTTATTGCAGTCTATGGTTTTGATGGATGCGAAAAATTCAGAAAATCGAACCTGTTCCGAATTTTTTTTTTACGGACGAAAGTTTCGGAGCAAGTGAGCAAGCGTGATTGACATAACGTAAGGTCGAATTAAATTTTTGGCGTGAGGTCGAATTAATTTTTTGACGAGCGAAAATTTCGCATGCGTGTGCAAAGGCCTTTAAGAATGGAAATAGGGCACACACCAAGGTACTGAGCCATCAGCCTCAGGGTCGAGTATTACAGCCAGCTCTGTCAGAACCAGACCAGCGAGGTAATGCTGCTCTCTGAAGGGCACAGACAGCTCAAACATGTTGGCGATCTTTTGGTCCTGCACTTGGGTAGAGAAACCAGAACTCTTGTGGGAGACAATGAGAAAGAAAAACAAAAATATAGGAAGAAGGTTTTTCTAAATATCAATTTTGGTGTAATTTAGAGTGTATTACAGTTAACCTTTCTCAGTTAGATTTCATACCTGAGACGTGGCAGAGGAGACTGAAGGAGAGGGGGAGGCTGGGGGTGTAAGTAGACTGAAGGGCAGGTTTAGAGTGACGTAGTGTTCATGGCTACAGATGATCCTCAGGAAGTCTAGTCTCAGAGACTCTAGAGTGGGGTTCTGTAGTGCATAGAGCTTGGTGGACACCTGTTAATAGAAGGAATAGAAGATCATCAGAAAAGACAATGTGTAAAAAGCATAACATGTTTGGAGCTGAATTGTAAGGTACCTGTTTCCAGTAGGTTTTGATGAGGGAGAAGACAAAGCCTCTATCCATGACTGACAGGAGATCATTGAGGAAGAAGGCCAAGCTTGTATTGAGCCTTTCCACCAATTCAAGATCCTAAAGACAAGTAAAGACAAACGTGAAACAGCAACCTCACCACTTTAGAATAAACAGACATACTGGACATGGTTTTTCTTGACTTTTCATCTGCAAGACTTAACTACTGATTTTAACATACATACAATAATTATGTAAAATAAATGTTTTGTAACAATATAAAAAAATCTTTATCATCACTTTATTAACATCCTTGCGGAATAAAAAAAAAAAAAAAGTACAGACCCCAAACTTTTCAAGCTTAAAAAAATATTATTTCTACTTTGAATAAATGCTGTTCTTCTTAGCTTTTTATTCATTGAAGAATACTGAAAAATAGGGATGCATGATCATGATTTTTCATGGGCGATTCTGATACCATTTTTTTTTTACAAGCAAGCTGGCTGATTCCGATACCGATTCTTTTATTTATCTTTAAGCAACTAACAAGAAAGAAGGAAAGTGTGCATAAACAAGATGTTTATTTGGTATTTAATAGGCTAAAATAGCTTTTAGCTATTGAAAACAATAACCATAACCATCTGAAATTAAAGGCAGTAACTGCACAGTAAGTAGCCTACATTCAATACAAACATAGATTGTACAGACATCAGCATTTAGCTTTTGTTTTTGAATCGGGTTGAAACTACAGAGAACTGGCCTTAAATTAAAAGATTAACTGTAACCATGTGAAATTAAAGGTGCTCTAAGCGATGCCGGGAGTCGTAACTTCTTGTTGATGTTCGAATTGTTGTCAAACAAAACGGAGGCTAGCTAGACCCTCCCTCCTCCTCATCCGTGCACTAACCCCCCAAACCCCACCCCCAAATCTTTCTTATCGGTTATTGGCTGTAACAGTTTGTTATGTTTCATGGTGCGGGTGAGCCCAGTTTGTTTTTCTTGTTGCTTGTGGAGCCTGTGGTGTCTAGAGAGGCCGCGTTTTTTTACAGTGTGTTCAGGGGAAAGGCAGCTAGCGGATAGTGAGGAGATGTTTGCTGGATGTGACAAAAAACATGTGACATCACTTAGAGCACCTTTAAAGGCAATAACTGCATAGTTCTACAATCCAAACAACACAATCAACACACATTCAATAAGAGGTTTCTTAATAAGCATTCAGTATTTGTTTTAGTTTTTAAATTTGGTAAAAAAAAAAAAAAAAAGGCTTTACCAGTGAGACTAAATAAAAGTATGGTATATAAATACATTATTCCAAAATGTTAAAAACAATTAATGTTGGTGCGAATAAAACAAAGATGTGTTTCATTCATCAAAAATAAATAAATAAATAGGGTTATGATTCACATCTATATTTTTTTACTTGAGCCAATGAAAAATAAATAACTATTGTCTCAAGTTAAAAAAATATAGATGTGAATCATTACCCTTAAAGGTTTTAATTGGATGAATGAAACACTTTTTCATTGCTACAGCAGGTGATATTTACATCAAATTAAGTCGATTTAATTTTAAAGTAAAATAAAAATAATAATCCTATACAGAATTGACGTTTACTTCTGGCTTTTCAAATGTGTATGCAAGTTCTACTTTACAAAAAAAAAAAAAAAAAGCAATTCAGTTTTGTCACAGTTTAGTCCGTTCCGTTTCTCATCCAACACGCGAGAAGTTGAGCTGAACATCCCTTCACTGTCTACATGTGTGCACGGCGTGGACAGGTACAGTACGCTCGCGCAGCGTCAGTGAGCGCAGGAAAGGGACTCTTATATTGTGCAGTCGGCAGTTTGCTTCCTGCTATCTGTGCCTCAGACATGTAGCTCTGCACTCCCAGTGCTGAACGGCTGCCCGTGACCTGCGCACAGATTTCGAAATACTTCCACACAAATTACATGATAGCAAATGATTACAATGTAGTCTGTGCACGCGGGTGCACTTCCGGGAAAATTGGCCGAAAAAAGACCAAAAACCATCCGATTGCCGATCGCGTATTTTAATCAAAAACCGGCCGGTTCCGATTTATGGCCAATCAACCGGTGCATCCCTACTGACAAAAGTATAACAGGTTCCAAAAAATATCAAGCAGGACAACTTTTTCCAACACTGATAATGATATTATGTAAAACTAAATAAAATTTGACAAAAAATAACAAATAAACAAACAAACAGTTCGATTCATTCATGTAGTTGCCGTTTTCTCACCTTCTGGAAACGCGAGACGATGTCACCTGCAATGGTGCTGACCAGAGCGGTGATGTCATCCATGAAGCGCTCAGGGAAGCGGTTCTTCCGGGGAGACTGCAGGCGGTCAGTAAAGTACAAATGATGAATGACGCTCTTAACCTAAAAAGAGAAAGATGATATTTTTTTTTCTCACAACCTCAAAAACAGATGCTACACTTTTTGTCAAAAAGGAGAAAGCATAGGAAATTATGATTGTGGTAGTTCTTACCATAAGCTCAAAGAAGAACCAGGCCTGTTGCAGGGCTCCCTCCCTCACGCTGCCACTGCTGACCACCCACTGCAGGGCAAGCTCCTCATGAAAGAGCTGAGAACAGGAAGGAGCCATCAAAGAACCATTCACCATCAAATACACTGCATATAGCTCAGTATGTCTTAGTTCTACTATGGGATATGATATGGTCCTTTGACATAAGGTCCACTGTGTTGCTGCAAGAGTGGGGAGGATTCATTATTCTACGGATCCAACATTGAACACAGATAAACATCTCATTTGAACACAGTACCCATTAATGGGCCGAGACCAACAGGGTGCTCTATACCATAAGTGACACATCATTCCCTCTTCAGGTGCATTTATAGTAAAGATGTGCCAGTCATTCATAGTAAAGAGAAGAACAGAAACTCAGAGTCCACAAGAACATGACAACCACAGCAACAAAACAATATCAACAACAACATCCAGTCATTACAAGACAGACATTCGCAATTGAGGCGACGAGAGGGTCGGCTCCTGCCATCAGAGGATTGGGTCTCTACCTTTTTGGTCGGCAAGCGTCCTGTTAATGTTTGCAAGAAACTGGCGCTCTCAGTGTGCGATGACATGCGATTGCCACTGCGCTCCATGGCCTATGGGTGGGGATGAATGGAAGGGTGACAATAGATTAGTGTGGAGGACAGGAGTATGTGGTGCCATTCACTACCAGTATCTACACACACACACCTTCAACCCACACGCACAAAAACACAATACAGAACGAGACTGCACAAACTGTAATATCATAAGAGATAAATAATAAATAATTTTTAAAAAAGCAATTACTTTTTAATTAAACAATTAGTTTCCTTCAAACAAATAACCATCTTGCCGGACATAGCATACTCAATAAGGAGACTAAAGAGAAAAAAATGTTTTGGTGTGCTGCTGAATAAATATATAAGTAAATAAATAGATATGCATGTATGCTTTAATAAATCATATTATTACAGGCACTGAGTAATGAGGAAAAAAAATATTAGCCTTAATCAGGTGCTGGCTATTAAAATAAATACAAACATACAGACAAAAAAAAAAAAAAAAAAACCTTCACACACACGCATACAAGTACATGCAGCATATCATAACATGCCAGGCAGAGAAAAAATGGAAATTGGTTAGTTATGCTCATGCGATGCGTTTTAGAGTGAAATGGTGCCTAAGAGAAATGAGGTGGCTTCGGAAATTATGGTTTAAGAAGAGTGTATGGGGTTGAGGAAGTAAAGAACGAAAAAAAAAAAAAAGGAGAAGGAGTGTGCCATGGAGTTCTTAGATATTCTTGTTAGTGCTACTGGGAACAGCTGTGTGAAATGGTGCATTCTGCTTTGTATTTGGGGGTTGGGATAGTCAAAATGACCTGCTTAGCATCGGACGATGAGCCAGGGCTGGTCCCCCAGGGGGCGCTTTTGCACCCCATGGTATCCACCCAGGAGTTGGAGCGATCTAAGCCCTGCAAGCCAAGGGTGGCGTCAAAAGGATCACGGGCAGACGCAAGCAAGCCAGGGAACAGTGAAAGGTCAAAGTTACAGGTAAATGAGATCAAGTCAGCGAGGGAGCAAGTTAGTTTATATTAATTTCACATCTTTGAACAGCAACAGGTTAGATTGTCAAGCATCTTTTAAGTGGTAACGAAATCAAAGGCTTAGTTTGGCACAGTTAGCACAGAGAACACATGATGTGAAATCAGGCTGAGAGGGGAAAAGGATCACTGGTTAGCATCAACAATTCTTAAGTGTACCTCAAATAAAGCATCTTTAAACATCTTCGTAGCATTTGGTGCATTATAAAATTCCTAAATCATCTACACTACCTTTCACAAGTTTGGGGTCAACATGAGTTTTCTGAAATGTATATTTTTATTCAGTAGAGATAACACTAAATTTGTTAAAAGTCTCCTTTTCATCAAAAAATCATGAAAAAAGTATCACAGAAACCACAATGTTTGTTTTGCTGGTGAGCTAGGGGGTTGAACTGTAACATTGAGAAAAAGCTGATGATCAGCTAAATCAGCAATGTGCAGCTAGTGCAGAAAGTCAATGACCTACAAATGCATTCATAACAATAAATACAATTATGTACATCCAGCTGGAGCAATCAAATCATGTCTTAACGGCCCTTATAAAATATATTTTGATGTGTGCATAAACTACGACGATGCATCTGTAATATTATTAGAAATAAATTATAACCAACAGAGCTGCTGAAATGTGACTACCTACCTTGCTGCCAATGATGGAGCGTACTTCATCATCTGGGGAAGTAGGAGTGCCAGAGATGTCTGGGTTGCTGTTGCTAAGGCTACGAGAGCGGTTGAGGTTGAGGCTTGCAGGTCTAACAACAGAACGGGCCATGGTGGCATAATGCACTGAACCGCCCAATCCTCCCGGGCCTATTGCGCCAAAAGCAATAAATCACCATTTAAAGCACTCCAAAAGCTGCAGATTTAGACACATAAAATCAAAAGATCAAGCTGAAACCTGACCTGGAGAGGGGGAGTTGGGGTCCATGTTGGGCAGGCGGAAGACATAGTGGATATATGAGGAAAGAAGGCTGTTTCGCCCATGCATATCTTGACTAGTGTCCAAGTATTTATGTAGACGGTTCACTATAGATGCCATCACTTCAAAAGAAGCCTGACCAAGATTCACTACAGCAGAAAGAAAATAAAACACAAGATCTTAAAGAAACGACAGCCAAGGTCAGGAAACTTACAACTATTTTATGCAGTTCTCACAATCAAGCTAAATAAAGAGAGAGAAAGATAGAGAGAGAGAGAGAGAGATATCGTTTAAATGGAAAAGATAAGTTAAAGAGAGTCCATGAAACACTGAAAATTCGGTCATCATTTATTCACCCCCATGTTGTTCCAAAACTGTATGCATTTCTTTCTTCTGTGAATCTCAAAACAAATTTTTAAGGATGCTGAAACAACCTTGGAGCTAAAAAAAAAAAAAAACATATCTTTTTTATGTTCCCCAGAAGCGAGTCATTCATTCATACATTCATTCTACAGTACATCAGGGCGAATACATTATTTCTTATTTCTGGTAGAACTATCCCTTTAAAGTAAAGCTGTTCTGTGAGATTATGTAGGTTGGAGGACAGAGGGTACGGTACCTATCTGGCCGGCTATGACAGGTGGCCGCACCATCAGCAACACCAGTTTGTCCAGCAGAAGGTGGAGGAAGTGCACAACAGGCTCCAGCTGAGAGGAATTCAGAGCTGCTATACTAGTCTTCAACTCTGCCTCCAGATTATTCTCCATAATGCGCATATCTCCAATCCTCACAGGGAACATGTGCTCATCCAGCGCGTGCACCAGTGCAAAGAACTTATCTAAATACTGGTCCTGGGCAGAGGAAAGAAACTCGTCAGAGAATTCATTTGTTTGAAGTGGGCTATTTATCAGTATTTTGATTTAACTTCTAATTACCTGTGTGTGGACGGTGGATGCAGCCACAACCTCTACATTAAACACCCCTCTGTGGTTATCCACCCATTTCATTCCAGGAAGAGGAACCTACACACAAATGCATGAATGAATTGCAGCATAATTTCTTTGTATTATTACACATTGCCACCCTAAAATACTCTCAAACACACTTCCTGTAGTGTAGTCCCCCTGTAGTGTTTATGAAAAATAACAGCATTGCTAACGATAGAGGTATCATATTGATTAAAAAAAAAAAGTTAAAAAAATATCAGCACTTGGTCCGTTAAAAATGATAATGGTGAATAAATGTTCAATGTCCAGGGTTTTTTTCTGACTACATCAGTTACCAACGAGGAAAGTCTTTTAACAGCTAATTTATATTAATGAGGGATACAAGATACTAGATGCTAAACAAAACCATTAAAATACATTTTCATATTTAACTATGCGTGTTGTGTGACAGAAATGGCCTTACATCAGGAGAGAGAACAGAGTAAGACTGAGGCGGTTTCTCCAGAGATACTGGGAGGCAGAAGTGTCCTGTTCTCAAGCGTCCATTTTGCAGCATGGGAATCCACTAAGGAAAAATAAGAGGCATAACATTTACTATAGGTGTGAACCTTCAGGCACATCATGATTAGATTAGGTTTTTATTCAGTCTCTTGCAGAAAAAAAGTGAGATAAGCTGTCTACACAATCAGCCACAGTATCAAAAAAAATCTTGATGCACCTCATTCGCATCTTTGTTATTGAATAAAGGAGGCTTGTTGCCTAAATCTGTACACAGATTTATGGAAATATTCTCTATTAGCACTGTGTGACTGCCAAAAATGTAAAAACAATTATTATAATTTTTATTTTATTAAAAAATGTTATGCTCACCAAGGCTGCAATTGTTTTGATAAAAAAATACAGTAATACTGTACAAGTTCTATTATAAGATAATCCATCTAGTTCTATTTTAATGTTTCAAAATGTAATTTATTCTTGTGATGGCAATGATGAACTTACTCCAATCTTTAGCGTCAAATCATCCTTTTGAAATCATCTGATATGCTGATTTACAGTTCAAAAAACACTTGTGGTTGTGCTGGTTAAAATTTTTGTGATTTCTTTAATGAACAGAAACTTCAATATAACTGCATTTATTTGAAATGTAATTTAACGTATCCTTGCTGAATAAAATTTAATTTATTATTTGGTGTGTGTATGTGTACAAATACACAAATGTGTATAATGTCATGGGTAGTACAACGTAAACATGGTTTATAATGACACTTCCTGTGTCCCTGTAAAACAAAAAACATACAAAACTGTGTTTTATGAAATTCAAAAATTGCCAGTAGTTTTCTGTAAGGGGTAGGTTTAGGTGTAGGGTGATAGAAAATAGAGTTTGTAAAGTATAAAAACCATTACACCTATGAAGAATCCCCGTAAACCACAAATACAAGTGAGTGTGTGTGTGTCTGTGTTTGTTAAACTATGTACCGTGTATCCAACAGGCGTCTCCAGTGGAGTGTTCTGTTTCTGTTGACAGCTAACATGGTAGAAAGTAAAAAGGATGTGATGATGGTCAGTCAGCGAGGCTGGTAGCTTGATTTTAATTTCATCATGGAAATCTGGTGATCTGAGGAAACAACATTTGATATACGAAAAAAAAATCTGAATCAAAATGTTCAAATGTCAGTGTCATTAATCAAATGACAAACATGCTTGATCATCTGTTGTTCTAAATTCACCTACAGCTGATCCTGCCACTCTGTGAGCTGATGTTTGATCCCCTGCTAAAGACTTCTGCATGATGTCATGTAAATGAGTTTTTAATAAAAGTTGTAGTCTTTTACTCACCGATTATGATAGACTACAGCAGTATATGCCTCCTTTGAATACTCTGCACAACTGGATTTCCCGAAGATTACCTAAGAGACCAACGAGTGAAGATCTCTAAGTATGTTACGCCATTTCACCAAGTCAGGAGAGTGCTTCTCCATGATATGTTTGGTAATTTGAAGATTGAAAATTGATCTCTGCATTGTCAAAACTTACAGGCATAGCATTGCTAGGATCTTCCCCATTCATGAACTGTACTTTAACTGTAATGTTGCGGGCTGAGCCTTGACGGTTAGCAAAGTTCAGGCTCTGTGGGTTCACATACAGCAGGTTCCTACACACACAGGTAGACAGAGATTATATATATTTTTAAACACATTTAGAAGTTCCAATAAGTTTAATATATCTTAAAAGCAAATTAAGTTTAGAAATCATTCCTTAACTGAAATTTTAACAGTCCCTTGTTAAAATGAACAGGAAACAACTAATTAATTTTCAAATAGCATTTTAAAAAACTACTGGAATTTACACCAAATTTAGTTGCACAAAACAGAACTTCAAGAAGCATGTGAAAACATCTTTAACATTAACATTAATCCCCACTGATCTTTTCATTGGATAGATTTTTGTTGCACAGTCGTTTCCGTTCTGCGGTTACAGTAGCTGCAAGAACAGAAAAAAATACTGCATTGACGTGGATCGCACTCTGGGGAGACTGCACGGGCCTCAAAGTTCACAGACTTTCCAAGGAGCACAGATCTCTCAAGCTCTCTCTAAATGATCTCCTCTCTAATGTGGAGCAAATATTACATTTATTTCATACAGTGATCTCTCCTTGAAAAGGAAAAAATTGTAAGAAGTGAATAATGATTTTGCATTGTACACTCAAGCATCAACTGTATTATTCCATGAAAATATTTAAAATGTTTCCATATTAGTTGCCTTTTCACACACAAACAACAAGAAGAAGAAATGCAATAAAGAAAAGTGGAGCAATTCCAGTTCAGGAAACCCCTTTAAATAATAATGGGGTAATCATTTTTTATTTGGCACAGGGTGTAAGAGGGGACATTGCAGTCCTCCCACCCATACCAGTGACACACAAGCTCCCAGAATGGCCTCTGGGTACACAAGGGGAGTCCGGTCATGTTCGCGGTGTACAAAAATATGGATTGAGAACAAACTGTCCGCACCAGTCTGAGCGTGCAGCAGGGCATCGAGAATACATCACTGGAGCAGACATAAACCAAGTTAGCTAGCTGGCAGGCAAATAAAAATGAAATCTAGTTTGTTTCAACTTTTATGTATGTATGTTAATATGGTCAATCCTTAAAATACACTTTGTATTCAAAAATTTACTATTATCAGATAAAAATACATTTAAACTGTTAAATGCGTTTTTATCTCACATGCAAAAAAACATCTGTATGCAACAGTGTTGAATAGTGTACATTAGTCCACAATTAAAAGAGTAAAAAAACAAAAAAAAACAAAATATATATATATACACACACACACACATCTCACACTGAAACCTGATGGGAGATTAATATTAAGCAGTAAATAAAAATTGTGCATATCAGTGCAAATGGCACAAACTCCCCCAACTTCAGTCATCACTCATTTTTTATTACTGCCTAAGCTGAAGCATCCTGTGATTCAGTGATGATTCTGCTTGTACATGCAGACTCTCTCAGTGGCACCTAAGAGTGATGATTCGCTGATTCAGAGACCATTAAATCAAAGCCAGAACCATAAATCGCATACTTTTAATTCCCTTCCAGCGGTACATGCACAGTGCACCAAGTGACCGTGGTGATGATGTGATCGATCGGAGGGATGATTCATCAGCATCGTTCATCTTTGCTTTTCAGAGACAACCAGGGGCCAGGTTATGGATGTGTGTGTGTGTGTGTGTGTGTGTGTGTGTGTGTGTGTGTGTGAGAGAGAGAGATAATGTAAATTTTCTGCACCGAGTGAACTTTCCAGATTGGGAGGAGGACGCACAAGCACAGCCAGCTTAATAGTTACCAAATGCTCCCTCCCCCTCTCAGTGTAGCTGTATATATCTTGAGGAATCTCTGCTGTTTTTGGCATTGTTCTCGGAGTATGAGATTAGAAGAGTAGCGAGAAAGGCAGGCTAAAAGAGACGAGTATCCAGACAGGCATTGGGAACGCACTGACGCGGTGAACAATTCTGCTTTCAAACCACCTGAAATGATGCTGATTTTCCTGCTTTTTTGGCTGAGCTTGTCAACAACAAGCGCAGCTCCTAACCTAAGGAAAGCACCCACTGAGGCACCTATTCTAGTCACCGTGCCGCCAACTGAGGCTAGATCCCACTTTGCCATGTTAGATGACGTACGACTCCTGGCTAACGGTCTGCTCCAGCTCGGCCAGAGCCTCAGAGAGTTTGTGCACAAGACCAAGTCTCAAATCAACGACATCTTCCAGAAGCTCAACATCTTTGATCGCTCCTTCTACCAGCTCTCAGTGGTCACCAGTGAAATCAAAGAAGAGGAGGAGAAGTTGAAGGAGACAACCATATATTTGAAGGTCAATAATGAGGAGATCAGAAACTTGTCTCTGGAGATCAACTCCAAAATCAACAACATCCTCCAAGAGCGAAGCCAGTTGCACAGCAAGGTTGGTGGGCTGGAGGAGAAGCTGAAGGGCTTGTCTGTGAGCATGATGCCTTTGGAGCAACTTCAAGAGATTACTGCGTTGAAGGTGAGTCCATAAGGGTTAATTCAGAACTTCCATTCTAAATTGTCCAAACCCATTATAACTAAAGGGCTTCTCAGAACCAGTTTTAAATTGCATGTCTAAAGGTGCATGTAAATCAAACTTGTTGACAAGAGCAAAAACGAAATGAATGCATATCAATAAAACTGATCATATACTGGGATCTCTTACAGTTTAATCCAGTTATGCATTTACTGCATTGACAACTTGTCTATTGCAGGATGTGATTGAAACACAAGAAAGGACCATTACTGATCTGCTTAAATCTGTTAAAGAGCAACACGAACAGCTCAATTACCAGAAGATCAAAATTAAGAGTCTTGAGGAAAAGGTATCCATCCCTTTTTCTATAATGTTTTATGTTATTTCCACTAGAATTTTGAATTTAACATTCAAAGCAATTCTAATTAAAAGGGTCCCAACTACTTTGACAAATCAATTTACAATTACAGAACACATCCTATAGAGATTGAACTAAGAACTATTTCTAGCTTACAAAATATTTTTTACATTTTATTCATTCTAAAATGTATTTGACTTCATAAGAATTTAATTTGATTCTATTTAACTATATCTATTTTTTATGAATTAGATTGAATTTTAATAATGTCAATGTCAAGGGATTAGAATTTGAAATAATTCATTCATTTATTTGCATTTACTGAGAATAAATATTAATTTATTTCAGCTGAACTATGATTCTTTTCAAGAAACAGCTGAAAAACCTTTGGATTTAAACCCAGAAACACCTGACCCTTTTCGTTATTTAAAAATTAACTCCACCAATGGAACTGCGGAAATAAATGGTAAGAACAGCACAAAATCATAGTAATTTTAATTGTTGCTTTAATAAATCTAAAATCATCAACTGTGATCTTTGCTTCTGCTTTAAATCTGCTATTTGTGTACTATGTTTATTCTGATTAATTTTTATTGGCTACTCTGCTCATGTACAGCACTTTGGTCAATTTCGAGGCAGTTTTAAAAGTGCTTTAAAATAAATAAACTAAACTGTGTGTTTTGCTGAACAGACTTTCCAAAGGACTGCAGTGATGTGTTCAAAAGAGGCCAGAGGACCAGTGGAATTTACCCAATCAAACCCAATCAATCTGAGCCTTTCTATGTTTATTGTGAGATAAGTGCTGGTAAGAGACCAATAATGTACATCTAATCAGACTTCCTATTGGTATCAGTTACAAAAATCCTGACAAGTAAAAAGAAAGGACACAAGAAACTCAGCCCATGTGGCAACTTAACTAAGAAAGCTCTACCTTTACCACTATTCTAATCCAGCTGAATACAAGATACTCTTTTTACTTTTACGGTTTTAAGATGGTGCAGCCACAGTCATTCAGAGGAGGGAGGATGGTTCTGTTGACTTTGAACAGTCATGGGAAAAATACGAAAATGGATTTGGCAAACTGGAGAGTAAGTATCGATCTAATTCTCTCAGTTTACACAGATTAAAAATAAAAAATAAGCCACTTTGATCATCTATAAACAGCTTATGCTTTTGTATCATCATACATCTTTGGCTGGAACTAAGTGGAAATGTCCTGTGTTACAGAGGAGTTCTGGCTTGGCTTGGCGAAGATTCATTCCATTGCTCAACAAGGACAATACATTTTACACATCGAACTGGAAGACTGGAAGGAGGAAAAGAGATTCATAGAGTACACATTCACCCTGGAAGGTCCAGCATCTGATTATGCTCTTCACGTGGCACCCCTCTCTGGAGATCTGCCTGATGCCATGAGCAACCACACTGGCATGAAGTTCTCAACCAAGGACAGAGACAACGATAATCACGACGAGTCAAACTGCGCCCGGAACTACACAGGTTTCACATGGTCAAAATTAAGATGTAATATCCCTCAATATATAATTTAATATTCCTTGTATATTAACTGTTTGTTGGTTTCAGGAGGTTGGTGGTTTGATGCATGTGGGGACACCAACTTAAACGGGAGATACACTTGGATGAGGTTGAGAGCTCGGCACCAGCGCAGGAAAGGAATCTACTGGAGACCAGCCAGAGGAAGCTCCTACACCCTCAAATCCACAAAGATCACCATCAGACCATCAACCCAGTTTCAATAATCCTTGACCCTATATTCTCCATTGTGTAATTCAGAATAAATCCGAGGGGTCACACTGGCAGCAGTCACTGGCCAACAAAGCTTTTCCCTTTCTCGACAGACAGCAGAAACTCAATGATGCAACTGCAACAGGTCATTGACTCTGGTATAGGGTAAAAGCCAAGTCAAAAGGTTATTGCAACATGCATGTGCTAGTTCGCAATCTTCATAGATCAAAAAAAAAAAATCCTTATACTGAACAGGTTCAAATGGCAAAGACCCATGGCGGATCACACATCTGGAACAGGATCTGATGCATGTCATTATCAAGAGTCAACAAGAATCATCAATTAGTTTGTAGACTTATATGGATAATATTATAGAACTCCATTGCACTCAACAATAGAGATTCTCAACATCATTTCATATACTGTATGTTAACTTAATTATTTAAGCAATTTACACAAATTTGCAACAGTAGAAAGCAATGGGTAAAACTTTGAAATAACTTTCATTAAATCATGACTACAATGCTTATGAACATCCATATTATATTATATAATAAATAGATATTTGTCATTTTGATATTATAAAATTATTACAAGGTGTAACCAAGAAATGTGCTGTTATGGTTGAAGTTGGATCGTTTGCTTGTCTCTTTCTGTTACTGAGTCATATTGACTCCTAGTTATGTTTTGTATATATTAAGTTTACACAGTGTTTCTCAATGGTAGTCAGGTGCATCATATTTATAACAACACATTTAGACAATAAAGCAAAAATAAAAACCAGTCTTTCTGGAAATGATTTCACAGCACTCTATACTTTGACTCACATGGCAAACTTTTTTTTTTTTTATAAATTTCACTCCATAAATAAAGCAAAGTTGAGCATTATCTTCTCAACAAAGAAAACAGTATATGAACAACTGCACTGCAGGCTCTCGACTGAAATAAGCCAGTTTCCAGGCTGGCACTACTGTTAGTTCATGGGGAGGGGAAATAAAAAGTAAATGATAATAAATAAATAATCCAGCAACAGGATCAAGATTAACCTGTGTGGGAAATCAATCCTTCATAATTAACATGTTATACAACCTGTATATTCTACAGACATGACAAGCGTGATAAATCCAGAACGTGAATGTTGTCAGGAGTAAATTATGTCCCAATCTGCCCAGGCGGCACCACTTAAATCAAGGCTGACTATGCGGCGTGTCCGGAGGAAGATAACAAAGTTGGCACAGGCTGTGGGTGAACAAACATGCCCTCTGAATGACAGGTTATGTCAATATGCAGAGGATAAAAATCTTTGTCTGGTCAACCTTGACTAAATTAGTAATCTTAAATAGCAGCGTTAGACCATACAGCGAGGCTGTCTGCTCACAAAGAAAGTGCTCTGATTACTTAGCAATAAGTAGACGACAAGGCATTTCTTAAAAGAAAAGAAAAAGAAAAAGAATGTTGTTTACTCCGCTGCTCATAATAGCACCAAATTCATTAAAAAACACAATATATTGACCCATGTTCTGTTTTCTATCATATGCTGTGCACGTTTGTGATGACCACAATTGCATTGGGGTTTGACAGAATCAAAAGAGTGTGAAACCAGACCAACACTGTGGGGGATGTTGGGAATAATCACACTTGGGTTTGAACCACAGCAAACGAGCCCAGTGTGAAAGCCACCTAAAAGTTAAGCTTAAATGTGTTCTATGAATAAAAAGTACTACACATAAAAAGTCTAAATTTCATGTCTTGAAATGTAGTAGAGGCTTGTACTCGGACACAGTGTTTGTTACGTCACAACTTAGCAAGCGAATAGGGTGCCTTCGAATATTACTGTGTTGGAGTCAAAAGGTTTGTGAATTACTGATCTAGACATTTCTACCTGTAAGTGGTGTTGGGCACATAAATGTCCCTGGCAGGGAACTCCAGGATCTCTTTTGTTGGCCGCACTCGACTGTCTGGGTAAGGCTTCACTTGGAGCAGATCAGGCGTCAGGCAGTAGTGAGGGTTCTCGGGGGCTGGTGAGATGTCAATCTTCAGCTGGGCTGAGGGCATTTAATAAATGAGTAACATAACTCATTACATAAATGTAAATATGGCCAAAATCCATTGCGCAAACATGTCAAAAGAGCTCTACCTGTAATGGGCCTCAGTCTACGTAGCACAGAGGATGGCCGCCGCATGTCGGCTAGGAACTTGTAGAGATCTTCATCACTTAGTCGATCTCCTTCCTAATATAATATATTGATAAAATATTAAAATATTTTTAAATTTCAACAGCAGGGGTATTTATTAGCTTTAACGGTCCAAACTATGCAATTACTGGTAACTGGAGGACAGTGAACTTTCTATGAATGAGATCAATACTGGGATGTTTTTTTTTTTAATAACAGCATGACCTGTTTGAAGAAGTTGGTGACCGTCAGGGTGGCTGGTCTAAAGCTAGTCAGACTACATGATTCATCTCCGCTGGTGGTTCTCTCCAGCGAACGATGCCCCACAATACTAGAGGTCCTCCGTTCAGACCAAGAGCCTTTCCGTTCTGTGTAATGATGCAGAGTCAAGTAGTTAAAACTTCAATACTACAAGATCAGATAGGACAAAACAAGACAAAATCGTCAATTAATAAATAAATAAATGCTGTGGTATGGCATAAAGAGCAAAAAGATTGACCTGACAGCCCCATCTCCAGCTCTGTGTCTCTCTCTAGGCTGCCGGCACTGTTCACTATGTTCATGAGGTGTATGGCTGTCCAGGCAAAGGGCATCCGATAACGCCCTAGTCGCTGGCAGAATTGTTCAGACTGACTGCGCAACTTCTCAAGCTTTTCCTTATTCTGTGGTACCAGAGAAGAGAAAATAAAAACAGTCACCATGCTGGACAGAATTCCACCAGGAGCTGGTGTACAATGTAGAAACTATTAAGAATGGCTTACTTTGGCCGCATCAGATTCTTTAAAGACCATGTAAGGCTCTGCACATTCTCCAATGTCTCCCTGCTGAAGGACCTTCTCAAGCTGAACCCAAAAACAGTGCAAATGAGCAATGATTGTTGATGTTTTGTGAAAATTATGATATTTTGTTTTTTCTGGATTCATTGATAAATAGAAAGTTCAAGTACAATTATGTATATTCTGCTCATGTTTCATTAATAAGCGTGTTAAGAAGGATGCTGAATAATGTAACCAACCTTGATAACAAGGAAGACGTCTTGAGAAGGGTAGGTGATTGAAAAGACAGCAGAGCGGGCCAGGGTGGAGATAGCAGCAGATGGGATGTGAGGTCGCAGCATGGCCTTCGTTTGCTCAGAGTTCAAATCAAAGTAAAAGTTCTCTGATATCTGAGGATTACCACAGGAAAACGTTAGGATATGACAGTGTCTGATGAACAACTAAAATCCTTGAACAGGTGACTACTACCTGTACACATAAATGGAACTTGTCTTAAAACTATTAGAAATCAATGGGGTAAAAGATAAATTAATAAATATTCCCATCAAATTTGGTTTTATAAATCCAATTTTAAAACACACAATTTTAAAAAATAAATAAACATAATACAATGCACAGCATAAATGAGTACAGCCCCTCTGAAACTTAAATTCAGTAATTACTCTTTATTTAGAAGACATGTTAGGGTGTCAGTTTAAAGCAATTTTTGATTGAAATGGAAGTACGTTGTTTCAAAACTTTTTAAAGGGAAGTAATTTCATGACAATTAAAAATGTTACATAGCCCAGTGAATAATTCTTAAGACTTAATACTGACAACAATGGAACCACTTGGGAGAGAACTGTCAGGAGACTTATTTATTAGCACAAAAGAGCACAGTGGAACAAGAGGAATACCAAATAATTGTTCCCAAATAAATAAAAGATAATAAATAAAAAATATAATAAATAAATAAAAAATAATACAGAAATTCAGAAGAAAAAAACTGACTTGTAGCAAGGCCCCTGAAACAATCAGGCCTTCACTTTAAGCTTTATTTTAGTGATGAGTGATTTTTTGCTAGAAAAAGAGCAGGAGAAATACCAAGCAAGTGTCTCAGAGCCAGCAAAAGCTATGAAAAGAATGACTGTTTATCTCACAGAGTAAGATGCAGCCTGCAGAAGTGACATGCATGCTTGTTGTCCACACTGGAACTACTTGCTGTTGCCAAAGTACAACAAACTCATGTAACCTTTTCCAAGGCCCTTATTTACAAATGTCCGGGTACAAAGACTTACAAAGACATCCGGGCATCCATACTCTGTTCTCATGAGACCAAGTCGATTTTAGGATTTTACAGCATCCAAAATGTTTTGGTGTTGCTAGAGGAGGAGTACTGTGAGAAGTGCCTGGTTCCCAGTAAAGCTCTTACATGGATGTAAGAGGAGTTGTGGTTTATCAATGCGGTCGTGAATTCACATACAACTGTGTGATGTAATACACCAACTTAAAACAGAAGATGTTAAAATCTCCTCATTCCTTGTGTTGTTTGGCATTTTTTCAACATGACAATGACGATATGCATTCTCCCAAGGTGAAAATTCTTTAGTGGACATGTATTTCACCCAATCTTAACACTCATCCACACACGTGGAGGATTCTTTGGAGTCGAGTTGAGCAACACTCCCATTGCTTTTAAGGAGGTCATCCTCCAGGAGTTAAACAGGCCAGATGTGACAGTTTGTCATGAACTTGTACACTGAGTGTCAAGAAGGCTCAGAGCAGTAGACTTTAAACAATGGAGGACATAGTAATACAGGCATAATTATATTTGTTGAATTAAATCTAGGTGTACTCATTTCAGCAGTCCTTCATTTAAACTAAATTGGCTAATTTATTTATTTTACAGATATACAGATACATATATTTAAATGACATATATTTCTCTGTTTTTATTAATTATATATTTATTACATTTCAATTTCGCCATCTCTCCATGAAGTATATTAGTGATCATAGAAAAGTACATATTTTGTATTTATTGGGGGGTGCGTGTACTCATTTATGCATTTATACCTAGTATCAATTCTGTCGTAAGGAAATGGCCAAATATGAAATATTAAAGTGGACATTTGAATTAAATGTTGTTTAGTCAATATTAAACAAGAATTAGATTAACACTGTAAAGTGTAAAAACAATCGTCGGGGTGTTGGTGCCCTCTGCAGGGATTTGTTATAATGTGTAATGTACATTAGCTCTATTTTTTATAATACATAATGTATTTTACCAGTTTTGTTCAATAAAACCATATGATTACTTGCTTTTGATTCCTTGCTTTATTTGAACTTATTATTATTGCCTCATTGCTATTATGTATTTAAGTCATTTTAAAGCCTATTGTTAAAGGCCTAGGTCTATTTTTATTGCCACAAAAACAATTAATTATAATTATCTGATTACTCGATTAATCGTTGGATTATTTGACCGATTACTTGATTACCAAAATAATCGTTAGTGACAGCCCTACTTGCAAGTGTGATGTAGTCGATTGTGTCTATTTTTTAACGACACCACACATTTCTCCAAAACTTTTAACTCTGTACATTACACGGGAACATTACAGCTCACCTTTTTCTTTTCTTTGACATCATATAAGGCCAAACTTGCAAATATTGGCTCGATTTCAATCTCAAACCTTAAAAGGGAGAAGAGAAGCTTATCAGCAACACTCTAGCCACAGATGTTACATTTCAGTCCACAAAAGCTGTTCCCCACTTACTTCAAGGACAAGCACTTGACAAGAAGCCTTTGACCAAAATGTTCTTTTGGAACATCAGGCACACAGTGGCGCTCAATGGGTTCTTCCTACATGAAAAAGAAAAAAATTGATTAATGCAAGAAGTGTTTTGGTAATCCGTATATTTAAACACAATGTTGGAAATATTGAAAAAAATGTCATACTCTACCTCATCCAAAGCAGGATGTAGTGCGAAGAGCTCTCGATGACGGTTTGATTTGCGCTGGTCCTCATTGTGGTGGTCGATTTCTTCATTGGGTACTCGATCCAGAAGATGAGGCAGCAGAGCATCAGGCTGCGAGTTCTTCAGGTCAAATATACTGCAAGCCCAGCTGCCACGCGGGGTGTCATCAATTGACATGGACCTTCGCTTCAGATCATCCTGTGACATGCAAAAGTCAGTGTTTATATTCAGTGAATTCAAAAAGAAACTCAAAGGGATATTGTGCAATTATCAAAGTCTTTACATCACACGCAACAGTAGCAAAGACAGGTTTACCTGATCATCCTGATAGCTGCTGTGATCTGGCAACTCATCAGACTCAAAAACCTGCTTGGGTAGACCTCTCTGCCTCTCCTTCTGCTTATCCAAAGTGTTGGGATTGAATGCGGTGCCCAACTTGTGGTACCTGTGCATTCAAATATTTTTAAAGCCTTTTTAAATTAATTAAAAAAAAAAAAATGTTTGCCTGAATTAATTTTCTAAGAATTATTTTGTTATATATATATATATATATATATATATTTGTTTTGTTTTTTTTTGTGTGTGTGTTTGTGTATGTGGGGGGGGGGGGTCAAGAGACTTGTTTAATCATAGTAAAAAAATTTAATTACGTGTTAAACAACTAATAGCTATTTAAAATTAATCAGTACTCAATTTTGTATAAACAAGAAAACAAGATTAGGTGAAACTATCACTTTTTATCAGTAAAGCATTAAGCTCTATTTTATATAATGAGTATTTTACATACAGCACTAATGTTAAAATTAAGTTCAGTGGTGCTTTGTCAATGATGGATAAAATTACAGAAAATCAGTTTACATAATTATATAAAAGTTTGTAGGCTTAAAGTAAACTTTCAACCTTAATGACAGTAATGTCATCACTTCCATTTACTTTTCTCACAATGACTGGGTAATAATAATCAGTATACGTTTGGACTACTATTCATGGTTACAATGAGAACCATTATATGAAGAATCACCAAGGTAACTGATTCACAGTAACTTATGAAGGTCCTATAAATATCTCAGAAGCTGCTTGAGTTTGCCTCAAGAGTTAAAAGCCCCAGTGAAAACTACGATAAAAGCAGCATGTTGGAGAAAGGCTGTTAGGCATTATACACTTGAATTCCTCTTTGTCATTTATGAGCAAGCCCACACAAAATTTGTGCCTGCAGAAATCTACAGATAGTGTTAAAGATACTGTACTTCCTCAGGATTGAAACATCTGTCGTCAAAAAGAGGCACCAAAAACATAACACTTTCAGCTTCATATTTCAAATCATGTATCAGAATCCCATGGATCAGAAAAAAAAGCTGTATTAATTCTAAAGTGAGAACAGATGTAAAAAGGAAATCAAGTGAAGCATCATACTTGCGGTTAACAACGGCCCAGTCCTCAGTATAAGACCGGACGCAGTCTCTGATATGTGGATCATTCTCACTGGAAAAAGAATTTAAGAGGAAGAACAAGTAAAATATTTTAAAGCAGTATGTAACAAAAGAACAAGTGAATAACAGCTGTTTATGTTCAAACAATATTTACAAAAAAAACCTTTTAAGCTTAAATGACTATTGAGATAATCACGGAATACATTTTAAAACTGTTCACACTGACAATCTGATTCATTTCGTTCAATTACGCCTCTCGCACTGTGTACATGCTGGTTTGCAGAGACATACTAAATGTATTCCTCAATTCTTTGAAACAATCCACCCTGAACACACTCACCCCTCCTCAGGCACAGCCTGGCCAAGAGTTCGGCACTCTCTTGGCGTGTAAAGCACTTCAATGTCATCTGGAGGAAACTCAATCAGATCTCTCAGTGGTCCTGACTCTATGAGGGGAGGGTGTGTGATCAAATACTCTTCAAATTCCACTGGCTCTACAGCCTCTGTCAGAGGAATCTATAGGGACAAGAAAGAGAATGTGAGAACTGTTGCCGCTATCTCCCAAGAAAGACTGTCACACTAAAGGGATAGTGGTAAATACTCCTTTGAAACGTCAATCTCTCAGATTTAACACCGAAAAGTATATTCTCTGTTTAAAATGTAGTACTTACAGCATTACTAGTTGCATTCCCACCCACACTGAGGTTTTTGAGAAGTTGAGGTGAGCCCCCGTACTGACCAGCAATCTGCTTCCTGACCTCAGCCGCTACAGTCCTGGAGAACAAGACACAAATACTTATCAACAAAAGCCAATAAAGTCAAGAAAAAACTTGAATGTTGAGATTTTTTCCACATTATTTGTCCCACTGAGAATAGCTTGATAGAACTGTACAGTACAGAAGTACTCCATCCAGGTGTTCCAAGCATGATGTGTAGAGTATACAAACCAATTACTGCTAAAATGGTACAAGTATAGCCAGAGTATTATGATCTTTTTCTTGGCACAAGCTTTTGTAAATAGCAACAATCAATGACACATCAAACTAATACTGGCAGCATACTGGGCTCACAAAAATAATGCACTGAAAATGTGGCTATTATTTTCAATATTTTTCATTCATTCAGCAGTTTTAGTTTATGGTATAGGAAACATTTTTTATTGTGACTTTTAATCTAATTTAAATTTAATCTAATACAAAATCTAAATTAACCATGCACAAATCGCACTTGCAATTTAGCAGGAATATTCAAAAACAAAACAGCATTAAAAAAAAAAAAGTCAACACAAAAAACATACTAGCAAATCTTGTGATGAGACAAGTCTCTGCATGTTCACATTACAATACACCTAAGCCCCTCCAGTAGGTTAGGTAAACAAAGGTTCATGACTGTATAGAGTAATGACATAAGATTGCAACATATTATTATTCAGTTTTCACAGGCTGAGTTACTGTCCTATAAAGTACAAGCAGAAAAACTATCATCAAGGTTTGAATAAAAGCAATGCGTCTGGTCTACAGTAAGAAGAACCAAATGTACAATATTATCAGAATGTCTTTGTTGTAGCATAGAGTCCAGGTCAATATCTCTAATCAGAATCCTCTTCTAATACACTGAAACAAAACCCCGCCCCCAGTGCCCTTGTTGGTTCTGGAGGGACTTTATTTAGGCTGGACATTCCTGAAGAGGGAACAGATGATTAGCCCACGCGGATGTGTTGTTTACCAAGGCACCGGCTAACACCATGACTTTCAGTGAATATTTCACACATCTCTGAAAACGTCTTGCACTTAAAGTAAACAGAGCCATGAGAAACAGCTTCTGTGACTTACAAAAAAATTATAATAATAATTAGATTTCATCTGAATATCTAATTAGCAAGTCATTCAATAAAAAGGGGTGAGCTTCAAGATTTTTAGTGCTTTCAGTTTTGCTTTGACTGTGTAAAATAAAATTAGATAGACATTGACTTTTGAGGGGCTTTTTGTATTCTATATTATGGGTAAAACCAATACTGTCTTATGAATAAAACAAAATGCATAGCTATTTTCTTGATCATATCAATAAAAGGCATTTTTCTATTTGGTTTTAATAATAAGTAATGATTGGAATCAAGGGTGCAGGTGCCACTAAGTCTATCCTGAACTAATCAAATCATCCTATTACATGTCACTGAAAAGACAACAGCATTCAGCATCTGGGAAATGCCAAGACTGTGGAAACCACCAGGGAGCCTAAAAGGTCACTTCCTTTTTTAAACCCATATGAGGTCTAATCTCTGATTTAACACCACAAAGGAAATCTAGACTGAAAAGAGATGCTTTTAAACCAATGACGAGACTTAATTGTAGTCTATTATGATAACCCAGGTACCCTGCTCCACAAAATGGGCCACTAGCCAAAATCTGAACAGATCTAAACATTAATCACATAGTGTCATTACAAGGAAAAGAATATGCTTGAAATTTACTTATGCATTATATTTCAGGACATACTGGATCTAAGTCTGAAATGGTCTTAAAGGCTTTATAATAGCTGCATGGCTACCACAGCAATGCAACCCATCAATATCATGCAAGGACATCTGAGCACTTGTCAGCTGATGATGTTCTCCGTAATACACCAGAAATTATTATGCATAATTATTATTCATGATCTCCGGGCTTAAAGTCATTGCTTACATTATTTTTAATTCTCGTTATTTACTTAAGAGTTTAAAAGCTGTGGTGCACCGTGCATTTACTATAAGACTGCATATTGACTATTATAATAGTGTACCATATGACTGCATACTGACAGCATAACACCTCAAGATCCCGATGTGTCAGTATGTCAAGCCATCATCTCACAAACACTAAACACTGCATTTCTTTGAATCAGCCTAGTCTGCATCGTTAAATCTCTAGATTGATTTAACAAAAGACGTATTTATGTATTATAAACCCAGGGATAAAGACTGATTTTAATGCACAGAAGCACAAAGGCATTATACTGCTGTCTTGCTGTTTAGGGTGGGTCGCTCGGGCATCTCTATGGATGCATCTCAAAACCTAGTTAAGCTGCCTACCTAGACGGCACTCCAATCGCGCTTATTAGACCCTACCGAGCAGTCTGGGTAGGCAGTTCCCTAGGTTTTGAGACACAGCCTCTAAACTCAGCGTCTGCTCAAGCTAACTCAACGCCTAGGCCTTATTTGGGAAAGACTGGCACGCTCGCCAACTGCATGAGGCAGAGGACAAAGAATGGTCGCAGGGCGCTGGGAGAATATATTTAAACTCAATAGCTTGGAGGTGCGTTAGATATCCTTACCTGCTGATTTTCTGGGCAAAGGCACGGCGCTCAGCCATTACTGTAGCCGCTGAGTGCTCGAGTAACTCCAGCGCTCCAGTCGCGATATTCCTTCCACCCCCCCCCGTACCCGTATTTCCACAAGCCCCACCTCCTGACGCCTAAAATAAGTCTGTGATTGGACAGTTGAGGAGTCACTCATAAAGCCGTAGTAACCATAAGCACAGAGCAGGTCAGGGGCGGGACTTGTCGGAATACGGATAGGAAAAAATAACGCGCTCCAGACGAACGAGAGAGGAGAACGTACAGTAAAACTGTATTATAAACGCACATCATCTTTCAGTCTCTCGGGATCGTGGGTCTGAGTCTTCCCGGTGATTCATATCCTGTGCGTACAATAGAGGGCTCTTGTACAGGAAGCCATATGTCTAGCGAAAAGTGTGAAATGCATCCGTTACCACATCCACTAATCGTGTAATCTTTAGACAATGACAACTTTATTTGGTGTTAACAAATCGTGGTTTGCGGTAGATTGTGTTTAATTTAAACTCTTGTGATTATGAATAATATCCTAAAAAAACATATCAAGTACAGAAACGCTTAAATAATAGACAAATGTCCTTACTTATTTCATTTGATAATTAAACTAGATTGTAATTAAGTCTAGTACGTGTAAAGATATTTCAAAGGCATCATTCTTTCGAGATCCCTGAACGATGACAAACTCATAAAAGACAAATAACAAACGTCTTACAAATAAAACACACTAAAAAATATTCTTTCTTGCGACTTGAATGTATGAGAGTTTTTATCAAAACTCATAGTTGCTCTTGATAAATATTTTATTTTAACATAACAAAAACTTTCCAGTCTAGAGATTGGTTTTAAAAGGAACCACAGAAATCACAATCATCCTTTAATGTTAAACCTTATATATATATATATATATATATATATATATATATATATATATATATATATATATATATATATATATATATGTATATAAATTTACCAGTTCTTTGGAATGAATAGTTCCAAAGTACTGTACCAGACGCCCCATCACTAGAATGCACCAGACTGGTTGCATATCTGAAATACCGCGAGACTGAATGAGACGCTTCCTCAAAATGAAAACACAAGAGTAACGTCTAGGTGAGTTCTTAAGTGTAACAAGACATGTGAGCAGGTATGTTGTAAATGCAATGGTTTTGCATTCTTTTGCTTGTGGTGGAAATGTCATCTAAGTATTAGAGAAAGAAAAATCAATGAAATGTTTCCAAAAACGATGTACGTTAACTTGTTTGGTTGTATTGAAAACTTTCCGAAGCAACTCCATCGTATGTGCTGTGATGGGTTCCGCTCAGTGGCTGATAAATTGGAGACAAATGGGACAGACGAGGTGGAGAAACTGAAGTCAGCATGGCACAATGTGAAATATAGTATGTAACGAGAGATCTTACACATCACTTGAATGTTACAATTATAATTTTTCGTTCATCTGACAGTCTTTCACAAGTCACAAAATTATGTCATACCTGTACACGTGACTGATCATGACAGTTTTTTGAACCCTTCAAGGTTGGGTTCTTAAGTCAAA
This sequence comes from Carassius carassius, assembly GCF_963082965.1. Lineage (NCBI taxonomy): Eukaryota > Metazoa > Chordata > Actinopteri > Cypriniformes > Cyprinidae > Carassius > Carassius carassius. Next base: position 14,233,654 of record NC_081764.1, read on the forward strand.
AACTGCCTTCAGTTGTAATTCTCCCATTTTCTTGTTGGGGAAATGCTACCACTTAAAGGCAGTGGGTAAGATGATTTAGACAGAACATGTAAACCAATTTGATAATCTGTCAATTTGATAATCTGATAATCAAGTGTTTATTTGTGTATTTTCTATTTTTAACTACGGTAATATTTAATAAAACTGGCATTTTATTTATTTTTTATTAGTTTTTTTCCCCCCACCAAGATTCCAGGTGTATCATGGAATTTTTGTGCTAACTGTTGTCCTCAGATGATGAAAGCCCTACCGAGAGTTGTACTGCTGAAGAATTAGATGACAGTGTTGTTACAGGTAATGTTGATGGATTTCGAAAGGACTTCTCCTCACGAGTTTGGCTGACCTATCGGGAAGAGTTCCCTGCCCTTCCAGGCTCCACTCTCACTTCAGACTGTGGGAGGGGTGGTACACTCCGGGCAGGGCAGATTAATTTGGCCCAGGCTCTCTTGCTTCACATCTTGAGTATAGGTGAGATTGGGTTTTATATATATATATATATATTATATATATATATATATATATATATATATATATATATATATATATATATATATATATATATATACAGTACAGACCAAAAGTTTGGACACACCTTCTTATTCAAAGAGTTTTCTTTATTTTCCTGACTCTGAGTCACACTGAAGGCATCAAGGGCTATTTGACCAAGAAGGAGAGTGATGGGGTGCTGCGCCAGATGACCTGGCCTCCACAGTCACCGGACCTGAACCCAATCGAGATGGTTTAGGGGTGAGCTGGACTGCAGACTGAAGGCAAAAGGGCCAACAAGTGCTAAGCATCTCTCGGGGAACTCCTTCAAGATTGTTGGAAGACCATTTCAGGTGACTACCTCTTGAAGCTCATCAAGAGAATGCCAAGAGTGTGCAAAGCAGTAATCAAAGCAAAAGGTGGCTACTTTGAAGAACCTAGAATATGACATTTTCAGTTGTTTCACACTTTTTTGTTATGTATATAATTCCATATATAATTCCACATGTGTTAATTCATAGTTTTGATGCCTTCAGTGTGACTACAATTTTCATAGTCATGAAAATAAAGAAAACTCTTTGAATGAGAAGGTGTGTCCAAACTTTTGGTCTGTACTGTATATATATAAAATTCTATCTGGCAATAAGAGTTTAAATCATATATTCTTATTTTTAAAGGTATTGTTCACCCAAAAAGGAAAATTTATTCACCTACAGGCCATCCAAAACATAGATCAGTTTGTTCTTCGTTAGAACAGAGTCCAACGAGCTGATAAGAGCCTGATTCCTGTCCATCAGTTAACATCTTGTGAAGTGAAAAGCTGTGTGTTTGTAAGAAACAAATGGTTAATAACATTTCCTCCAGTGAAAAAGTCCATCCCCCGTAGTCCTCTCACAACAAAATCCACCAATATATTTGTTTAGAACTGTTAATTTGTAGACCATGCTTGATCTGAGCATATTTCTCTCCTAATTCAGACAAGATTATTTTTCACTGGAGAAAGCAATATTATGGATAGAGGACTCAAATTTTGTCCGGAAGTTATAAATGTCTTAATGATTTATTTATTATTGTTACAAACATGCAGCTTTTCGTGTTAGATTGGATGGACTAGAGTCGGTTGGATTACTTAATTTTTCAAAAAAATTTTTGGGTGAACAATTTATTTATTTAAATTAAATTATAGTTTTCATATGATAACTGTCCATGCAAGAGATGTAAAAACAGTTCTGTGTTTGTTTGTTGCTTAAATGTATGTAGGCAAAGTTTTTATCTCTTCATTTGCATAGTGAAATTCTGTATTAATTTTTCACTTCAGAGGCTGGGTATTTCAGTGTTAGAGGTTGTCAGTCTCTAATGAATGAGTTCTCTTATGATTGACGGAGGGCAGTTTTGTGTAATATGGTGAACAGGCCACGACATTTGGCAGTTTAATACCTTCATTCAAAAAACAACATTGAAGCATCATCCAGAGCCCACGTCTGTAATGAAATATGTCATTATAGAAATATCTGTCTATAAAGTGGCTAATGGCTAATAAAATATACTTATTAGCCAATTACAGGCCTTGACAAGTAGCAAGGTCATTGTCTAATGGCCCCATAGCCAGGTCCAGCACCTTTATGACCCTCAGCACTTGTACTTACACTATTTCAGACAGCCACCTCTGTTTGTGAGGATAAAATGTGATAAAAGTGAAATATTGACTATACTTAATATCGTAATTGGACTTTTGTTCTTAAAGCACCGCTGCTAAGCTCCACTGTCTATTTAAAATTGAAATATCTCTGTCACTCAGAGAAATCTAGGACAGACTTTTAGGACTTCTGAAAGACTTCTGCTCCATTGTTTCTTAGTGGATATAATTTATGAGGTAATTGACTAAATAAAGATTAAAATTGCACTACTGGTCAGAAATTATGTTATCTTTTATGCTCACCAAGGCTGGATTTATATGATGAAGAATACAAAAAAAAAAAAAAGAAACCTTATTAGAATTGAATCGGTTTTTTTTTTTTTAAATGTAATTTATTCCTGTGATGGCAAAGCTGAATCTTCAACAGCCATTTCTCCAGTCTTCAATTTCACATGATCCTTTAAAAACCTAGTTTTTTGTTTTTGTTTTTTTTTATACATCTTGCACAAGAATGGACCTGGTCAGAAGCATTGACCTTGGAGCCCCTGGATACGGAGACATGGACCAGCAGTGCAGCACGAAGACTGGCGGCCACATTAGAGGCCTCCATTCTTCCCCTAGCGCAGGTCAACCAGCAGCCTCTCTGTGCTGCTCAAGGAGGTGCTGAGGAGGCTGACTCGTACCTACAAGAAGCATATCACCGCACCTTCATGTCCTGGTTTGGGGATGGACCCTCAGCCCAGCTGGGCATCCACAGACTAGTGGATTAATTCATAGCCTTATTCAAAATGTACATATATAAATTGTCAAAACTTTATAATTATGACATTACATATTTACATTTTCATGTAATAGCCAGTATTTGTATCTGTATTTGTATCTGTATCTGTAACAATCACAACATTCTTCATATCTTCATTCTGATACAACATTGTACAGTTACTTGATAAGACCGTTATGAACATCTTTTTAGTTATCACTTAATAAGTATGATCTGTTAAACTAAAATAATTATAAAAATTTTTACAATTATATTTATCATGCAAGAAAAGAGATGTCATGACAAACGTTTAGTGATTATTTGGACACGACTGAATCAATTCAATGCGCACATTTTAATAACATTTACTCTTTAAGCGAGTCTTAATGTTATGTGATCTTCACTTGTGCCGCGCAAAACATAAAGATGCAAACATGTAGGACAAGTAGAAAATGTATCAATATCTAAGTTGATTATCAGCCTGCTCTCTCGAGAGAAATGGTTTGGTTTTTGAGAGTCTGAGATGCACAGCGCTGCTGTTTGTTTGGTGAGTTCACTGTGCTTATTTATTCGTATCATATCGTAGCCTAATGTTTAAATCATTGCCTTTTAAATATATACAAATAATAGAATGTGTGTATGATGTATTATTATAGGTGATATTACTCTTGCAAAGCTCTGATTTCTGAGAGATTCACGGAGAGGCAACAGCAATGCTGTGTTTGATTTGTACTCTTTTCACTCATAAAGTTTACATTCATTCACTTCACACTCGTGATTCACACTTGTGATTAGAGGTCTGTGTATAATATTGCGTTGATCCCCTGGCTCAACTGTTATCAAGCAAACACCGGACTGTGTCAGCCTCAACCCAATATTCAGGCAGAATTATTTCTTGTTTGTTATTAGTTTTACAAGTCATTATCCATGCCTCTCCGAATAAGGTATTCGGCTTCAGGCACACCCCTAATTATTACATTACATATTTAAATTTTACATGCAACATAAATAAGGTCGTAGAAAGTAATAGCTACACGCAATATTGTAATCCTAAAATTCACGTCGTACTTGCAAACTCTTCGCATGCATTGTGGTTAATGCATGCTCGCGTAGTTGAATGTTTCTGACAGCGCCGAATAGTGGTTGAAGTAGTCGATCACTCGACTAGTTAATGCAAGCCCTAATTATATAGGGCTTGCATTGACTAGTATATACACAGGTGCTGGTCATATAAATAGAATATCATCAAAAAGTTGATTTATTTCACTAATTCCACTAACTGATATATTTCAAATGTTTATTTCTTTTAATTTTGATGATGATAACTGACAACTAGGGAAAATCCCAAATTCAGTATCTCAAAAAATTAGAAAATAACTTACAAAGAAAGGATTTTTAGAAATCTTGGCCAATTAAAAAGTATAAAAATGAAAAGTATGTGTCACGGTTCATGAATGTTTCCTGCTCGTCTCATGTTACATCATGTTGATTGTTTCATGTGGGTGTTACCGCTGATCATCTTGCATCTCACGGATCCCTCATCATCCCCCACCTGTGCACTCAATCACCTTCTCACCAGTCTGTGCTGCCATCGAGGTCCCTGCGTCACCCACCACCAACCCCAGCCTGATCTTACGTCTCAAATAAAGACTGTTAACTTGCAACTTGCTTCCTGTCCTTTATACGATCGTGACAGTATGAGCATGTACAGCTTTCAATACTTAGTTGGGGCTCCTTTTGCCTGAATTACTGCAGCAATGCGGCGTGGCATGGAGTCGATCAGTCTGTGGCACTGCTCAGGTGTTATGAAAGCCCAGGTTGCTCTGATAGTGGCCTTCAGCTCTTCTGCATTGTTGGGTCTGACATATCGCATCTTCCCCTTCCCAATACCCCATAGATTTTCTATGGGGTTAAGGTCAGACAAGTTTGCTGGCCAATTAAGAACAGGGATACCATGGTCCTTAAACCAGGTACTGGAAGCTTTGGCACTGTGAGCAGGGGCCAAGTCCTGTTGGAAAATGAAATCTGCATCTCCATAAAGTTGGTCAGCAGCAGGAAGCATGAAGTGCTCTAAAACTTCCTGGTATACGGCTGTGTTGACCTTGGACCTCAAAAAACACAGTGGATCAACACCAGCAGATGACATGGCACTGCAAACCATCACTGACTGTGGAAACTTTACACTGGTCCTCAAGCAACGTGGATTGTGTGCCTCTCCTCTCTTCCTCCAGACTCTGGGACCCTGATTTCCAAAGGAAATGCAAAATGTACTTTCATCAGAGAACATAACTTTGGACCACTCAGCAGCAGTTCAGTCCTTTTTGAAGCGAGATGCTTCTGACGCTGTCTGTTGTTCAGGAGTGGCTTGACACAATGCGACAGCTGAAACCCATGTCTTGCATACGTCTTTGTGCAGTGGTTCTTGAAGCACTGACTCCAGCTGCAGTCCACTCTTTGTTAATCTCCCCCACATTTTTGAATGGGTTTTGTTTCACAATCCTCTCCAGGGTGTGGTTATCCCTATTGCTTGTACACTTTTTTTCTACCACATCTTTTCCTTCCCTTCATCTCTCTATTAATATGCTTGGACACAGAGCTCTGTGAACAGCCAGCCTCTTTTGCAATGACCTTTTGTGTCTTGCCCTCCTTTTGCAAGGTGTCAATGGTCATCTTTTGGACAAGTCTGCAGTCTTCCCCATGATTGTGTAGCCTACAGAACTACACTGAGAGACCATTCAAAGGCCTTTGCAGGAGTTTTGAGTTAATTAGCTGATTAGAGTGTGGCACCAGGTGTCTTCATTATTGAACCTTTTCACAATATTCAAATTTTCTGAGATACTGAATTTGGGATTTTCCTTAGTTGTCATTTATAAAAGTCTAAATTAAAAGAAATAAACATTTGAAATATATGCATTCCTACCAGGACTCAACTAAATTACAACAATGACAAACTGTGGTTCACTGCAAAACTCGGATAGCTCCGTCAGGCCAAAGAAGATGCTTACATGAAGGGGGACAATGTCTTGTATAAACAGGCTAAATACACACTGTAAAAGGAGATCAAAGTGGCAAAGAGGAATTATTCTGGAAAAATAAGGACCCAGTTTACTGCATCAGTGTGGAAAAGTCTAAAGAAGATCACCAATTACAAGACACCATCCCCCAGCACTGTGGAGAATCAACGACTGGCAGACAATCTGAACGAGTTTTACTGCAGGTTTGAAAGAACACCCATCACCTCCCCTCAACACCTCCCCACACAACCATTCACAACTCCTGCAACCCATCCTGAAAGTGAAAGTGACATTCAGCCAAGTATGGTGACCCATACTCAGAATTTGTGCTCTGCATTTAACCCATCCAAAGTGCACACACACAGAGCAGTGAACACACACACACACTGTGAACACACACCCGGAGCAGTGGGCAGCCATTTATGCTGCGGCACCCGGGGAGCAGTTGGGGGTTCGATGCCTTGCTCAAGGGCACCTAAGTCGTGGTATTGAAGGTGGAGAGAGAACTGTACATGCACTCCCCCCACCCACAATTCCTGCCGGCCCGGGACTCGAACTCACAACCTTTCGATTGGGAGTCCAACTCTCTAACCATTAGGCCACGACTTCCCTGAACACATCTCCAATCAAGCGCTCTCAACATTCAGGATTCGGTGCACCAGGTCTTCCGGAAGCAGAAAAGGAAAAAAGCACCAGGTCCAGATTGTGTTACACCAGCCTGTCTGAAATCCTGTGCTGACCAGCTGGCCCCCATCTTCACAAAGATCTTCAACAGATCGCTGGAGCTGTGCGAAGTCCCTTCATGCTTCAAATGCTCCACCATCATCCCCATCCCAAAGAAATCCAAAATTACAGGACTAAATGACTACAGGCCTGTGGTCTGTGGTCATGAAGTCATTTGAAAAACTGGTGCTGGCCCACCTGAAGGACATCACTGAACCCTTGCTGGATCCTCTTCAGTTTGCCTACAGAGCAAACAGGTCTGTGGACGATGCAGTAAACATTGGACTGCATTATGTTCTGCAACACCTAGACAGACCGGGGACTTATGTGAGGATCCTGTTTGTGGACTTCAGCTCGGCCTTTAACACGATCATCCCAAACCTCCTCCTGCCCAAAATGACTCAGCTCTCCGTGCCCACCTCCGTCTGTCAGTGGATCAACAGCTTCCTGACAGACAGGCAGCAGCTAGTGAGGCTGGGAAAATACACATCCAGCACCCGTACAATTAGCACCGGAGCTCCCCAGGACTGCGAACTCTCCCCACTGCTCTTCTCCCTGTACACCAACGATTGCACATCTAAGGACCCCTCTGTCAAGCTCCTGAAGTTTGCAGACGACACCACACTCATCGGCCTCATTCAGGACGGTGACGAGTCTGCTTACAGACAGGAGGTTAAAGAGCTGGCTGTCTGGTGCAGTCTCAACAACCTAGAGCTTAACACACTCAAAACAGTGGAGATGATCGTGGACTTCAGGAGAAACTCCCCTGCACTCCCCTGCACTCCCCCCACTCACCATCATGAACAGCTATGTGACTGCAGTGGAGTCAATTAGGTTCCTGGGCACCACTATCTCTCAGGACCTGAAGTGGGACATTCACATTGACTCCATTGTGAAAAAGGCCCAGAAGAGGTTGTACTTCCTTCGCCAGCTGAGGAAGTTTAACCTGCCACAGGATCTGCTGAAACAGTTCTACTCCACCATCATCGAATCCATTCTCTGCACTTCAGTAACTGTCTGGTTCAGCTCAGCTTCTAAATCTGACCTCAGAAGACTACAGAGGGTAGTCCGGACTGCTGAGCGAATCATCGGTTCAACCCTCCCATCTACTCAAGAACTGTACTTATCCAGAGTGTGCAAAAGGGCTGGCAAAATCACTCTGGACCCCTCACATCCAGCTCACTCCCTCTTTAAACTGTTGCCATCTGGTCGACGCTACAGAGCACTGAGCACCAGAACGACCAGACACAGAAAAACTTTCTTCCCTCAGGCAATCCATCTCATGAACAATTGATAAAAACTGTTGAACACACTACATTTTATATTTATATATACATACACTTATTTATCTAACACCATACTTAGCGTACACTTAAATTTTTTTTGCACATAATATACCTGTACATACATAACGCTCATTGTAATATACCTGCCATACATTGTCAATTTGTATATTTTCATTCCTTACCTACCTATTTGTATTTTTTTAAAATTTTTATTCCATTTTGTGTTTTTGTTCTGTCACTGTCATTATGTTGCACTGCGGAGCTTGTCACGATAACAAATTCCTTGTATGTGTGAACATACCTGGCAATAAAGCTCATTCTGATTCTGATTCTGAAATACATCAGTCTGTTTGTAATGAATTAATATAATATACAAGTTTCCCTTTTTGAATGGAATTAGTGAAATAAATCACTGGTTAAAATGACATATTAAAAGGAATTCTGAAAGATCAAGTGACACTGAAGTCTGCATTCATGGCTGCTGAAATTCAGCTTTGCCATCACAGGAGTACATTATATTTTAAAATAAATAAAAAATAGATGCAAAATATATGACTTTACAATATTACTGTTTTTATTGTATTTTCAGTCAAATAAAGCATGAGTGATTTCTTACAGAAACATTAAAAAAAATCTTACATACCCTAAACATTTGAATGGAAGTATATACTGTATACAAATTTGCTTTTCAATCCCAATATGAACAAACACACCCAACTGTAATATTTCAAAGCTAACTTATAAACATCACACAGTTGAAGAATCGATGAATCATCAGTCGTCACAGGTACAGTTAGATTTAGTAACAGCTGAATTTTTCCCACTAGACAGAGAAAGGACCTGTGTTGACCTCTGTGTTATTGATTGTCTTCAGTGTACAGTGCTGATGTTATTGATAGCCATTCAGGGTGGACCGCCAGCCACAGTGATCCTCAGGGACTCAATTCTGAAGCTGCCCCTGATGGTAGAGCTTTCATCATACTCATTCCTCTGAGACTCGGTGGAGAGAAAATCAACCCAGGATACTTAAGCGTTGTCAAGGTGAGGCTTTGGAAACCACCCTTATGTACAACTACAAAGTAGATTATACAATGACAAAGAGAGAAATATTTGTTAAAGATGTGGCTGTCGACTTCACTTCACTACTGTGTTCTTGTTGACTCTCTTTCTCTTACTCTAGAGCATATTAAGCTTAGAGTACTGTATCGGCGTCTTTGGCGGAAAGCCTAAACAGGCCTACTTTTTTGTTGGATTTCAAGGTTAGTCTTTTATAGGAGACAAAATAAATGAATGCACTCAAAGAGAAGGTCATCGCCATCAGAGAAGCTTATTTTATTTCCCCCGAACCCATCAAAAACGCTACACCATTCATCATGCAAGGGTATCAGAAATAGCAGGCTTTTTTCATTTACATAAGCAGCTTGCATATCCATAGCCAACTCTCCATCGCCTTCAGTAGCCAGTGGAAACCTTCAGTTGTACATGTAGGTAGTCAATATTTACCCATTTACATTTTAGCAATTTGAAATCTACTCCGGGATGATGTCTAAATGACAAGTAACACATTCTCCCTGCCAGGTTCAGCCTGCCGTCTGCATTCATCATATGCAAATGATCTAATATAATTGCGTGTTTGTAAAGGTAATTTCTCTACACCCAAATTAAATGACGGCCCCCTTTGCAGCATAAAGAATGTGCTTGTACAACACGATTCGGTTATGCAGCATTTAATCCATCCAAGTTTAGGAAAGACCAAAAAAAATTCTTGTGTTTGATTGTTTGAAACCCAGCGGAGGTGGGTGACTTTGAGCTGCTCTGCATAGAAATTGGGCCAAGATATGCATTTTAATAATCACTGTGTTTTTTGAATAACTTGTCTTTTGTTTTGTCCTTGCAGATGACAGCTTGATTTACATGGATCCTCATTACTGTCAGTCTTTTGTGGATGTCAGCACAAGTGATTTCCCTCTGCAGGTAATGTGGAATTACAAAAAGCTGACCGCCGCACAGTGATGTGAATTTAATAGTTTCTGTACTTAAGGGTATGAATCTGAAATTAGACCTCCACACTCAATTACTGAACACAAGAGATTTACACATTCTTCTGTACTTTGTATCAGCGGCAACATATTTTATGTAGCTCCAACCATTTTATATTTCAGCCTCATAACTTATTTTTATGCTTTTTGAATGCTGTAGAAAGTGGCCTGGCAAAAGACAGAAATATTGGTCCATACTTTTAGCTCAGCTGTCTAATCCTTTCAGATCTCAGGCAAGATCGAACATTTGTCAAAAAATGTGTCTAAGTAAAATCGTTTATTTCTGCGATCTGATTGTTTCACGTGAACACGCATTGCTTATTTGGAACAGAGCTAGCTGACCAGTTTAACACACCAAAATGTCCAATACTTAAGCTGTGCATTTGCATGACTGTGATTACATAAACAGAAAAACAAATGGCTTCTATTTACACATTTTAAAGGATATTTCAATTTTCTTTTCTTTTTTAAAGTCATTTCATTGCCCATCACCAAAGAAAATGTCTTTCAGTAAAATAGATCCAAGCTGTACAATTAGATTCTACTCAAAAAATGTTGAACACTATGAAAGAATCAGTACCGAGCTGTCAATGGTGGGGAAATCTTTCAAAAATGTTGTTTTATATTGTTTTGATGTACAAAAAAAAAAATAATAATAATAATGGCATGTTAACATTTATTTTTAATCTCATTGGTATGCTTAAAATGACAAACTTAAAAAAAAACGTAAAAAAATTAATAAAATTAAATAAAAATTGGCATTTTAAGCTGCAAAAAGGCTGTTATTTAAATGTCTATCAGCAGGTGGCAGCATTTAACTACGTAATTGCAAACTGTAAGACTAATGTCAATGCTTCCAGCACAGACTACTGTTAGAGGATAATATTGTGTATTATTTTGTACTTCTTTATTAGAAGTAACAATCTGCTGTATGTACCTTTTAATTAAAAAGAAAAGGCTGATAAATTGTGTTTGTTAATGTGACAGATATTGCAGCCTTCATCGAAAGAGAAGTACCCTCCATTCACTTTTATGATGGGACACGGGAAGGATTATGAACTTTCAATTGCTGTAGAAAAGCGAAAATGGCCTTTTATCAGGGACACAAGGAAAGCAGGGACAACATCAGGAGACTTTGTGCTGCTCTTAGACTTCACGCCAGTCATCCAAAACCAAGTGATGCACCACAAATCAAGACTGGATCAGTCTGTATTTACCAGAGGTGGAAAGAGTACAAAAATATTCTACTCAAGTAAAAGTACCATTACATTAATGAAATTTTACTTAAGTACAAGTAAAAGTACCAGTCTAAAAAATCCACTCAAGTAAAAGTAAAAAGTAGCTCATTTAAAATTTACTCAGAGTAAAAATTACTTAGTTACATTTTAACCAGTGGGAGGGAGTCAAAAATGGGACAGACCAAGGGTGTCAAACTCAGTTCCTGGAGGGCCACAGTCCTGCACAGTTTAGATATAACCCTAATTAAACACACCTGATCCAGCTAATCTAATCATTTAGGTTTATTGGAAAACTACATGATATGTGTGCTGGATCAGGGTTAGGGCTATGGCCCTCCAGGAACTGAGTTTGACACCCCTGGAATAGGTCTATTAATCTCAAACTAGTTGTTTTTAATTAAAGGAATCAGTTATTTAGAATAATAAAACATTTGGGCTGTTATCTGGCAAATCAGTATCAACAAACTCATCTTTTCAATACAGAGGAAATGCAAAAGCTTCATCGGATGTGGCATTTAGATGTATTACACTGTTTAGTGCAGGACAAGAATGCATTTAACCTGCAGTTACAAATGCATGAATAATGTTTTGATATGCCAGACATAAAATGTTGAATACTCATTTGAAATTGTAAAAACTTAATTATAAAAAAAAAAAAAAATCAAAAGATACTTTAAATGTGAAATTAAAATGGCCAGTATGTGTCAGCAAGTCACTGTTAATAAGTGAGTCATTGCGATTGAACCAAATCATTTAAACAGTTGATTCATTCAGAAACGAAACACTGTCATGTTGCTCAGAGATGCAAAATTTTGCTTTGGTGGCTGTGTTTGGAATAAATTTTTGTTGTAGAAATAGAGCAAAAACAATGGCAATATGGTGTCTAAAACGCAAGTCTCTTAGTTTACTGTCCTGTTGTAAAAAAAAAAAAAAAAAAAAAAAAAAAATATATATATATATATATATATATATACATCAGTGGCGGCTGCTGGTCTTTCAAAGAGGGGAAGCTCATTTTCGGCCTACATTATAACCCTCTGATGGTCTTCATTTGTAGTGACACTCGGGGTCTTTTTGACCCTAGACAATAACATTTCATTTTGTAATAGTAAAATATTTAAATTTTTTACAAATATAATTTTACTCTGTTCATTTATGTTTTTACTAAACTTTGTACAGTTTTTGGAGGATTTAAATCTTTTACATTTCTATAAATAAATAAATATTTATTTAAATAGGCTTTTTTTTTTTACAAAAAAAGAAAAAAGCCTTTCAGGTAAAATTCACTTCATAAAAGACCCAGATTTCTAACTTTCATACATGGGGATACCATGGATAATTTTATAAGGTTTAATGTAAGATTTTTGCCCATTTTTGGGGAAATTCAGTTTAAAAATTGTAATAAATCACTAGATGGCTATAGTGTGTGTGTGTGTGTGTGTGTGTGTGTGTGCGCGCGCACATTTTCAATCTGTCTTAGTTACCAATTTAATTTTGTGGTGGTTCTGCATTTTACAAATATCAAGAAATATTGCCGCAGTTTGTCTTTCGAATACACTTGAGAAATCCGCGATCATGGGACTGAGCGTGAAACAGCTTCACCGACTTCTTATGGTGCAGACCGCTGTCAGTCAAAAGGAGATCGACAGATCCTCCAATCATCACGCGGAAGCCCAGTCCTCATTCACCTCCAGAGACGCTGAGCGTCCGTGGGCGGGACATAATCGCAGCATTTATCCAATGACCGTCTAGCTTCGGAGCACTGAAAAAAACTGTTCAAAGCAGCCCCATTGAAGTCAATGGACGCTCGGCTTCAACAGGGAAATGCACTGTGACGCTACGGGAATGTATGAGAAGAAAATCGAGTCAGCCGACATGTAGCTGATTAACACAATACATAATACACAATAGTACATATTTGACCGTTGGGTTTCTTTTTTTACATTAGAGGGGAAGCTGAGCTTCCCTTGCAGTCTTAAAGAAATCCCCACTGATCTATATATATATATATATGTGTGTGTGTGTGTGATTATGATTTTTAGAGGAAAAGACAGCATTCTTTGTGTGATTTTGATTGATTTCATTCTAAATGCATTTCAACAGACTGAATCACACAGTGAAAGAACACTCTAAATGCGCGCGTACATCATTAAAACAACAATTATGATATTATCGCAGACAATATATATCGCACACTCCGCACCAGTCTTTTTGGCTAATTTGTGCAAAACCTCTTGCTAAAATGTCAAAGCATCATTTTAACCACCAATGCAATGACGCAATTATTTAGCTCACCTCTATATGCTTACGTGGGGTTGATGTCCTGTCGAGATTTTATAAACTGCTAGTTTGGTCTCCCTAGGCAAGTACAGCTTACACTGCATAATAGAGCATACATATGGCCAGGGGTTCACTTCATTTCCTTGAGTTTAACTTCAGAATATTACGGGGTTTCGTTTTCAGCGGTGTCTGCACCACTAACGCCTGTTTTGTCCGTCTGCATCTGTCTTGTGATTTTAGCGCCAGTTTGCCCTCCTGCCCATTATTTACTGACATAGCTTCCAGGGAGCGATTTTTTTTTTTTTACTCAGTAATTAATGTGTTTTAAAATGTAGCGAAGTACAATACTTCAAACAAAATATACTTAAGTAAAAGTAAAATTACAGATTAAAAAAAATACTTAAAAAAGTAGAAGTACACAAAAAAGCTACTCAATTACAGTAACGCGAGTAAATGTAATTCGTTACTTTCCACCTCTGGTATTTACAATGTGGGTCTTAAATATAGGATTCTTTGCTACACTGTCCTCGTGTCATTTCAGAAAAAGCCTATTTAAAAAGACTGCAAGGAGTGCATGAGTTGACCATTGTACTGAAATCAACACATCCATGAAAGCAAAGTTTGATAGAGAGATGGTAGTCTAGAGTGAAATGGACCACATTCGATTTGATTACAATTATATTTTTTTCAACCTAAACATGCAAACATTTCAGTGTGTTCATATAAATGCAATGGATGTGTAGTCAAAACTTTTTTTTTTTTTTTTACAAGAAAAAGTTCTCATTCATGTTTCTTTTCTCTGGGTACATATAGTTATTTTTTTTTTAAACAGTGAATCAAATCACCTATCTAGTCTACTTTTTGAAATGTATACATAATGTAGTTATTTAACTTAATAGAACTTATATTTTATGTTGACATGTTTTATGTTATGTTAACTGGAAGGATAAAGTGCCTTCACAAGTAAGTAGAAATCACTGTATCACATACAACTGAATACAAAGCCTAAATAAGTCTGAAATGATATTTAGCCGTGGTATGTTGAAAAGCCCTCTCAGGTTTTAAAGTAATATTAAATCCATAGTGCACTGGATATGCACAGAAGCTGTGCTTAATATAAGATTTTAGTTTTAACAACAAAACAGTGGTATAATGGCAATATGTGAAAGGATCATCATTAGTCTTTGGTAGCTCAGTGTTGTTGTTGTTGTTTTTTTTAAAGGTGTAATGGAAAACCATAAACCATTATTTATTTATTATTAAATTATGCCTTATTTATATAACTTCAGTATTTTTTTTTCATGATGATATATCATTTTAACAAAATTTTCAGCATGATGAAGTTGTACTTATATATCAATTGTTAACTTTCATTTTTGTTACAAACACCTTTGAACCAAAGCACTCTGCACTGAACAGAACTGTAACACTAGCTGCAACACCAGATATTCACATATTATATTTAACCAGCGTAAATGTGTTTTCTGTTATTTATGCAAACCTATTAATTCCCCCCGTTGTCAGTTTGAAGGGTTTTGTAATTTACCGCAGTGTACTTTTATATCATACTTTAAATTGCCAAAATCACAAAGAACATTTCAGTTTTATAACTGCTGATTTCAGAACTGTACAATAAATCTTTTTTTTTTTTAAGTGATTCTACTTATTTGTCTTTAAGTTCTTCCTCTTTCCAAATTTGTTATTGACCTATTTTCAATCTTTTAACTTATCTTCCCCAACAAACACTGCAAATGAAAATGACTCGCACTTGCTAACTCCCTTTCATAACCCAGTCAACCAAATGGAACAAATCTGTATCTGGTGATTACGACATTTTCCGGGGGGAAAGAAAATATCCTTCTGCTGGACTCGATGTTGCCATGGTTAATTCCTCTGATTCTGTTCCATTTGAGCAATGCTTGTGCTATTTTCATGTTAAATCCAAATTCTTATATTAATAAGGTCATGGCCTTCAATTATAGGGTCTGGTTGGGGGAACAAGTTACCCTTCTGTGGGACCAAACAGAATAAGTCACTGCTTGTCTCACCACTGCATGTCGTGAAGACAGAAGCAGCGGAGCACAATAACCCCATCGTCTCATAGTGTTTTCCGGTGTATGTGATCAGTAAATTCATACTGGGCTGTATTTAGGAAACAAGGCATGGAGAACAGAGAGGAGAAAAGGAAGTTTGGGACATTAGGGTTGAGGCAACATTCTGGCTTTTCCGTCAGTGTTATATGAAAGGGCACTTGTGCTGGGAGGCATTGCGGCTTTGAGGAGACTTTGTGTTCTAGCTGTATTTACGATGCTGCCTGTATGAATATTTGATTAATGAGTCATGCTCTCCAGGGGGGGAATGCTGTATCCCAGCAGCAGCTACAGCACGATACCAGACCTCATTGCTCCGTTATAGCACAGCTGCCAATAGTGGCATTGATTCCAGGAAATGCCTTCAAATCTAATCTGCACCAGCGAGCGAATTCCACAGATGAAAGAAGCGGATTTCTGTGAGAGGCTTCGTTCTGTGGGCAGTTTGGATTGAATAAAGTTTTCTCTCTTCTCTCTCTTTTTGATGTGCATTTTGACAAGATGGGATATGACATAAGGTTTTTGCTGCAGGCCGTAATGGTGAGAGCGCAGTCATCAATGCTGAATGGACTATCAACAATCAGTTCAGTGTTTATTCCGTTTTTTCCTTAATGTCATTCTTTTCGTTTCTAAGACCATCTCTAAGACCACCAGCCCAAGCTAAATTAGGCCATGCAGTTAATTATTTCCTTCAGATGGAAATGGACAGACATTAACTGCATTTACACACATTATACCAAGTCAAGTAAAGTCTGCTAAAAGGAAAAAAAAGTGAATTAAATGTGAATGTAAAAAAATTAAATCATTTAAATCCAAAGCAATTCATCTGTAAGGTTTAACTAGTAAAGTTTTTCGACTTGACAAAGCCTAGTTTCAAAGTGTTTGAAAAAGAGAGATAGATGGACTAGAGCTTAGCTTTTTACCATTTTACTGTAACTTGACTGGTGTGATAAAACTCACGACAAGTGTTTAGTGTATTCCCATGTGACCGTTGGTGGATTATACATGTAAATTTACACTGACACCCAAGCACGTATGTCTAAAGTAGAGGAGTGTGTTTGGCATGAGCTCAGGTGGCAGCAGGGTTGGGCGTCTTGCACCAGGTGCTCTGCTGTTTGATTTATTTCCCTTTTAGAACTCTGGAATGCTGGGAATTTTCAAACAGGTACATGATATTTCATCCTGATGTTATAGCAGTGTGGTTAAAAATATCTGCTCGTTAATGTAAATACTACTGTGTGTGTCTATCTGGCTATATATGTGCATAGTTCTAAGTTCTTTAAGAACAGTTTTCCAGGTCCAAGCTGATTTCTTAAAGGAAGCTCACCTGAAAATGAAAATGCTGTCATCATTTGCTCAACCTTAGCCTGTTCCATTTGTATGACTTTTCTCTTGTATGATTTTCTTCTGCTGAACACATGCTATTATATTCCTGTGTGTTTGTCTATACAGTGAATGTCAACGACATTCATCAGGAATGAAAATAGTGAAAAAGATGTGAACCGCTCTGGGAGTATGCAAATTTAAAGCTGAAATTTGATTTTATGTATGTATGTATATATTTATGAATTATCAGCTTTAAAATTTGGATTGAGGATTTATGATAAAAAACTTCCCTGGACCCTATATATACATACATTTTAAAACAGATTTAAGCAGAGATTATTAAATTTAAAGAATTACCAAATCAATAAAGAAATATATTACTACAGTAATAATATTATTGTGCTGTAAAAGAAAATATTATATATATATATATATATATATATATATATATATTTGTATTATATTAGTATAATAACTTTTTTTGTTTTTTAGGAAACAGAAGTAACACTAATATTTGATATTAAACCATAGAGCTTTTATTTTCCTCACATTAATGGACAAATGAGACATTTTTTTCTAAATATCTTCTTCTATGTTCCTCAGAAGACAGAGGAGAAAGTCAAGCAATGGCACTTTTTATTTCAGAGTGAACTATTCTTTTAAAATACTGTTTTTTTGTTTTGCTTATTCCCACCACTATTGTACCATTTCCCACTACTGAGCACCCAAGCCTCCCCTGAGGAGGGTCTTTAAGCCAGCCACAACCCCATTACCGCTCTGCCGTGACAACACAGGGCGCCGGGAGTTAACATTTGGATAACAGATGTGTGTGTCTGTTTTCATATGCCTTTCAGGTGACAGGACATCACGTGGGCTGTGTCTTGAATCTCTTGGGCTATATGGAGCAAACACTTGTATCCTCATTCCCCTCTCCTCTAAGGCATGGCCGACCCCCTGTCACGATTTACTAACCAAATCCATCCAGAGCTGGCGGGAACAAAGGCTTGAAAGCAGGGGATATTGCCTGTTGTTGGGCCTGTCGAGTCAGCTATATGTGCTCCTCATTTGAGATGGAGGCTTTGGAGGGGGTTGGAGTATTGTTAATGCAGACACCGACATATATCCAATGAAAGGAGACACTCCATACCACAGAGAGGCCAACATCTATCTCACAGACACACTTTTGTCATCCAGTGTTTCTTGCAGTCATAAAAACATATACAAGGTGTACAGTTTGCGCATTTTATTTGAAGTTAGCACTGAAAATCTTTTCCATGTGCACAGATGAAATCATGTTGCTTGTCTCATTACCTCAGGCTCCATAAGGAAGCAAGACACTGTAAAACTCTGCCATTAATTAACAGGGATATGACAGTAATTGCAACAGTGAATAAACTTAATCAGCGTCTCCCCTAAAATGTCCACTTGATGTTACAATGAAACCTCTGCAATAAAGGGAAAACGGAGAGAGATAATGATATATATAGTTCTTTTGGCCTAAATTGTTAAATGATGACTAAACATAAACGTCAAATGCTAAAAAGTGAAAATATACAGAGCTAAAAAGTCACTGTGTACGTAAGTGTGCAACACCTATAGATATATATATATATATATATATATATATATATATATATATATATATATATAAAGGTTTCCTACTGTCTAGAAAAACCTGGATATATGAGGTAGCCTAATTTTTAAAAGTGTTATTTCTAGACTTCATGTAAAAATCATGTATATTACTGAAATCTTAAAACTCCATAGACATCTTTATGAAAATACTTTTTTTATACTTAACATGTCTGACATGCAGATATTCAGACTGTGAGATTTATACAACAATTCAATAATTAAAAAGTTAATATTGAGGAACTTACATTTTAGAAACAATATTTTCAGTTTCAGTTCTATTTTTCCTCCACCAAAGAAAATAGTTCAAAACAAAGTCAAAGCAGTCTCAGTCATTGGTGCCTTTGAGAAGTGAATAAAAAAAAAAAGTATCAGGCAATGATTCCAATTAATTATTCAAAGACTCATAATGCACAAAAAAATATGCCTTCTGCCATAACAATGTAACCTGCAAAAAGGATCACTGAAAAATCTCCACCACTAATGTAATGTACTAATGTTTATGGCGGCATTCTTGTAACATTGCTCAGCCAATCAAATCCAAGGACCAGAAGGAACTGTCATTTAAACAAAAAAAAAAGGTAGGCTGTATATTGTGAACATACTGTAGTCCAATTTTTTTTACAATTTTTTCATTTTTTTACACAGTATAACAGTCATGAGTGCCTTATTGTTTAATTACAATATGAATAACAACATTAAAAGAAAGAAATATCAACAAACTTTTTGAATGTAAATACAGGATGGGCACACTCTGTTAATCACAAAGGGGACTAAAATAGCATCCTACAACGAAAAGGAAAAAAGCCAAAAAAACATTTATCTGTTAATGATCCATTAGTTTGTGCTGCTGAAATATTGGCCTTCTCAACACATATACCTATATACTAAAAAAGGCCATTTAAAATGATTCAGTGGCCCTGTGTGGAGGCATTAATTTTCTGTACTAAAAATATATTTTTAAAGCAGGTCTCCGTCCCTACTTTTTCTTGTGTGCAATGCATAATGGTTTCCATCTAATCCATTACGGCTGTGGCTCCTTGCCTCACCAAGGTTTTGTCTTTTTTAAATGAAGTTTTAATAAAGCACGACCGAGGGTGTCCAAGGTCAATTATAATCTGCCTTTCCCCCAGGTACAGATACTTGTGCTTAGTTAACCATAATATCTGTCAGTCATAGACCAGTAATCCATAATGTCTAAGGAGGCAAGAGAAGGCTGAAGCGATCTAACAGAAATGCTTTTGCGTGTCAGTGCACGTATACGAGTGTGTATGTGTGTGTGTGTGTGCACATGTTGACTATTTTTCCCTTTGATTGGCATGTAAGGTCGACATTTCCTGTTAACAAGTGGACAAAGAGGCTCACATCATCCACATCATTTACAGTGCATGTCAGCTTTGGGGAATATATCTCTATGCCTCATGAATAGCTTGAGTCAAGACAGAAAATGGCCAGGAGATAATAATTCAATATTGAGGCAGAGAAAGTGTATGTGTACTGCAGTCTGATCCCCTCTTTGAGAAATATTTGATTTAGAACTAGTATTTACCTTTTACCATTTACCGATTAAACTAGGTTTTATTAGCTTTAGCTTCCTATACTATCCACTAGCCTGCTTAAAAATGGTCATAGCTAGTTTGCAGGCTGGTTGTATAGAGGGGTTTTATGTATAACCATTATGCAATTGTTGCTTCAATAGCATCTGTACATTGGAAATAATCTGATTTTCTCTTTAAGGCAGCAGATTTTTGGACAATTTATAGATTAAATGTATAATCTTTACTAGCTCTAGCCTGCTAAATACTATAGGCTAAAGGTAAAGGCTAGTTAACAGGTTAAAGCAAACGTTGCTACAATGGCAGTTCAACATTGAAAACAGTTTGATTTCTTCCATTAGGCACTAGATTGTTTGCAAATGTATTATTATTTGCTTTATCTGGTATGATAAAGCTAAAATCTAATTTAGTAGGTTAAAGCAAAAGTTGCTACAGTGGCATCTTAACATTCCCCAATAAGGCACCAGGTTTTTGGCAAATGTATGGATTTGTTAATATGATAAAATCAACTGTTCGTTTTTTCTTTTTTTCTCTTTTCTTTTTTTTTAAATTAAAATAAGCATGTTTAAGTAACAATGTGCAAGTTTTTCCAATAATCTTCTTATCCTTTAGGACATTTATCCTCACCAAAAATCCACTCTTTCTCCCCTCTTCTCACTCCTTGCTACAGATGGGTCTTTGATAGGTCTACAGCTGTTCCCCTAATTGTTCATTAAGTGTTCTATTGATTCCCTGATTCACAGTACATGTGTGTTTCAGATTGGCTCTGGTCTGAAGAGACAGACCCACACATCCAGCCCCTGAGATGACAGAACCGGCTCAAGCCGAAAATGCAAGCTGTCACTTTCGATCCAGCCCGTTCCCCTCTTATCTGAGAACGTGCCCAGGATTGCCTCCGATCACCTGCTAGCTTTTTATTAGCTAAACTTTTAGCATCAATCAAGTAAAGGCAGTAGCATGAAAAATTATTTAATTCCTCGTTAGGCCGGCCCGTGCCTCAGATTGCACCTGGCTGTTGGGAGAGGCTTTACGTGAGTGTTATCAGAGCAGGGAATCAGTTGCAATTACATGGAGTTTACTTGCCACATTCGGGAGAGCTAAAGCAAGATGGCGTACATGCAGCTTCCCCATGCAGAGGATAGAGAGAGAGAGAGTGAGAGAGAGAGACAAGCTCTTGCTCATCCACGCCGTCGACTCGAGACAATTTTTAAAGAGATAAGATCATCTCCAATTGTGGATTGTGGCAGTCAAGCTGGTCTCTCCTCGGGCTGATCTAGATTTAATCTCCAGACGGGGCAGATCAGAAACAAGGATGCCCTCACAGGCTGCCCATAAATCTCCTGCCTAACAAATAGACCCTGATAAAACTGTAAAAGTTATTTAAATTCTCCTAATGGACAGATTTATCCATCCTGGTGCTCTCGGCATGCCGTGCTCAGTCAATGCTCGGTGCAGCCTCTTTGACAAAGTCATTCTTTCCTATTTCATCTTTGCAGATAAAAAGATTAAAAACAGACGCACACTCTGGGAAGAAAGGAGATGTATTCCTCTTATAAAGCTGAAAGAAAGACATAGGACATAACAGTGCGTCATTTTCTCCTCACTGTGTATGTAAGAGATAGCAATTGCAACTGTGGTCAAGAATAGAAATGAATCAATTTGGCTTTAAGATTGGATGTACCTGGACTAAGTCAGTTAGAGACTTAGAGGTCTGTGTGTATCTGTATGTGTGGACAGGACTCTTATGCCATTGAGGGACTGATAATGTTCTCTGTAAAACACAATCAGTCACCCCTGCCTCCTCTTTAGATAAGTCTCCAGGACCCCAATCAATACCACACAGCCTAGTGACTTATCATCTTGTTCTGTGTGACATGACCACACCTGATTTGTTATAATGGATTACCAGTGGGATGGTGGTAATCCAGGCGCTAAGGAACTGGGATCATAATACAAATTTGACTGATTTGATCTAGTGAAGAGGGTGCTTAACTTAACTGATTTATTATTATTATTATTATTATTATATTATGATTCTTATTTAGTTCGTTGTATTTTCTCCGTTTTTTTTTTTACATTTATTTTAATTTTAATTTAATGTATCTTTATATCAGTTTAATTGTGGTAATTTTAGTACTTCAATTTATTTTATTTGTGTTACTTGCCAAGGCTACATTTCTAATTTTCACTCAAGTTTTTAAAGTTTAATTTTTTAATCTAATATTTTTATTTTATTTTAGCTTTATTTCAAAAAATATTTTATTATAGATTTAGTTTAAAAAAATAAAAATACAGTCATTTTTATTTCAGCTTGAGTAAATTAAAGTTTATAAAAAATAAGTTTTTAATTTATTTATTAATTAATTGCTTCATTCCTTTATATATTTGTGTATTTATTTATTTATAAAAAAAATTGCTGTGAACTGTTCCTTTAAAAGCTAACACTACTAAATGTTTATCAAATAAATTCTGAAACGTACAGTATAGGCTTGACTATTGTTGTTTAGATCACAGACAGTACATCCAAAACCATTTAGGCCTAGGCATTATGATTTGTGTCCTTTTCCTCTTTGTAACTTTGGTCACTGCAGCAGAGTTTTATTTTCTCTCAGTGCTGAAGGCCATGACCTTTAGGTTGCTAACTGCAGAGCCCTAAGCTGACCACACACTCTCTCTCCCTCTCCCTCTCACACACACACACACACACACACACACACACACACACACACACACGGAATGATAGGTGGTCATGAACCATTGCTCTATGGCCTTGCTTGCCTTTGCAATTTTGTGGCAATACTTACAAGGCCATTTGATTCTTAACTCTTCCTTGCCATCTCTGTTATAAACTGCTCCACATATTATAAAGAAAAGAAAAATGAAAGGTTGGCACATTTGTTTCTGATGTTATCCTTACAATTCCACATGAGTTGACTTTTGGTTCTGTTTTCTTCACAGTGTGTACTAAAATATTATGATAGTAATCATGTAAATACTGTAGGCTACCCATATTTTTTTTCAGATACTAATAACCAACCACATATTAAGAAATACAATAAACAACTGCAATAAGATGAACTAAATAATGAACAAATGTCCTAAAAATAAAATAAAAAATCAGTGTATCATTTTCTCAGTAATTTAATTAAAACATCTGGTTCAAAGGTTACTACTTGATATGTATATCCTTGTAAATGATCACAGAAACATATTATATTATATTATATTACATTATATTATATTACTTAAGTATATAATACCAAGTTCACAGTAAGTACAGTAATATTATAATTTAGTGCATAAACAGGTTACGCATATTTAATCACATACTATCTGCTTATTATTAAGAAATAAAATGAACAACTTAATTATGTTAAACAATGCACAAATGTCCTAAAAATAATTTCATAATTTCAATTTAATATAAATAATTTTATTCAAAGTTTACTACTTGATATTTGTTTCCTATATATATATATATATACACACACACACACACACACACACACACACACACACACACACACACACACACACACACACACACACACAGGTGCTGGTCATATAATTAGAATATCAAGTTGATTTCACTAATTCCATTCAAAAAGTGAAACTTGTATATTATATTCATTCATTACACTCAGACTGATATTTTTCAAATGTTTATTTCTTTTAATTTTGATGATTATAACTGACTAAGAAAAATCCCAAATTCAGTATCTAAAAAAATTAGAATATACTTTAAAACCAATACAAAGAAAGGATTTTTAGAAATAATGGCCGACTAAAAAGTATGAAAATGAAAAGTATGAGCATGTACAGCACTCAATACTTAGTTGGGGCTCCTTTTGCCTGAATTACTGCAGCAATGCGGCGTGGCATGGAGTGGATCAGTCTGTGTTACTGCTCAGGTGATATGAGAGCCCAGGTTGCAAGTTTGCTGGCCAATTAAGAACAAGGACACCATGGTCCTTAAACCAGGTACTGGAAGCTTTGGCACTTTGTGCAGGTGCCAAGTCCTGATGGAAAATGAAATCTGCATCTCCATAAAGTTGGTCAGCAGCAGGAAGCATGAACGCTCTAAAACTTCCTGGTATACGGCTGTGTTGACCTTGGACCTCAGAAAACACAGTGGACCAACACCAGCAGATGGCATGGCACTGCAAACCATCACTGACTGTGGAAACTTTACACTGGACCTCAAGCAACGTGGATTGTGTGCCTCTCCTCTCTTCCTCCAGACTCTGGGACCCTGATTTCCAAAGGAAATGCAAAATTTACTTTCATCAGAGAACATAACTTTGGACCACTCAGCAGCAGTCCAGTCCTTTTTGTCTTTAGCCCAGGCGAGACGCTTCTGACGCTGTCTGTTGTTCAACAGTGGCTTGACACAAGGAATGCGACAGCTGAAACCCGTCTGTGCGTAGTGGTTCTTGAAGCACTGACTCCAGCTGTCACTCTTTGTGAATCTCCCCCACATTTTTGAATGGGTTTTGTTTCACAATCCTCTCCAGGGTGCGGTTTTCCCTATTGCTTGTACACTTTTTTCTACCACATCTTTTCCTTCCCTTCACCTCTCTATTAATGTCCTTGGACACAGAGCTCTGTGAACAGCCAGCCTCTTTTGCACTGACCTTTGGTGTCTTGCCCTCCTTGTGCAAGGTGTCAATCGTCGTCTTTTGGACAACTGTCAAGTCAGCAGTCTTCCCCATGATTGTGTAGCCAACAGAACTGTATACATATGTATATATGTGTGTGTGTGTGTGTGTGTGTGTGTGTGTGTGTATATGTGTGTGTGTGAAATTATATTATATTATATGAAGTATATTATAATACAGAGTACAGAAACGAAGTTGCAGAAATAACAATTAATAACAACAATTTAAAAAAAAAAATCTAAGCGCTTTCTATGAAATGTGAAACTCACTGTTATACATATAGGATGTGGTTCAGTGGATCGTAATCATCATTGCAAAAAAAAAAATTCAAATTCAGCACTGAGATCCAATGAGGTGGAAGTGTTGCCCCGCTAGCCTTTTTATCAGGACTAACAACATAATGAGATTGTTCCACTCTCTCTGTCCTAAGTGTCATCTGTTGGCCTCTGTACATTCAGCATCCCCATGCAGGCTAACCTGGGCTGTAGTTAAGGAAATACTCAAATTTGCACTTGAACCCCCCCATACACACACACACACAAACACAAGTGATCTAATGCTGAGTGCATGGGCTGATTGGGGCTGATCTTAAAGAGAGCACTCCAAGCCACTGTTTACCAACATTTCAGTTTCTATGGCTCATCTATCAGAGACTGGAATAATAGAGCAGTCAGAGGGGTGTTGGACTTGTCTTTAACCTTGATGATGTTTCCAGTGAGGCCGTATAATGGGCCTCTAATTGCTTTCGCGGAGAGGGGGACATGTTGACATTTCCTTTTGTGCTGGCAAGAGGCTGCGGCTCGAACTATTATGCTAATCCAACCATTATATATCCAATGCTATTTATGGGCCTGACACAAGTGATGTTGCAGGTAAAGGGCTGTGAAATGGTCTGTAAACAGAAGGAATTGATTCCTGGGCTCTAGTGATGGTCAAAGGCTCTGAACAGAGAAAGACTTGCCATCTTCACACTCGTCCGAGCCCTAAAATTGCCACAGATGGCTTCAGCAGGCCTGTCTGTTGCATGGATTAAAAAAAGAGGAAATGTGAGAGCAGATCAGCTGACTGTGTGTAGAAATCAGACCACATTCAAAAGAGATTGATAGATGCTTAAACAATGTGGATGTATAAAATGAGTGCGCTAGGAACTTAAATTCCAGTTTTAATTCAAATTTATTAATTAAAGGAAGGAAAGAAAAAGGTGCAGTTTATATTGATGTTATTGGATGCTTTCCCGCCATTGCAGAGTATATTGAAATGAATTCATTAAATTTAATTTTTATGACCAGCTTGTAACAAACCCTGTGAATTCCAAATTCATTTAGCCAAGTTTCTGTTCACTGCCCTGAGAAGATTGTAAAACCTCTTCATTGTTGATAGAAGGACTGTACAGAGTTACACTGTATCCTAACCTCCTCTAAAATTTAAACAGTTTTTCATGTCTGAAAGTATTTTTATATAACATATCATGGCCACAATCTTGCCTTACTATTATTTTTTTATTTTTTTTTCTCTGAATAAGAAAAATGTTAATCTGATATATCTAAACAATGTGGCTTATTCAATATTACTGTTTTTGTCCATAAACATCTTTTTTTATCTTTTGGATCTGTGACACTATTATAGTATTCATATATCATTGTTTAATTTTAAGTGACCTACGTAAACAAGTGACAAGTAAACCAGTCAAAAATTTGGAATCATTAAGAATTTTTAATGTTTTTGAAAGAAATAGTTTATGTTCACTAAGGCTGCATTGCTTTGATCAAAATACATGTATAAACACAAATGATGTGAAATATTATCATATGGTTATCTAATTGATTATATTAAAATGTAATTTAATCCTGTGATGGAAAAGCTTCATCATTCATTTTCAGCAGTCACATGATCCTTCAGAAATCAATGTTTCATGATCTGATGCTCAAATATTATTAATTATAATTGTTGATCAATTATTGAAAATGTTTCTTATTATTATCAATTTCAAAAACAGTTTTTCCTGCTTAATAAAAAATAAAATCTTACCTATCCCAAACTTGGTAGTGTATCACTGTTTTGACAAAAATATTAAACAGCATTGATAATAATGAGAAAAAGTTCATAAAATCAGCATATTAGAATGATTTCTGAAGCATCATCATATGACACTGAAGACTGGAGTAATGATGCTGAAAATTCAGCTTTGCCATCACAGGAATAAATTACACACACATATATATATATACATATATATATATATATATATATATATAGTCACGGCTTACGCTGCTGGAAGGAACACGGAGCCGAGGGATAAACGAAACAAGGATTTATTAAATCAAACATAGGCAAGGTAAGTAGCAAATAACAGGTGGCAAGTGGCAAGTAACAGGTAACAAGCGGACAAGTAGACAAGTAGACAAGTAACAAATAGACGAGTGGACAAGTAACTAGTAACGAGTAGACCCGACCAAACAGAACTGAAAGGACAAGGCTTTTGTACAAGGGATAATTGGGAAAACACAGGTGGATGGCATGACTTAATTAACAGGGACATGGAACACATGCGGAAATGACTAGACACACCTGGGAACTAATCAAACCACATAGAGACAGAAACTGGGTCACAGGGGCAAAAAACACACAAAATGAGTCCAGGTGTGTGACAGTACTCCCCCCTCCCGGTAGGTGCGTCCTCGCACCGTAGAAAAAACAAAGGGAGGCGTGGGTGGGAACTTGGGAGGAGGTTCCGGTGGAGGACAGCCTCCCAGGAGGGGGCCAGCAGACAGGGACTACAGAGGAAGGAGCCAGGGAGGAGATGACGGAGGGAGGAGCCAGGGAGGAGACAGGAAGGATCTGAAGCAGGAGGTACCCAGCAGGACCCAGGCCACAGCCATAACGGCCCAAGGTGGGGCCGACGGAGGAAGGAGCCATGGAGGAGGAATGGTCACCCACTCCAGGGACTCGACCCACGGCAACGGAGCAAGTGGAGGAGGAGCCCGAGGCGGAGACGGAGAGCCGAAGAGCCAGGGTGACGGGGAGGAGCCGGAGGTCCTAGGCGGAACTGATGGCTCTGGTGACTGACGCGGCGATGTGGATCCAGAAGGCCGCGGTGAGGCCAGAGTGACCGAGGACTGAGGTGTAGCCGAGGGGATGAAGGAGCCTGATGGAGCCGGAGGGACGAAGGGATGAGGCATAGGATGGACGACGCCAGACCAAGGCGGAGCCGGAGGGACAAGGGAGCCAGGCAGAGCCTGCGGACTGCCGGGCCACGGCGGAGAGGAAGGAGCTAGGAGCCATGGTGGAGCCGACGGGTCAACGGGCCGAGGCGGAGTCCAGGCCTCAGAGGCTGGAGGCTGAGGTGAGGGAGACGCCGACCAAGGCGTCGCTGGAGGATGGCGGTCCCGCTGAGCTCGCATTATATTATATAATTATATATATGTACATATTTCATATACACACATACATAGATATGTGTGGTGTGTGGGGGGTATGTATGCAAAATATGTACAGTATGTATATTATATACTGAATCTAATTTCTTATTTTTTATATATATATAGATTTTTATATTTGGAGAAACAGACTAGGTTAACCTGAGTAATATTTGAAAAACTGACACCACACCCAAATAGAATCCAGCACCTTATTCAACATAACTGTCAAAAGCAGGGTGTCTGCCTTAATTACATCGATCTATATGTGCTAAAATAATAAATCTGCTGGATTAATCTAGCCAAAGCTCCAGCATTTCCCTGGTAAGATAGAATTTTAATAAGAACTACAAGGCTAATAAAAGATAGCACTGTCATAATCAATCAGCCAGACCAGTGTCAGCCTGGCTCTCTCTCTCGCACACACACACACACACACACACACACACACACACACACACACACACACACACACACACACACACACACACACACACACACACACACACACACACATACTGCAGGTAAGAAAGTGGCTTCAAAATGAGGCCTCTGAAAAGGAACCTTAAGCTAATTTTTTTTTAAATTCAATATAACTATTAAAAAGAAAATAATTTACCATATTATGTATCGCCTTGAACTATATTCAAATGAAAACTATGATAAAAAAACAAAACCAAAATTCACACACACTACTAAAAGGAATCAAATTACAGTGTTGTGTAATAAATAGTCTCTTTTCTATGTCCATCATTCTTGATACTTCCTCAGGTAGAATCTAGTGCATTTCCACACTGAGATTAACTTCTGAGACCAGCGGCAAACCTGCATTCTCTCTCGATTCAGCGTCAGCCCCAAAGGGACACAAGACAGATTTGCATCTCTGGTGGTGTCCTCTGCTGCTACTTGCTGTTAATGCGTCATTGTGATGAGGATGATCTCTCAACAGCATCCTCACAGCACATCCTAGCGAATACAGGCACACACACCCAATATGAACGTACGTAAATAGTACAAAATCTAAATCAGCAATGCTAAACACAAAGAAATAAGAGTAAGATCCGAGATATAAAACCAGCAAAGAACATGCATTTGTTTACCTC